>NC_089724.1:14665909-15002409 GCF_035083965.1 Branchiostoma lanceolatum
ATAGATGTCCTTAGACATGCGTATTACAGCGTCGTAATCATCGTGCGAAGCAAGACGAAAAGACAACTTCGAACACTGTTCTGCCATATTGGATGGCGGTAGGGGTCGAAACTGGTTGTACTGGTTGTCCTTAATTGACCTTAAAAATGCCCCACAGCTGCGTTACAGCAGCGAAATGGAATTGTTCTTTGTCCTGGGTGAGGGACAGAGACTTCAGCTGTGTCAAGGCCGTTCTGTTGTAGCAGTTGGAGTCAGTGAATACATTGTGCTTGCCCTGAAGTGTTACTATAACCGATGATAGCATGGCTTGAAATATGAACAAGTGATTCAAATATTTAAAGGTCAAGGTTGATTATGGGCCACCTGTCGGCTTCCCTTGGTACGGCAGCAGAACGTCCGGTCTATGTATCTGTTGTCCTGGACATGCTTCGGCCTTGATTATTTAGTGGCGGACTTGAGGTCAGGAAAACGTGGAAGAGGTTTGACCCCCCTGGCGGCCTGCTTTGGAACTGCATAATTGATGAGGATATTCAATAATTCCAGCGTTTTCTATGATAGGACGTCAGTATATAGCGATCTTACATGTATGTTAAAGCAGTAACAATATCAGCAGATGTCAATTATGCAAATGAGGGCCTTATTTGCATAATGAATGCAAAAGTACCGTGATTCCTGAGCACTAAATAATAGGAATTTCATTCTTGGGACATGTGTAACTAAGTTTAAGGTGGCTGTTGTGTCTTCATATATTGACAACATGTATTTTATCTACTACGGCCAAACGATGTGTTATGATTCATGATAACGTTTGACAAGTGAACGATACGAGAGCTGAAAAGGGAAAACGTCTCTCTTCAGCTCCGGCTTGTTTTTGGCGTCTTTTTAGGCGTTTTTGTCGGGCTTTCTATTTTGTCCAGTTATCTTTGTATCGCGAAGCCGAAACAGGACAAAATAGAAAACTCGATAAAAACGCCTAAAAAGAAGTCAAAAACAAGCTGAATCTGAACCTCTCTTAGAGAGTAAGATAATCGTCCACAGTTACCATCCAGCTTTAGGCACATTTTCCTGCCTTGTCCGATTCGCTTTCAGATAATCAATACAGTAACGTTAACTCCACAAAACACCCATTTTTTTGCGTTTTGGCGCTCTTACCTTCGATGCAGGCAGGCAGGATGCTTCGATGGTACTTGGTTTAACACTGTGTCGCACACCAGAAGACCTTATATGGCAATACCTTCCAAAATCCTTGTATAGCTGCCGTTGCCTTATATGGCAAGGGAGCACGAAAAGCCAGGCAGGCTTGATTTGCATGACACATAGGAGGGCGACCGTATGTAACTGCTACAACTGTTCGGAAATATCATTGCACTGTGGTTTCGGACTTTGATATCCTGAAAAATGACCATATTACATCTATACCACAAGATTGCAGAAGAAAAAAAATGATTTCGTCAAGAAAACGACCAAAAATCGACATAAATGATACCATGTAGTGAGGTTATAGCATTTTGTACAGACACGACACACTACAACTTAGCTCAACTGGTAACGTCGTAGTACTTCGGATCCGGAAGATCCGGGATCGAGTCCGTTCCCTTTTTTTTTTCTTTTTAGATATTAAATATCAAAAATATATCTTAATATTATATTAATCTATCAATATCATATCTATGAATATCATTTTTTCTATTTTTTCTATTAATAAATAAGAAATATTTTATATTTGTTATTTTTAAATATTCATTTAATATATACAAGGCCTTTGTCTTATGAACAGGACTTCATAGATTCCAAACCCGGCATTCGAATTTTTATGTTCATTGTAATGGAAAATACCGTGCAGCGGCTCCTATGCGCGGTAAGATGATTCTTGCAAAACACTCGCCACTAAACTTCTATCCCCGATGTAAACAGAGGCTCTTGATGTTGTTTGCAAAACAGCGATCCTTTGTTATAGTACCAAATGCTCCATTGCTCAGTATCGACTTCATTCAGACAACACGGACGTGGAAAGTGACGCCGCTCGGCACAAAAATATGGGAATTTTCATGAATTTTAGCTAAATTATCCAGGAAATTAAGGAAGAAATGTTGTAAATGCGGAAACCAGAATAATAGGGATGAGGTAGCTTTTAATTGGTTTGAACATTTTAGATAGAACCTTAGCTGTTATGAACTTCTCTTTCACTTAATTACCATAGTGCTGATGATTCAATGGTGCTTTTTCAAATTTTTTGTTTTATTGCGTGCCATGTACATAATTACATTGATAGCTTTTATAATGAGCCTATTGTAGATTTTAGAAATAAGTACAAGTTGTAGGCCAAGACCAGCTTTTTCAAAAGCACTTAAGTTAAGTGACGTAACTTCAAAATTGCTTTCCCCAATCTGCCTTCTTCTATTAAAACAGTACTCCTTTCCCAAAATGACAATTTTTTTTATAGACTCAATAGCCCTTGAGTGACTTTCTCTGGCAGATTTTACTTCAAGAAAAGGGAAAAGACAATTCACACTCATAAACGTAGCCAAAACGCCAGCTTTTTTGAAAAGCACTTGTTTCCATATCGCGATTATGACATGGTACGTGTAAAACTTCATCTGGATCTGAGTATCAATAATTAAATTTAATTAAAAATCCCAAGTATCATGTAAAGAGGCAGGTGATTGCTTGGTGCATTCTGGACGGAAGGGCGGTGACCATTGTCCACTCACGTGTCCAGTGAGTGACCACGCGAGGTTGCTGGTTGGGAAAACCCCGCTATATAATATATATATAACTCTCAAACTGACGTCGACGTCATGATAACGGCTTTAACTGAAGCCACGCGTGATGGGAAATGGCCACACAATCAGCCATATCATAATCCATCCTCTTTCCGCATTTCAGAATAGCGCAGCGACTGTATCGATAACGTTAACAAAGGAGAAAAACTGCTATGAAAATTGAAATGGATATGGGCGTAGCATACACGTGCAGAATTCACGATGGGGATATTAGTCCGTTTTTCGAGGAAGAGGCGTGGAACCAAACGTATCATTGGTGAGCCCTTTGAAGTCTGATACATGTGACCTGTCACGTGACGGCATGGCACGACGGATGACAAAGTATTTTGTCCTCTACGAGTATCTTTTATAAACAGAGATATTCAACAAGTTTGTTTTGACAGAACATTACAGTGGTAATTGAGACGTTTTAAATCAAACGAATTATTGTTAAAAAAAGACGTTTTCCCATTTAATGATAAACGATGCCTGATTGTATAGCAGATGATTATTGCATTTTGTTGGGAGGAAAATATCTGAAGAAACAGACGTTGGAATTCTTTAAAGTCATAAACATTCCAATCTAGTTACGTGAGATGCTGCTCCTGGAAGTCCCAGCGACCACACCCAACAAGTGAATGTACAAACAAGGAAAATCTACATGTTTTTTTTATTAGGTGATCTGTATGACGTAATCGAAACACTCATTTTTATATTCTTTTGGGTCTTTTTCCAGTAGTTTCGTTAAAATGTTACTAAAAACCAATGAGTCAAAAAGTTTTTTTTATAGAAAAATGCATCTTTTCAAATAATTTGTATAAAAACGGCATGGCAAGCTGAATGTGCATACTGTCTTCGACATTTTCTAGATCGATCCAGTTCAACAACCACCACCAACGAGTAAGTACTGTACATTCAGGCTTAGAATTTAGATAAAACCACAATTTTTGTAATCCTTCGGGTACCGCTACATAACAACAGCGCCAACGAGGCCTTGAAGTAGTTTTTTTTCTATGTACTTTTTTATGCGGCGGATTTTCTAAATTAATGTGGTGGTCTTAGGGTACTCGGTGGAATTTTGAGGCTACATAAGTTACGAGCCAGAAGTTTTACGCTACAAAAGTAACATAGATTTAGATCTACGTTATATTGTGTTTTAATGACAGACTCAATTTTACTGTAGCCCTTAATAAAAGTGTAACATAGGTTGGTGTTATAACAGGAAAACATGATGTTGGCTAGGTTTTTTATTTTATTTATAGGTTTCAGCCACAAAGGAAAAAGAATTGTGAAAATTTCTTTTAAAGCTGAAATAAAAAAACGTGCTTGCAAATAATAAGGAACAAAAATTATGATTACATATCCTCGCTTTTCTTCAGATCATGGCCTTCATCAGAGCATACCTGGTCTGTATCATTCTTCTTGCCATCGGAGCTTCGTCGTCCGAGTTCGGGCGTTTCCGGCACCGTTTGCGTCATCTTCGTGCGGCTTCGCTGGTCCTGAGGGATGCTGCAGACGATACGTTAGACAGCGCGAAGGAGAACTATGTGAGTCCAACTTGCTTTGTACTCGTCTGTACTCGTCTTCGAAATGTCTGAAAATGTAATCGGCATTTCATTGACAAATGTATCAAAAGTAACAAAGTTTATCAGAAAGGTAAGCTTAAAACACATGGAAGGATCTTTCATTATCAGAGAAGATTGTCGTCATATGTATGTTGAATAGACTATTAATATATCTTTTTCACTAACTTTTTTAAACATTCTGCTTTATATGGCTATTAGTAGAAAATTCTGCGGTGTTTCTTCTGGTTTCTTGTTATCAACAAACATAAGCAACCCCTCCCCTTGAAGGAATTCACAAAGATATGACCTCTTTCTTGCCGGAGACTTCCTCCCTTCTGCGAAAAACTTTCCTTCCACGAATCGGAGGAACTAATGCGGTGAACTAACGCACGACATACGTGGTCATTCATGCCTTCTTATGTAACACCCATGGCAGGACATACTATCCCGCCGACTGACCTAAACACAAAGAAAGTGAACCAGAACAATAAGAGGAGGCAACCTGAGAAGCTACACATGCATACAATCGCTTGGGTAGCATAGGGCAGGGTAACCTGGAATCCATACTGTTTCAAGGCAGTTACAGTCAAGCTCTTTGGCGACAGAGCTGACATATGCATGCTCCCGACGAAATTTTGCCTCAGCCCCTCCTTAATAGTAAGACTGTTAATTAGATAAAACTCACAGTGTGGGCAAAGTTGGGATGTGGGGATATGGAAACTTGCAGTGCCGAGAAAAATCAACATATATGCACAGACACGGGAAATACATGTTCAGGGGGTTCTGAAGCATACTTATGAAAGTACCTATTTGTTCCAGTGTGCAGATGAAGAGTGCCCAGAGGGCTTCTTGCAGGGGATAGGAAACCCGCTATGCCGACGGGACCGTGGATTCTTTAACGTTACGCCATCCGCTGAGCAGGTAAAATACTTTCACAATCCACTTGACATACTTCATTTCTTCCCATGCATATCGTATTGAGAAACTAAATGTCCGAACAAGTTCAGTAGGGTCAGTCTAACCAACACCTGCGGGGTGAAGTGTGCATGTACAAATGTATGACAGGACGTACTGTATATGACCATTCGCTGTGTGCCTGTAAAGCTGGTGTGTTACGCCAGAGGGCGGTTGTACCGGTTGTACATCACAAATTCAGATACTTTAATCTACAGCTACAGTTGATTCATCACCATCTACTGGTTTCTGCATCTGCACTGTTTGAAATAGTTTTTAATGTATTCTTACTCATTTATGCAGTGGTATTATGGATTGTCGACTGAATTATCTACGAATGTACTGTCTATTCGAAAGTAGTAGAGGTACCAATGGTTGATATATTGTTATCGCAGATTGGTGCTGAAATCGCTGAAACGGACCTGGCGCTGAAAGTGTGGAGCTGTGTTCTGGAGCCCGTGCTTGAGGAGATGACCGGAGACGGAGAGGGAGAGACCGTCGAGTCTACAGCTAGCATCGCCTCACAGGTGGAGGCCTTGCGGGAAACGGTCAGTATGCTGAATGCTAAGAAGGCCGGTAACGACATTTTTCGTCTCGATCCAACGCAAACCATTTCGTTGCCAGTGGACGAAATTTTCCTGTTCGCAGGCGACGAAATAGTTTGTGTTGGCGACGAAAGTTACCGTTATGGGCCTTCGTGGTTTGAGACAGTTGCTGGCATCAGAAGATAACGAACTCACGTCTACTGACATACGCAATGGGTATGGTATTGATAATGTAGTATAGTATGTGATTTTACCTATTCTAACCCTTTTGTGTCTTACACCGACGAAGTGCAGTAATGCCTAACATATCGTCCTGACGTGCCTCGTGAGATTTCGCAAAGTTTCTCAACGAAGTTCCGTCATCTTGTTTTTCAGATGGAGAGCATGGGTCTCCCACAGGCGTTCAACGATGCCCCGTGCAGCCTGGTACTCCTCCAGGCCTTCAAACGTCACGCCGAGACCTTAACTGATCAAGTAAACGTCATGGTGACAAGCATCAACCCGCATGCGCAGAAGTAAACTGCAGTCATCACGTCATTGAATAGCGTTGCCCTAGAATTGTTTTAGTTTTACATTGGATGTAGTTTTATATTGGATGCAGTTTTAAGTTGGATGCAGTTTTAGATCAGTAGTAGTTTTAGATTGGTTGCAGTTTTGTATCTGTTATAGTTGTGATTAATCCATCAGAAGTTCATGCATTATAGCCTATTGAAGGAGTGGTTTGGCGGCACCACGCTATAAATGTATCCACTGTACAAGTATAATGTTAAAGATTTAACGTATCGTCTAGGCCTACCGTAGAGTCATGACGAATGCATAAATGTAGCCGTAAGAGCGGAAGGTATTTAGAAACATCCAACACGTTTTCTAACATATTTGAAGATCTTTGTTACTTTGTAGGTTCTATGAACCATATAGTGTCCATTTCTGTCAGAAATGTAATATGTTTGTCCCATTGGACGTCCTAGCTTGCTATCACGCATCATGATTTTCGAGAATAAAGAGTGCCATTAACGAAAAAGAATTTGAGTGTTTCTGAATTAAATGAAGCTGATATGGCATGAAGTGGTGGGAAGTGCTACACGGAAGAACACGCATTGCCTGCACACAATGATATAAATGTACTTAATATGTTAGAATTGCAGATATTGCAGAGAATGGTTTGATACTGTTGGAAAGGATAGCTGCCAGCAGTGTTGCTTATGATAAATGTACGTCCACTCCGAGTCGTGACTTGGCTGAGACTGATGTAGGAACAGGTGGGTCCCTCTTCTTTATTTGGTATAATTCGTAGCACGCGTCCTACTCACTATGTGGTCTACTGAGAACATAGTTTCTATCTCCCACAATACTGTCTTTTAGTATAGGTAAGATCCGGAACACTGTCACACGTTTTGGATACAGAAGGGACTTGCTATAAATATATGGTATCAATTAGACTGACTCATGGTGAGAGCTTGACAGTAAGAGATAGGATTTAAGGTTTTTGTCCGACAAACATTCCCCATATTTACTGGGGCAAAGACGTGACCATACGAGGGGCAGCTAAATACCTGAGGAGCAAGAATGGAGTGAAGTGACGGCAATTTGTAGTCTTTCACATTTCTCCTACGGCCGCCCTGAATTAATTTTATGGATGATATCCATGCATATGCGTGCACCGGTTTTGACGTGTTTTTTAAACAAGGAAATCATTGCCTCTATACGGGCAAATGGAAGATTAGGGTTGTGTACCTATCAACACCTGTTACTAGTGGATACAGATACGCAAATACACAAGAACCGTCTCCAAGACGAGAATCGCATGAACATTAGCCATGTAAATCCTCATATAAAGATGATTTTATGACCACGAAATAAACCACAAACAAAAGACTGCTGTTTATATGTTTAACCAACATGCAAAAATTGGATAACCTTGTATAGGTCCATGGCCAGGTCCGGATATGTTTTAGTTACACAGCATGTGTACCTAAAAGTGAATCGGAACTTTTTTCTCGTATAAGCCACAGTGCTCTGTTCTGTATTCCTTCCTTCTGACTCACGCCGACGAACATTATATTACATTATATTACATTATCCAGCAGCTGTGACATGGACGTTCACAGCAACATGGTTACCAAGAACACGGGTGTGGCTACATTCTGGAAACGGGTGTGGCTACATCCTGGATACGAGACACACAAGGTCAAACAGGAAATACACGGGGTCACGTGACGTCAAAATCTGTCGTAAAAGCTAACAGAATCACATGCGTGGCAGTGTCGTTAGCCTCGTAACCCAGGTGAATTCAAAACATCTACAGTTGCAATGGCCTCATGCGTTAAAGAGGGTTCGCTGTGTATGCGGCAAGTTGCAGGTTTGATCCCGAAGACTTTAAAATGGTACATAAATACTGCAATATCTCTTCAGCACTCAGCACGTATGGGCGAATGGTAGTTAAACATTGACCACTGCCAGTGAACTCACCCCATCAGCCCCCTGTTGTAGTGCTTGCACTGCTGTGTAACCATTGACTACAGAAACACTGTTGGGCACGTTATGATGTTGGAAGGACTTTAACATAACATAACTAACGGAGCCATGACATTTTACACCCCTCTACTTCTTGTGTGTTGGTTTCTCATTTGCCTCTCAAAATGTATGGATGAATGACTGAATGAATGAATGAAAAACGAGTCACAAACTGCAAACGTGTACCGTAAGACATTGGTCATGGGAACGTATGGGCCTAAGAATTTGGCCAAACAGACTGGGTCAACCCTACTCTTCTCGATAAGTATGTTGGGACCTTTAATGTGCAGAGATTTAACGCCTGAGGATTCCCCATACACGATACCAAATGTCTTAACGTCCCCTCCGAAGGACATCATGTTTGCTGATGAAACTTCTTACATCCATGCCCGAGCGGGATTCAACCCTTCGTCTTTCGGGAGTCAAGCAAGCCTTTGGCGTACATTTCTAAAGATATTTCACAGACAAAGAACCACACACATTGACCAATAGATATAGATAACCATTTCATGTATTTTCTTATCGTGATAGAAGTGGGAACGTCCCTTTTCCATCCACCATAATGTAAAAGATGGTAATGATGGTAAAACTAATGCTGATGCCGTTGTTGAATCTATGCGTGGGTGGCACACGCCTTAACATTCTTACGGTAACGCCCATCGCGATGGTCATGATTCAACATTTCAAAGGGATACAGGAATAAGGTGTGGTTTAGGGGCTATAACGTGGCAGTTGCTTTAAGAACTCAGAGTTACATCATTAACAACGTGACGTTCCTACCTCGTGACATGGTCTGTAAGGTGTGGTTTTTCGTCACGCCACAGTTTTAAGAACACGTGGTGCCGTGAGCGTAGCAAACAACAAGGGGATAGCCCGTTAAATCCTGAAGAAATCCCTGATAGTGTTATTTCTTGGAGTCTTACTTTCTTGTGTTAATTACGGATTAATATTTATGACTAGATAAAAACAATACATTGTTAGTAACATCGTTTGCAAGTGTTGTCCGAACATTTAGATTTTGAGTCTCGTGGACAACTATGTTAACTACCTTGGTTAACTACAGAAGAGTGCGACGACCACAACGGCAGTCTAGCAACAGAACCCACTAGACTGTTACCCTTTGAAAAGAGAACAACAATGGTAGCTGAAACTAGATACAGATAGATTTGTGTATAGTAGCGCGCGTGACGTCCTAATTACCAGGTATAAGCATTGTAAACGTTAACTACATCATCAACTGAATGCCAACAACAACATTTAAGTTAAAACTCAATTAGATCAGCAAAAAAGGTGCTATCATATAAATTCTTTGCTACTTTACGTTCACATTCGATAATGTGAGCTTTTCTGACAGTCACATTGCTTTTATGAGAGTCAAATGGCTTTTCTGACTGCCAAATTGCGTATCTGACGGTCAAATCACAAGAGGACGTTTAATATTGTTTTTCAATTTCCTGTATTCCACGTGCTCTATTGAGTCATTCCGTGTACTGTATTTTTCCGTAGCATGGCAGCGGGCAAAATACCTGAGCTAACGTGTGCTAAAAATGGAAACATCTTTTCAGCCAATTATCCCGTCGTTCTTATAAATAAGGGCTCAAAAACGGTATTTCACTCAGAAACTCTCTTGTCAGAGACCGTGTGTGGAAAGAGAAAAAAAATCAGGTAAGCCGTCTGTCTTTCTAATTTTTCTTCTCAGTCCTTTTATCCTTACTATATTCAATCTATCATGATATCTACCGTGTGAGTGTGGTTTATCTAGTATTGAAAATATATATATAGAAAAAAGTATTTTCTAAAAGGTGTGATTTTTCAAGATGCTACCAATCCAGAGAAGCCTAGAAGAGACTGATTGCGTTTTGTTTTGTTTCTTCGAGAAATCTACAAACGAATTTTCAAATCCTGGCCGTTTTATTCTTCCTCCCTAAGCAAAAATGGCCTTCGTCAAGATCATCGTACTTTTCGTGGGGTTCTTCCTGCTTGGCACCCCGGGAGCGCTGGGACATCCCAGGCCGGCGCGATCGTCCCCCGACCTGAGGGAGCGCCTGGGCAACCTGCGGGATGCTGTCGAGGTGCTGGAGACGACCGTAGACATCGCTTACAACGGCGCCAAGGATAACCACGTAAGATTCGGAATTGTTTTTTTATTCAACCTTAATTTAATTCTTTTTTTTTTTGTAATTGCATTTTAAATTATCAATATATACATAAATGAAAAAGAGGAAGAGAAAATTATATCAACGGATACAAACATAAGCCACGGATCCAACGATACATGATAAGTACAACAGTGGGAAATACATAAGAGGTAGAAGATAAAACTTATAGATTGTTTGTCTATTGGAAATGTAACAGGGGTACATATGTAATGCATGCAGATGTAAGGGTAATATCCAAGCTTATGTAAGGGTCCTTCTGTCTCAGTGTTTTACGTTTGTATTTGCGGCATGTATTACGTATTTTTAGCAGTAATTTTTAGGAGATGGCGAAAAGCAAAAAAACATGCTGCAATGCTATAAAGACGAATCCTTACATCTGCTTGGAGATCACGTGTAAGGGGTTTCCCTGCCATGATTCAGTTGCTTGGCATCCAAGCGGAAAACATAACTAGCCATTTTGAAATTTCCAGGAATTTACCATGACTTGTACGTGAATTCTTCGTACTTCGTTCCCTGTAACTTCCTGCACGTGCTGTCTGTCCTATTGTCTATTAAACGGTGTACCTCTAGTAGTAGTTCTGCGAACGAAAATGATACCTGCCGGAGTGACACATTATAGTCCTTGCAAGTTGCAACAATAGCTCGGGGAACGCAACACCACAGAACCGGCAGTCAGTAACATAACCCTATTAACACAATCACGTACTTGCTTCATTGTGCCGCTGCAATGAATAGTGCGTGATGTATTTGTCAAGTATTTGGCCTTCAAGATTAGAGCCTAAGACACTTCTGTAGCACGCATGGCGGCGTATCTGGGGTAGGACTTGCCGTTTTGTTGTTTGCCTTATAAATACTGTATATGGAAGCATAATAATACTCCTACCTATTGCAAGTTGCTTCTAAGGGTCATTGCTATGGGGGCAAACGAACCTATTTTGCTACTGTGCCTGTGCCGGTCGTCTTATTCTGACATGTGTGATGTTCTCTTGCAGTGCGACAACAACGTCTGCCCGACTGGCTTCTTAGAGGGGTTGGGCAACCCGCTGTGCAAGTCGCGACTGGCACCCTCCAACTACACCATGACCATCCCCCAGGTAACAAACCAGTTAACTTTATCTTGATACACTTTTCGAGGGACGTTGAAACCCTGTTTGTATTAGAATACCATACATGTAGTTGACACTGCGTGTGCATCAGAGTACCATAGTTGAAAATGTGTGTTTCCGAGTACAGTAGTTGAAAAGGTGTGTGTTTCCGAGTACCATATGAATCAGAGGTACTATACGTAAAGATTTGTGTGTACCAGACGCGCAGTGTACCATGATAGCTGGCGCTTAGTGATTTTTATTGGTCGGAAATGCTGCTGTCTTTTAGGTGACAGTAAAAATGGTGGTAAAAAGGCAATGGACCAATGTGTTTGTTCCGTGTGTTTTATAGATCGAGTCAGACCTCGTGACCAGTCAGCTGTCTCTGAAGGTGTGGAACTGTGTCCTGGAGCCCGTGCTGGAGGACCTGGGGCCAGACTACCTTGGGGACGAGAACGACACTGGGCTGGACAACATTCCAGAGGGCGTTCGTCAAGTCCAGCGCACGGTAAATACTTAATAACGTGCACATTCTGATTAAACTATATCAATAATGATAAATGTATTACAATATTGCTCGGGATGAACACAATGGTAGAAGACTAATGTTGTATGCTAATGTTGCTACTCTAAATCTCAAATGCTGATTGTCTAAACTTGTTGGGGTTTGACTTCGTTTAGGAAGCAGTGTAGGAAAAAGAGTGTACTGCGTGGGGTCTGTGATTCTAAGTGGAGTGAAGCTTCTTTTCGTCTGTTAACGTGGAGAAATAAGGAAATTATGTCATAGATACAAACAAAAGAAAAAATAACCAAAAATAAGTGAACCAGTGATCCTTTTTATGAATATGTCTTCCACAGATATACAAATACGTAAAATGCTGTTTTTAGTTATATTTTCAACTGCATGTGTTCATTGGCGCTAATGATGTAACGTTATATTTGCTTATCTATTCATTCATGTTTGTTGTTCTTGTTTTTGTAGATCCGTTCCCTCGGGATTCCCCAGGCTGAGCACGTCCGCTCCACCCCCTGCAGCCTGGTGCTCCTGCGCACGTTCAAGCGTCACCTGACCTCCGTCCGCCTTAGTCTCAGCGTCATGCGGACCGGCATGCAGGCGCACGCGCAGTGAGGCGCAGCTATGACGTCACGAAAAACAGTGCCAGTCAGGCAGCTGGAAGCGTATAGAACTATAAGCCACCTCACAGTTCCTCGTGCACAGTTGTTATGTATTTTTGTCTAAGGTTTAAGTTTAAGGTCCCTCAATTGGTTTCCAATTCGTTTACTTCTAAATGATGTTAACCTCTGACCTTACCCACAATTCGCCGCGGCACTGGAACTGTGACATGGCTAATTGTTCAAGTACTTCATATTGAAAGTTTGTTTGCTTGCTTGAAAGAGCGATAATTGCTTTGGTAGAAAGTATCGTGCTTTATTAGCTATAGTTTATTGATATTTATCTGATTCTGTTGCCTTGGATCAGTCGTATTTATTTATTTATTTGATATTTATTTGGTTCAGAAATAGAAAGTGGGTCTAAGCAATGAAGCAGATAACGAGGAAAGTTTTTATATTAGATTTAATGATATGTACACCGAAGGAGGAGTCTTTGCTTTTGATATCTATCAATTTCACCTGTAACGTCATTCTTTTGTGGAGCACCAAATTAGGATATAAAACAATGACAACTAATTATGTTCTCAAGAACAACGTCACATGGATGATTTCAAACAACATTTGTTGTCTTTATCCACGTTGTAAACACAATATCGTGTACACTATTTCGTGTTGGAAATATGAATGTAATCCCTGTGGGATACCATTATGTTGATAAAACAGAACGATGAAAGAAATTAATTATTTGTCATCAGGTAGCTTCATGAAAGCTAGGGTTATGCTAGTAGATAGATTGCATTTCTCGCAGCAAATAAGTAGCGGCACTGTAGAAGCGACACGTTTACGTGTACATCTAGAATTATGCTGACGAAGAGTTAAGATTACCAGTTTTGTTGGTAATTCTGTTGACATTTAGCATATGCTTCAGCTTTTATACGGAATAAAATACATTTGTGGGCAAATCTGTCTGTTCTTGTTGAATCCTTACTCTGAAGACTTGTAAGGTGACTGTTTTGTTATATTTATCATGTGACGTATGTGAAAGAATCGCAGGTGTTTATACCATTCCTGACTTACGCTGTCAGAAATGGTGTAAAACACACATACTTAAAATCGATGAAAGAACTTAATCCGAGACACGGATCTGTTTTCGTTCTCATACACGCAAATTGTTCAAAATTCAGTGCTTTCATAGAAACTGTCCACGTGTGGTGTCAAGACAACCAATTGTACCTCTATGGATTTGGAAGCACTTATCGAATCCACAGCAACAGATGACCGTTCGTTAGCGACATCTAGTGGTTTAAACTAGTATTACAGTTTGAGCTGCACGCAGAAGTTTGGCTACATTTGCTGGATTACATACTTGTTCGGATACATACATCTGGGTTCATAGAGTGCACCTAGGCCTGTACCTTTTAAATCATTGATGCTTAGCTAGTAGCAAAAGAACTTGGTTGAAATGTGGCAGAAATGCTCTTACATCGACTGTGGATGAATCAACGGATGTTGCTAGTTGCTTTGTTCTATCATAAATGGAACCTTGTTTTCTTTTTGATGATTTTTTCCATAGATTAAGATTTTGAATTGTCCAGTAGATATAGTTACGTAAAATGGTCTTTATACTTTCGATGTAATTATATAACTTTGATAATAGATATACAAGGGTAACCAATATTCTACCTACCTCACGCTACCTCACGCACCTTATTGCAATATATATGAAGTTGATAGAGGACGTTTCTATCAGCTACCAGAGCAACTTTGAAGGGAACGCGTACGGTAAGGTAAAACAGTCATCCTCAATGCACACCGGATGGATATAGAAGAAGACATTGGCATCCGTTTAGATGAGACAGGTTTTCGTCAACATTTCTTGACATCTAATTGTCATCAAAGTTAGAGACAAACGTATTGTCATGTTCCAATCCCATGGTCATGTTCCAATGCTTTGCGATCACTCAACAATTTTATTAAAAGTGTGTAAAATCTGTGAAAAACACAGAACAGATGGATTAGTCTGAATGCATGTACGATATACATGTACTAGTATGCAGTTATCCGTCCATGGGAACTGCTGTCGACGTCGTTTGATATCTGACAGAATTTCAAAATCGCAGGCCTTCTCTACTGACAAAAAGGGAACAGTCAACGATAGAGGGACTTCACTTTCAACCACAGGTCAACATGTTCTCACAAACAAGAAAAGACGTCGAAGTGGCCCCGTCTCAGTAGACATGACCTTTCACCTCTTGGGTGCACGGTAGTTGATTAAAGTTTAAAGATGGCGACTTCTTCCCTGTGAGCAGACTCCAATAGCCCGGCATAGGTGACTGCACCTGTACAAACTAACCCATTGATACACGATTTGTTCAATCAGGAGAACTTAATCCAATTCTATGGTCTTTCTGATTACTATTAATTTAGAAATAACGAGAGAGGCTTATCGAACAATAGACCGTGGGGTTTGGCTGCGGTCAGTGGAGTGATAGTAATGTGTCACAAAGCTCTGTCACCGACTGGGGTGATGACTTTATCTCGTCAAAATGGCCGGCAGGCGTTACAAATTGAGTTGGAGACTGAAGTGAGCAGTTGTGATCTTTGTGAAAGCGTCAAGTGTTGTTCTGTCAGACAGATTTGTGAAGTTGGGAGGGAATTGTAATAAAGTCAAGACTAAACTGATGCTAAACAATGACATATCAAAGTTGCAGCTAGTATTAGGTATATTTCAACAATACGCTAAAAAAGAACGATATAAGTTAAAACATATCTTGCGTTGTACATAGACAGCAAACATTTGCAAACTGGCATGGGTACTTTGCTCATGTATCTACATAGTAGTAACATACATGTGCATTGATTGTGAAAGACAAACTCGTCTACGGAAAACGTTTAACATATTTCTCGGCAAAGAGTTTGCAAACTTTTATTACTGTAACGCTGGATATATACGTCGTCTTATCCCAAAGTTTAAGTTCAGATAGTCCAATGGAAGGCCATTACCATACAAAATATCAGAAGTACCTGCAAACCATTAGGTCTGGAAAGATGCTAGAATAAGAGAAAGATAATTGTTATAGTTCTTGCTTTCGTAGTCCATGAAGCATACACAACTTGAACAGACCTTCGGGAACGACTTTAGCTATCTGTATAGTAATCTGTTCGTCATTGAACAGAACAAATGAGGTTTATGATGTGTGTGTATCCAGGAACTTCGGTTGAACGTCAAGGTAGTATGTCATCTATCTTATCACGATGTACAAAGAGTTGTAATCTTAAAAGGTTTAGGCCGTTTTCTTTACACATGGACTACTCCACTGTATTCGGTGCTTGAGGGCGTGTTTGTGCAGGGATTAGTGTACATATTCAGGATTAAGTTGGTGCTGTGAAGAGGAAAATCTCTGATCAAACCCCTGACTGGTCAAAGTCCTTCCGTCGCCCCAGGACCAGCTTTGATTGTAACGCCGTACAAATCGGCCAGCTGAATTGGTCGGTGGAATAAAGCTTTCTGGTGGTAAAAACACCCCCAGGCACGCAGGTGACAATGGAACGGTCGGTGATAATGTTCTATCAAAACACTTTTATTCGGCACTGATCTTTTGATCTGTGAAAACTATTGAGTTCCTACCTGACTTGTTGACAGATAATGCTGGCATTGTTGGGACTAATAGGAACGGTGGGAGGGTGGTGGGTATGTCCCAGCATCCTTTGCGCACGCGCTGGGATATTCTTAGTCTCCAAAGCAAGAATTTTTGACGTCTGTGACCAATTTTTCAACTGACTCGAAACCTACATGTCGTTTTTACCGGACTGACACCGTATGTCACATGTGGAATCATGCATTAAGCTGGATGAAAATTGTTCTTTCCTTTGTGACAAATATGGCTTTGAATGGAAGATGAATTGAAAGAATCGTTACACACAAAACAAGGAGAGAGGATAGATCCTTACATTGTATACCTGAATAGAATGATGGTTTGGTGGGCTCAAACCAAATGCCCAAGCATCTTTACGCGAACAAACCGTTTCAAACTGTAAATACAAAATTCTAAGTACTATTTTCTTGTTGTGTCAGTTAAGACAGATATATAGATCTAAAGTTTATAGACATTGTAGCTGATCAATAGGTACATGATGTATCACAAAGATGCCCCACGTACATGTATGTTTGTCAGTCGGTAGATCATACATATAGCTGATTGACATGAATTATTCCATTCTATTCAAATCATTTTATTATATTCTTATTATTGCAATGGTCAACCCAGGCCGCATTGCTGATATATAACACACATCAGATGAACATTCACGTATAACTTAAAGTTAAGGTTGCATATACAATCGGAATTCCTATTACAACTCACAAGTATACACCAAAACATCCACACACAATTTCGTCAAGATCCATCAAAACAACATTGAATTTGTTGCATTTCGACCACAAATCAATGTAGTGGTTAGCTTCGCTGTAGATATGAGTGCTATCTCACACTCACAGTGATAAACCGCAAATTCCCTTCTCATCAAAAGTCATCCCGGCGAGAATCATGGGAAAACAAATGGCAGGAAAGCCGGGATTGCCGATATATGACCTTAGGTCAAATGTCTACTTCAACCGATAATGCCTTCGCCATCTTTGCTCTCTGTTGTGCACCTCTATAAGTCACAGACGGCCGGTAATGCCAGTCCTCTATGTGGTTTTCGTGAGGGCCAATTGTCACGACAGCCTCTTTAGAAATACGGTTAGCATCTCTCTTGTGTCACGTCAAATAGGATGAATGCCCCCTTCTTGTGACCTATGACCTTGTCGATTTTGTACGCCTGCTTACCCGCGACTTGTCTGAATTCCCAGTTCAGTCCTGAAAAAGAACGTTCCCCAAGCGGACCTTAGAACACCCAAGGGGATAAAAATGGAGAAGAGTAGACGACCTTACACGCTTTAATCATGTTGTAACAAGAAAATAAATTTTGATCATCGCTAGCAACCTCTTTAGAATGCGCATGTTTTACTTTGGGTGTGTAGAATATCAATATAAGTTTCAAAAACACGAAACTCATTTACATCTTGCATGCAGTGACTGTCTTTGAGTCTTAAATCTATTTTTGGGAACATGACTTTAAAGACGAAGGCAGCTACACAATACTCTTTGTTAACATTTGGTTGAATAGACTCACGATTCACAATCTGTTGGACATGTTAAAGTAGCACAGATTTTATCTACAATTCGGCACATGTTCAGCTTTGACAAACATCCTGATTGTAACGACAGACAGATGACATTTCAAAAATAATAAGTATGAGTAGCAGGGGGGAGGGGGGCAGTCAAAACGAATTCAAACTACGTATAAGTTCTGTTTAGCTCAAGCAGACCAACATGTTGTATGCTACAAAGAGACCAAAGCGCAGAACTTATGAGAATTGATGCTCTATATTCAAGTACAAACAAACGACGCCGTACTTAGAGCTCGCTAATGGATGGCCCTGTTAGCCAGGGGTTAAAAAGTCGCTGATTTCGGGTCCCCACTTCCTGGTCTCCTCTCAAAGGAACTAGTTAAGCTGCACAGATCGATTCTTCACGCAAGAATACAGCTATTAAGAGCTTTGCCAGCATATCAATTTCCAATTTGTCATGAACCAAAATAATTATTCGCTTTGCTGAAAGCGACCCGCGCGGGCAAATTGTCGCCATTCACGAACAAAATGGCGGAGACAGAAAGTCGCGGGGGAACAATGGCGTCCTCTGCAGCTGGAGGCGATGGGGGATAACTCTTGTCAAATGAAGCTGAACCCTGTCACACCTATCACCATTAGAATAGGCAGCAAAATAAAAATTACCGATGGCGCGGATATAGGCCCAGGGTGGCGTTTTTGTTCGCTGGGGTTGGACGCTGTAGGTATTTGATTGGCTTCAATTGACCGCCGTGTTGGGAACAATGGCGGAAATCGGAGCCACTTCCAGCCGTTCCACGTCTGACGAGAAAACTACCTCCTGCGTCACGTCGCCATCTATCAAGGTGCTGTTCAGCCGAGTGATATATTGGGGCATTGTTCCTCCTCTTGTACGACAAACAGAAAATGGGCGAGCTGCGCAATGTATCACCGCACGGAGTCGTCATTTTCTGTTCATCCCAGTTTTCCTCAGTAGCTGTCACTGATAATCTGTATGTAGCAAAGAGTTCGAATAACCACCTGTTGGATTCCAGTGCGCACAACTAGCAACTATCCTGACCTAAATTTTATGTATGTTCTCAGATGGCGGTAGCGATGTATTCCGAATTACTGTTGTTTTGTCAATAAACTGATACATTGGAAAATACAGCTCTTTTGTCCTTTCCTTGAACTCGCCTGACTAATCTATAAACGTTGTAGATTTTAAAAGCGGGGATTGAAATCGGAATTTGTTCCAACATGTCACAATACGCGTAGATTCCTTGAGTTGTAATACATACTCCTACTCGAAGTCTGTATGTTGTAGCAGTACTATTTAGAAATTTACTGAAGAAGCCATTGAAATTCCAACCACGTGTACTACAGCACCAGAAATAGTTTGGGCTAATCTTCTCAGTAATTCACGGCTTCTAAAATTCATCTTAAAGGTGAATTAAACCCGATCTCTACTTTAATTTTGCTGGGGGGACGATGGGTCACTTGAAATGTCCGGACGAATTTACGTCCGGCTTTTGGGATTGACCTTGTACAGTGTTGCAAGCGATCATTGGCAAGAACTGTCGTAAACAGGGCTGTAAGTGCAGTAATTCGTCACGAAAATGTCGCAACCTCTCCGTGGGTAGGCTTATTAGAAGGTCACCTTGTGGTTCATACAAATGGTCTCTTCTTACGTTGAGCTATTGGCACTTAGCTCGGAAGAATCACAGGACGAAAAATGAACAAAGAAATTAAATGTACAAGATGATTGTGAGAAAAGGGAGAAATGGCGGAATAAATACTTGACCAGAAAATACCTATTTTTAACCCGAATGACGTTTATCTAAGTCTGAATGACACCTCAATTTTTTTCAAAAGTAACTAGATCTAAAGAACCGTTTCGTTCACGACAGTACCTCACTGTACTTGATGTACATTTATCTTACAGTTACAATGCAATGGAACAGTTCTTCCCGGATAAGGAAACCTTAGCATAGTCCAAAACTCCGGCGTATGGTGATTTCAAAAGGTTCGCGAGGATCTTAAGAGCTACGTTCTTAATTAACTTTTCTTCAAAATTTCTATGAGCCTTCATCTTGCGCAAAACGTACGCAATTCTTCATCACCACCCCCACCACAGTTCGCATTGTGATGATGATATCTAAGACGACAGTTTAATCTGAGGAAAGTATATTAGCCTTGAAGACGATGGCAGTCCATATCTACAGCTGGGGCGTTTTAATAACAGAGTTATTCGACCCTTTAAGCGGAGTGGTTCACCCACAGCTGCGCGAACGTCACCGCAATTTTGCCTTTCCCGTTGGACGATCGACATGAAAGCCCCAGCTCTCTTCAACCGTCGTCGCCTTGGGTGGCAGGGCCAATCTACATCTTCTGCTTGGAATAAATCCCGTTGAAAGGTAAAATTGAAGGTCCCAAGGATCCAAGCGTACCAATTGTGACCATTTGTTCCGCCACGTTTGCCAGGAGTGGCGACCCCTAGGTGGGCCTGGCCGATAGTAAAAAAAAGAGTCAGGCGAGACCTTTCAGCCCATTAAAGGTTTCACATGCAATTTATCTTTGGCTTTCTCATTTCCCGGCGTGCCACATGGCAGCGCACAAACGTCAGTCAGCAGTTAGAGGAAAAGTTTTGCTGGAGTCTCCGGGTTAGTGGATTGAACTGTGACGTCTAAAACATGCATATGGTGGACAAATATCCGGGAAGGGTATCGTGGTTGGAGTTGCATTCGTCCTTCGGAAGGGACATAAAATGGGGGTCCCGTGAGGTGCCTCATTGCTCAGATGGGTACCTACTAGCTGTACTTCAGTGGAACTGAATATACTCCGAATGAATACATCTAAAATTTGTCATTTGAGGATTTGGCGTTAAGGTAATCTGAAAGCAGATGTAGAAAGACAAGATCGTAACGTTTGTCTCAGATCCACGTTTTCGTTACCAACTGCCTTCCTAAGGTAACTGAGGTCAAGGGGGTCATTTGTGACAAAAAACGGGGAGAAAGAAAAATGTTGCGATTTTGCCTTCTTACATCTGCTGGTAGATTATCTGGATGTAATCTACGTCACAATGGTGGCACACACAGTGATAATTAACCAATCCTTTTCTTTCCATACTTTACTATTGGCCGACTTAAATGCTTTTGCTAGTAAGGGATATACAAATCTAATGTTCAAACATTGGTTGAAATGGTATGATTCTAACGTTTATCAGATTAAGGTACGATCCAATTCTACAATACATGAACAAAACAGACAAAAAACGCATTATGCAAAAACAGTTTCCAACAGTACAATAATCGAGACCTACAATCATCTACAATCATCGAGATACATCAAGCTATCTTGGACCGTTGGCAGCTTAACTGAGGTATTTATGTTATGTAGTATTGCAATGGTAAATTTACACACACAACAGAAGCAAACAAAATTAACAATGTTCTACTTATTCACTGAAAAATATCAATAATGAAAATGATTTCAGGTCTTTCTTCAAGTAATGCATATCTAATGTAAAAGATATGTACATATCAGGCATATTATCAGCTACACATGGGATGATGACTGCGCCATATAGCATGCATATGGTTTAGCGATGATTCTTACTCCAGCTTTGGGTTGCATATGTCTTTTCTTCAGGTGATACACGTAAAAGGTACAAGATGTATCATGATAAAGTTGAGTCTTGCAAAAATACTTACTCCTCCCTCAAAAGTTGCAATTGTAAAAAAAAAACCTCCCAGAGGGCTTTGCGTGTCTCCATACGGCGACGACGCCATTTTGTTATAACGGTGTTTCCTCCCTTGTCTGGAGGTACTCCGCTATCTTTGGGTGGTTAGCCACCCGTTCTTTGTGCGCCTTGATCAGCGGAACGGCGCCCAACATGCCGAGGAGGTCCCTCTCCTTAGAAGAGCTTTCCAACATGTCCAGCAACGAAAACATTTCCAGATCAGCATGCGTCATCTGTAAGATTTTGTATTAAAAAACAAAACAAACAAAAACTATCACATTTGTAGATTACACAACAGATAAACTGTTAGAACTATACAATCTTAACTTGACAATGCAGAAATCGACAACGTTACCCTTTTAGTGCCTCCCCCTCTTAGACCTAGCCCTTTCTGTTAAACATTGAAGATTAGAAGCCGTTACAAAAGCCACAGTGGCATTCGAAACGTTGTCTCCCCATAGCCCTGTATTACTATTTTGACCGTGCATGCTCTTTGTGCTACCGGTACATATCCTTCTTTAACAATAGCCTTTAAGACTTTTATTGTGAAATCTACCTTCATGATAAATCCATTTCTGCTAAAATGTAGAGGGATTTTTATCGAGTTATTCATATTCATATTCCTGTTGTTAGTAGGAAAAGATATCTGATGCCACGACTACCACTGATACATGGATGCATGTAAGCGAATTAATTACGTACGACGAATGCGTGCGAGGGTAGATTCCGTTTTGACAGAGATATAACTCAAGCCGAAATAAACGTGAGCGATATTGTAAATCAACATTACTTGTAAAGAGATATATGACTGCAGGCAAAATCGCCATGGATTACACTGCCGTAACTTGTCATGATAAAACATGAACGGCGATTCACTTATGCTGCTAACTGCTTGATAAGTATGATTTGGACGTTGGAAATGAGCCGTTGCTGCATAATTGTGGTGTAATTTGTGAGCGTTAAGTTTCCAAATAGGAATATTGATGGTAATTGATACTCAAAGCAAGCGCTTTTCCTTGCTTACGATCCATATCAATGTATACGAGTACAGAAGATTGACATTATAATAAGGCCCTTATTTCTGTTCGTCAATTATGGCAATTTTCCGTTCCAGACACTCCCAGACAGATGATAGTTAGGGCCAATTTTCGTTGTAACAACTTTTAGTTAGCAAGTCGCCCCTGGAAAGACACGGGGAATCCAGGAGGCGCCGTGTCCTGAAGCGAGGATCTCGGTAAGCACTTGTCGCGTTAATGGGGTTAATGACATCAGAGGGGTCGCGCGCTGGGATTAGCCGATTCAGGAGGGGGTGGAGACGACGGGGAGGGGAGCTGTCAACTTGGACATGGCCGTGGAGAAAGACGCCTTCTAGAACCTGCAACTTCAAAGCTTTGGCGCACCGGGGCACTCTTACCATGTTTACCCTTTGTATGACCATCCCACAACGTAACCAATCCCAAGGACAATGTACAACGAACCCAATCACACAACGCCTCCAACTCACAGCGTACACAATCACAAACGCACACAATCGCACACGTACGCAATCCCAAAACGGACCCAATCCTACAGCGTAGTGAGCGTACCCAATCCCAAGTCACTGTACAACGTAACCAATCACAATGTACTACGCACCCGATCCCGCAACGCACCATAAAGATCATAATGAACAGACTATCACTAGTTCAAGGCAATGACGTCAACAGAAATTGCGGTTTACCTTTAAACCACCTGTGATCACAACAACGTATAAAGCAAACCCAATCATCAACTGAAAGTAAAAGATGCGAAACCAGATTTTTACGTTTGTGTATGCGCCAAAGACCGCGGGCATCGGGAGGCATTTTAACAAGCTTGTTTCAACCTGCTCCATATTGTTAACGTCCATTAATTTCCCCATGTTGCAGTGATCACATTACATTGATAACAGTTAAAATGTACAGAATAAGCAGAAATATTGGAGAACCTCGGGACAAAAGTGTACCGCAGAGACTAAAGCTATGGCGTTGCCATTGGCAACGGTCAGTAAACAAAGCCGCCAAGTTCAGCCAAGATCAGCGCCGCGGGAAAGTTTAGACGGAGACGATGACATGCTGATGACTGAGAATGGTAATTGGAGTGATTGTAGGTAATGAGAGGAATGGTAACAATGTTGGAGAGGCAGGTCTAGAGTGTTGGGGTGAGATTGGGTAATCCGGTTAGGGAAGTCCATCTCTATTCAGGTAGGTTGGAGCCAAAATCTATTTCGTCGGTGGGTAATTTTTTTTTTTACGGGAAACGTTACAAACAAAAGAAGCGATAAAACATGTAAAAGACATTGGAGTTTTTCAAAAACATAGATAAGAACGTCGCGTTGATCGTTTCATATTCCATAAACTTTGAATAAAAACTTAGATCACTGAAGGAGGATGCCCGACATCATCGGATACGCCTGTAAATTCGTTGAAAACGTTTGTCTGCATAGATCAAATACAAAAAAAAATTTTTTTTACTGAATGCCTAGCGCTTAACCTTCATAAATGTGAGAGAGAATAATTTTGTTGGCACAAAATTGTCATTTTTTTATAAAGAAAAAGTTGAGGGATGAAGACGTTTGCAAAACCCTCCCACCCTAACTTAGGACATGCACCTGAGTTACCATAGCAACAATCCAGACTGTTTGCCGTTGCCACCTTGTCGACAGTCTAGTCTAATGTCGCCAGAGTCATTATAAAAGTCACCACCTCTGTCCGACCCAATCCCCGTAACCCCTCCCCCACGTTACACAATAAGTGGCTGTGCGTGCCATTGTCGCTACAGGCAAACCCACAATTTTGTTATCGTTAAGGAACACAGCGGTTGGGCTGATCTACCCGTACCTGCTCCAGATCTCTCTAATATTCAGTTGTTTCGCCCCCAGGCTACTTATGAAGCCGTAAAAGGACAAAGTAGAGACTTCCCCTAAAGGCTTCATATTTTCTTAAGCTGTTTTTTTGGTGCCAAAGCTCTGTATATTTCGTACTGACTTTTGAGGACTTTTTGGTACTTTTCGCATCTGTAAGGAAACGTAGAGAGAATTTTAGGCAATGGTGCCTGTTAGAATAGCCTACATACAGGGTGGCTTGGTTTATATCATATTTTATACTACTAGGACTAGAACATAGCTACAGTTCCATAAGGTGTGTAGTAGTGTGTATGTAGTATGGGATGATAGCGGGCTTTTACAATCATTCTAACGTCTAGACAGTCTTTGATATACTTTTCAGTATGCATACCATGCATGGGTTGTCATGTGTATTGCTCTTCAAAGATTTTTTCAAAGATTATATGCACGCCGCCGTACATACATGTGGAGACCAGTCAACAATATAAGAATTTCATTGGCTATTTTCTGGCTTGTCTTGACTTTTCATTCAAGTTGGAGTATGAGATCGTCTTTTTTCAAATGCAAATGAGCAGAGGCATATCAAATCAAATTCTAACGTGTTTGCATAGAATATTACATTTACATCAAACCCCTTTTTTTCCATACATACCGCTTTCCCGACAAAGAAACCCTGTCCGCCATTATTCGCTTCCAAAAGTATCTCTAACTGACTCAGTCTTGTTGGTAGCTTGTTGTCCCAGAATTCTCCTTCCACTGAGGCCTGTCGGGAGGCAAAATTTAAAAAAAAAGTATCAAATCTCTTTCTTCGGTCCACCTTAGAAAACAATCAAGAATGCCTGTACAAGACTACATATGAATAACTTAGAACAAAATGTGCTTTGAAAGCTTTCTAAGAACATCGCGTTTATCTTGATTTATGATGCGCAGGTGTATATTGTAAAAACGTCAATGTGCACATTAATAAACGTCCATGATAATGCATTTACTGTCTCTAAGGCTCTGCTCTCTAAGCCTATAGGACACTGGAAGTATGCCTTATAGAACTATTACAATGACATTGACGTATTGTTTCGATTTTCATAGTTTACAGTGGTTTAAAGGCATTAGTTATGTACTGCCAATTGTTAATTCTATCATTGCTCACGGCTAAGATGCTATTGAATAGAAAGATTATAGGGCATTATGGCACAATTGAAAATTGACAGTAGTTCAAGAAAACAAAAGTCACGGAAAGCAAATGGGAACCAGCAAGTTGAAACCAAACTAGATTAATCACCAAAAATATCAAACAGTAGCAACATATAACGCTGAGTTAAAGTTTACACCATGTTTGGGTGGCTGCTGTTATTGTGTGGTGAATATAACAGCAGCTCAAAGCATATCGATGTGAATTTTTGTAATGAATTTTGAAGCAAGTTGTACTGATGGTACGTTGTTCTGCTTGTACTAGAGGTCTTTTCTGCAAAACCAATGACTACAGTTTTCGTACACTTCATATGGAGTTCTGTAGCACAGGATCTGATATCAATTTGGCTAATAAGTATCAAACGTTGGCTTTTGGGGCTTTAGTAAAGCCAAAACTAGGGGTCTTAAAAACTTTTTGAGGAATTTCAAAATAAAGGGATTATTTCGTGGTATCAGATTGCAATGGTGAAGTCATTACAAGTGTCTGAACAGGTGGTTTGAATGTCAGCAAAACGATCATTTCCACAGAGTCTGAAGTTGAGGTGAATGATAGGAAAATATTTTGGTTTTTGTATATACAGACAGTGAAAGTGATCTCTAACCAGTTAAGTTCAATGAACTCAACGAAAAGTAGTTGAGCTACTTTTCCACAGTGGTCGTGACAGAGAGGACAGACCCTATGTACAGTATTTACAGGTCCATTGTACTGGGGAAATTCCCCTAGCTCATTTCGACAAGTACAATGATAATGTAGAACATGTATGAATCATATTGACTATCTTTATCCTGAAAGAAAAGTTAACTTTCTTATCCTTAGCACAGAATAAACTCTTGTTTTACAAAGTGTTAAGAATCGGAAATATAGTTGATACAGTAATAGTGTTTCTTGTTTGAAATCGCCTCTTGCATTTTGAATTCAGTTGACTATAAGATCGTTTTATTGGAAAGATCGCAATCGGAGATATGTTAAACGTCTTCCCACCGAAGTAGAAGCACGCAGATGACCAAATACAAGTGTAGTTGTGTGTTGCTCTTATCGTTACAGTATAGTTTATACTCTTGAAAGTATGCTTTCCACAATACAGACAAGGCACAGCTGCAGAAGTCTCATGGAAAGTGGCCCCGGCGACAAACGGTTCCAGTTTGTAGTCTCATCAATAATCAGAAGAAGTCGCGGAGATACGCATGAGTGGGAACAATAAGACATCCAAAAGACTTGAAGATGCCTCCCATCGCGATCTAATCCAGCATCTCCCGAAGGCAATTTCTTAGAGGCTTCGCTTGAATTATCTCCAAAGTTTGGCGGCGACCTGCGAACCTTGGCCAACCTTCTTGCCTAATTGGTGGGGCATCCACCGGCGTCGGTGCCGCGCACGGGGGAGGACGGGTGGACGAAAGACGGCTTCGGGCATCAATCGGGCCGCTGTCTGGGACGCGACGTCCGCCCCGCCCGGGTCAACCCTCCCTGCACCACCGGCAGACACGTCGGCTTCACCGCGCGGGCCAGGAGGCCTGAGCCCGGGATGGAACTCACTCAAGAAAGTGATTATCGTGCATTAGAATCACTTAGGAGGGACACCGCGGATAGCCAACCAATTTATAACTATTAGCCCTTTCCACCTCTTTGCTTACGCCAGTGGTCTACAAGAACACCTTAAGCGGTTAGACTGTCTTTACATCTTCCGACTTGACTTGTAGACGGTTTATTTAATGTTCAGACATCAGTAAATAGATCTTGTTAGTAAAATTGGCTGGACTCTATTCAGTGGTGTTTACTAATATCGACTGCGGCCGTTGGTTCGTTAGACAGTACAGTAGGGGTGTAGTCAGGGAAAGCTACTGTAGTTACCCGTATCTTGGTGCGCTGCTCTCCTGTTAGCAATTTCCCAAGTTCAAGGGTCGGCTGTCTCGCTGATTGTGTATTTTGGAAACATCACGGAAGGCAATTAACTCCCATCAAAATCACGGCCGGGAGAAGACCAGGGGCATCCGAGGGATTCCTCACCAATTAGGCACAGGCCAGGCGACACTGCGGCCCGCCTGCTTTACATTCCACGCTTCAACTTCTTCTTCTGTACGCTGGGATGGTACTGAAGAGGCTGAAGAGGGCCAACTTTTGCAAAAGAAGGTGGACTCTTGATTTTGGAGCATCAAAAAAAGTAGCCCTGAAAAAAGTACCCTGTTTTTCATTTTTTTTCACCGAAGATGTTTTTGGCAAAACGTTTATTTTTCTGTATACGTAACGTTACACGAGTGACAACAGACGAAATATCTTGGTGGCGAGCTAGGAAACGACTTTTTTTCGTCACAAAAGGCAGCATAAATAACTATTGCATGGAAAGAATTTACGGATGATTTTTGCTCTTATGTAGCGTATGGCACAGAGTATAGTCGTGGTTGAGACTTAAAGTTCATTCGGTTCTAAAACGTTTTGTAGCTATGGCGAGAAGTATCTTCTAACTGTGAAGTTTGATGCGTTGAGGGAATGGAAGATGCTCTCGTTGCGACATTAAAGTTTGAAATCTATGTCACAAATATAACAGTTAAACAATCAACCAATCAATCAATCAATCAATCAATCGACCAATCAACCGGTCAATCAATCAATCAATGAAACAATATTATCCGGAAGACCTAGTCTAATATATCAATTTGAACATATGAAATCCAAATCTGCCATATTTCCAGCTATTTTCACTAACTATAAAGCAATTAGACATGTGCCTGTAAGAACACTACGTTCTGACAGAATGAATTAGTGAGCTAGCAAGGGAAAAGAATGACAGAGTGAACCAGTGTGTGAATAACAGATGTTTAAACTCTCAGTCCTCACACCTTCTTCTCTTCATCCTTTTCAAAGATTGTGACGAAGAAGGCATCTTTGATATCTTCAACCGCGTCCGTTATCTCGTCTGCTTTGGCGGCATCCAAGTTCGTATCGCCATCAAAACCTGAGAACATCGCAACAATACTTCCATTTCTTCATGGGGGTAATAACACATCTAAACCTATCTACTCAAATGATGTGTACATGTACATGTATGTACCTGTCTACATATAGAACCGTGCATACGTAAATGCCCACTTAGCCCCCTGAAGGTGTACAAGGGGTTTATAGCGTCGTTTTACGTTAAGTCGGAGATGCCACATGTTTCCTTACGATAAACGCGCTATCTCTACATCTTCGTAATAACAGCGGTTATAAAGCGGTGGAGAATGAGACACTTCCAGGCCTTTAGTATCTCACGGTTCCTAAAACATGCCCCCTTCAAGATTCCAGGATGACATGCTGAAGTACTGATGTCCTACTAGAAAGAGATACACACAGGGAGAGTTGAACTCACCCCCCTCCCGGGCTATTAGCCGCAGGACGGCTCTGGTTTGAGAGATAGTCGTCCCGTCGTCCAACGCAAGCCATGGCAGCTGATTGAAGGGTCCAGTGAATTCTCCAGCTTTTTTACGAAAAATAACAAAAAAGAAAGAAAAGAGTTAGATTCTTCTGTGGTTTGAATCATAATGTTCATCTCTAGTCTTGTAGCATCACGTTGACCTTTAATACAACTCCATTTGATGTAGTGGTTCTGCATTTGTATGTGGTGTTGTATCGAGGAATTAAGAGCTGGGAAATATGTTATTTTAATGGTTTGATGTTCGACAGCTTTGAATGAGTGTATATGTTGTACAAACGTCACCATACTCATTAAATGATACTATTTTTTTGCGGAAAATGATAGGAAAATGTGGTACTTTGGTGTTATATATCGTATAAGGTGTTGAAAATGACAATTGAAGGCTATGAATTCCGCTATTTTATTAATTATTTCATTCTGTTCTTTTATTCTCGCTTTCTCTTTTTCTCTATGTCTGCCTGTCTTCCACTTCTCCTCTCTCTTCTCCCTCCATCTCTCTCTCCTCCTTAGCTCTCTTTGTCTCTGGACCGAGGCAGACTTTCCAGAAAATAAACGGTTGCCTCATAATCCGGCATGCCGCCGCGGCGGACAATTTATCGCCAGTGCAGTTCGCAGATATCCTGTCTTCAGTCTCCTGTACCTTAAAGCGACATTTCGCATCGAGCATTACAAATAGCGCGGACTTTTATGGGCCTCACCCTGCACGTGAGATCCCGGATGTGCGACAGGTTTTTGCCGGATGATAGTGACCCCGACTTTAGTGCCAAGTGACAATTTATTTAGACTTAAGCCGGGCCCATCCATCACCGAACGGGTTCTGACAGTTTCGGGGCACGGTAGCACGAGGTAGGGGGAGCCGGGCGGGCTCGTGTGCGGGAGATGATAGCGGTGCCCCCGGTTAAACGAAATTAAAACACCGGGAACATCACAACACGGGATCCTCAGATCAAACACGGTAAACCGTGGAACCTACTGAAGAACCGATACGGACAGGAAATGAGAAGAAACAATTTAATATCAAACAGAATCCTTCTCCCCAGGCCATTCTCTTCTGGAAAACTCCTGTCTCTGAACGGTTATTTATCAGGCTCTGCTTATTTTTTAACTGGCGGATGTGCCTTCCAGCATATCTATTTTGAAATAATTCTTATCTAATATTTTGTTGCATACTGTTACGCAAAGTTTTACAAGCAGTAGGGATTTTCAAATGTCTATAGGATGGGTACAATGTGCCAGGAATTCTCATTTGCGGATTTGTCTGTCGGCCCCACTGATGTGCTTCGCGTGTCTGGCGAACGCTTGTCTAAACGAGAGGCTTCGACTTGACAAGTCCGCCACATGTCTGCATTTCAATCTTTTGATCTATGGTATCTTTCTCACAGTTGGACATCGACATAGCTAGGCACGATTACACTTTTGACATACATATTAGTTCCCAATAAAGAACTAATATGGGATGTATGATGTCCCTCCCCCCTGGGCGGTCTCGCAGTTATATCGTCTGTCCGCTCTGTCAGCCAAAATTCTCACAGCGGCCCTCCTTCACGCAAATTTTACTTTTATGGCTATAAAGGAACGAGAATTAATGATAGCCACTTCGTACATGAACTTCAAAGAATGCTTCTACTGTCAAGTTGCATTTGAGATGAACCGCTTAATGACCACTTCAAGTACGCATCGTACGTAGATCTGTTTATCAATTCATGTTTTATGATTTCATACCTTTATAGCTAATGACAATGTTAAGATGTTCTGCTTTACTCGAGTAAAGTATAGAGTCCACAATGGCAGTAAATTCGATCAATAGATTTTATAGCTATCATGTGTGTGATTTCGCAACATGTCTCTACTACAGCAGTAGTGAAAATGATGGTGCAAGTGCTGGCTATCATGTAATGATAGATATATGGCATACACAGTAATGTGTACGTTTGCTTCGACAATTGACAATAAATTCGATCAATCGCAAAAGCTGTAGAAAGGCGCGGATCAAAGTATTACAGAAGTGGAATCCTTTCCTTTCGTAGACGCTGACAAAAGTGGATGATAGCCCGGCGCATATTTGTACAGTTCGACATCGCTGAGAACGTTGTTGTGTACCCGGAATGGGAACGGATGACACCGGTGACTTCATCCCGACGGGAGGCCGACGTTTCCCGACGGACAGACACTTCATTACCGTCTCCGATTGCAGGAGAGCGGGGCATGATCAAAGCGGCCGCGGCGACAAGCAATGTGCGCGACGCCTACCAAAATAGGGCGTTAAATCCGTCCGTACTCGTTCGTCAGAGAGAGAGTGTGTGTGATGGGTCGGGCTCCCCGACCATCCTATGATCTCCTGCGACATGTTGAAACTGTAACCAACATAGCTTTGCAGGATTTCGGTGTTTAAAAGCACACTGTAACTTGTTAGCAGTAGTTAAGAACGCCGAGAACAAAGCTTGACCCATCTTAGGTACTATATAGCGCGTCTCGTATATGTCTAGACGGATTCGGGAAGTTGTGAGAGCTGCAAGAAAAGGTTTAAAATATCGACGAAAAACAATATTCTACACAGTCTATGATAGAACCAACCGCGGGCTATGATAGAACCAACCGCCGACAAGGATGTAACATTATGTACGATACATGTATGGCTGTCCCAAAAAGTCCCGTAGTTTGCGAGCGTACGACGTTCTTACGACGAATGTGACTGGGTCCTTAGTAGATAATGCAAGACTAAAGAACCATAGATTGTGGTTCTGTCTAACGTTTTCAACTCTCTCCCCTCCTCGGCCTCTCAAATAACTTCGACATCGTTTCGTTTTTCAGGAACCAGTTCACCTGGGAAAAGTCCTTCACCCATTTCTTACTTCGAATCTATCTCTATAATGTCTATAATGTCCTCCCTTCGAATTCCGTGACTGTCCGTCACCTGCCCAAACCTTGGCCTGGTTTCCAAGCTTCGCGTGCTAGTTTGTACTCCCGGGCCTCGGGTTGATTGGAATCTAATTGCTGCCAGTTGCCCATGTCGTGATATCGGCCAATAATTTGCGACCCCGATCTAGTCTAGCAAGACAGAAAACCGCGAGAGTCTCAGCTCCCCTAGAACTCCACTGTAAATCATGGACATGGCAGTCCTTCCATTGGGGGATCAAGCGTTTTAGCTTGCACGTTTGTTACTGCTGTTGTTAGTGACAAACGTTTGTTAAGAGATTGATGACAGGGGCTTAAGTGATATATTTCATAGCCAAGTGGGTATTTCCTAGTCTCCAACAGACTTCTGGGGTTGCTGAAACAAATGCAGTAAAAGTTGGCAAAATAGGGAGAATAATTTGCCAGAGAAATTAGCCTGCCAGGCTTGCGAACATGTAATTCTATGGCCGGCTTATTCCCATGGCAAATCATTCTTCATACTTGGCCATGGCCATTTTTTACTTTGCAGTACTGGTACTTTAGTATGGGGACGTAAAGCCGACCGCCTCGTCTATGAGGGAGTTTCAGACATTAGCCTCAGACGTCAAACTTCTGCACGTAAAAGAACCCAACACACTCATCCAGGGGTGAAGGCGTGACTTGATGTGATTGGCTGAAAATAGCCATAGCGATTTAGGCCGCAGCCTACTATTCTACTACTTGAAAACAAACAAACAAACAAAAACTAAAATGCTTCATCTCAATTGATTTTGCTAGGATGGCTGCTTTACCCTACTTACCTTATACTTAACTTAATGGGAAGTCATTAATATAAGACAGGAACTACATATGAATCTATCAAAATAAATTTTCGTGTTAAGTAATTGTCAGTCAAAACTAGCAGCTGGAGAATAAGTGCAGCTATTGAACAAGCTTCTCCAAACATCAGTGGTTCCGTATGCTGACTTGTGCTTACTCTGTTTCATGTTGGTCCATTCCTCCATGGTATGTCTGACGTCATCAAAGTCTAGCCCAGCCAGGACGAAAGCGAGGCGCACCACCTCTCCCCTGCCCTTCCCGTCAAAGTAATGAAACCTGAAGGACTAAAATAAAACCAGATTGTCTTAAAAGTGAAATGCAAAATGCCTCCACTCCAGAGGCGTTGCCAAAACTTCAATCAACAATCACATAGTATGATAGTACCCATACATTTTATATGCTGAACAGTTGAGCTTCAATTTTGATATTAAAAAAGAAAAAAAATATGATAATTTGTGTTTTAGATCATGCGCATTCAAGTTATTCTGGGCGTGTCTGTCTTTCTATCTATCTGTCTGTGTGTCTGTCTCACTCTGTTCGTCTGTCTGTGTTTCTGTGATTCCCATTGTACTTGTAATAGTCAATAGGCACAATGCAGCTAGCGTTGACATACATTCTCAGTACTGCTATTTTTACTGGGGGTCGCAAAGAAGTATGTATAGGTAAGGGGATGCCATCTCTGACTGCCTTCAGTATTTATAATGTCACAACTTCAGATAAATTTCTATCGTCACTAGCCGGAGTTGATCTGGGATGTTTCGCGGAAACACTTATCCTCACTACGTTGTTTATTCACCTGAAGTGGCTAAACACTTAATTGGAATCCAATCCTCCCATTGTAACGTATACATCTTCGTTAATACCATAATTGTATAGGTACTCAGGGTGTGTTTCAAACGTTCGCCGACCCTTGACAGACCTCTTCGCAGACGAGTTTTTGATCGTAGCTCTCAAGGATGCGAACCGGAAACGGATTGTTATCTTTGGGTTTTGTATGGGTGGCGTGTTTTCTTTGAGAAAATCGTGTCGTGTTTGTTTTTCTTTGGTTAAGAGGTGTCCGTGATACCAATTACAAAACCCCAGGGCACCGAAAAGCATGCTGGGTGAGGTCAGAGGTCACTGAGAATCACTGCCATGCGGCTACATCATTCAAGAACTAAGTAGGTAACTAATGTTGTTTTGTGTGAATGTGGTATTGAAATGTTTAACAAAAAAAACAAGTCATTGAAAACCCCTATCTCCGTGTCAATGACTGGATGAAAATAGATTATATAGTCAAATAATGTTAACCTTAATTTTAGGACTCCAAAATGACGAATGATGTGCGAATTATGTTTCATAGAAGCATATCAGCAAAGTGAAAATAAGATTATTCGAATGCCAAATCTCTCCGTTACATGGATGACAATATCGTCCTGAAGGGAGAGAGCGTATACAGTATAAATATAGGCGACAATGTAAGCAAAATGTATATACTATTTATACTGTATTTAGTTTTAGAAATAAGAAATTCCCCAGTAACTTTATGCACGGAATTCACTGATGCAGACGAGAATTTTGCCATCTGGCTGCAGCTTTGACTTGTTATCGCCGACTACTCAGATCTTGACAGAAGTTGTCCAACCACTACAGAAGTTATCTCCACAAACCAGATGCTAGTCAAATCCAGACCGCAAAAAGTTGTTAAAGAATAATTGGAAGAGAGCAGCTCTCTCTCTCTAACTCGTTTGGCAGAAAGATGAACGCAGCCATCCGCACCCATTCATGTTGAAAATTATTAGCAATGCGTCTTCTTAGCACCTGATTACGCCGCTTCATCACTCACCGCTGCTTTCTATATCAGTTTGGAAAATCCACGCTATATCTTACTCCGGTGATCGACCGCGAGCTGCGGCGGTTCTTTGTAGGAAGGATGTTACAGCGGTACACGTCGCCATCAATTGCACGCCATTACCACTGACGAGGGAAATTAATGTGCCAATTTTGACTCGCCAGGAGACATCGTCTGATAAGAACGGCAATACATTTTGCCCGTGTAGAGAGTTGTCTTTTCCCGCCTAAATGCCTCTGCACCTTGGCAGTGACTAAACAGGCCGATAAACGCTAAGCACCCGGCTTACAAGAGACAAGCATCTGTCGACTGAAAGGGGAGCGCGGTAAATAGACGGCGCGGGGTGAAGGGCCCGTTTAGAAGCAATGAGTGCTATCTGAGTGAGTTTTAATGAAATGACAGCAGAGTTTTCACCTACAATTAATCTTTCCCCCCAAGATGTCGTTGGCGGAAAAGCGCAAGCCGTTCGATAGGGTTCTGCCGGCCCGAGATACCCGCGCTAAATGGGGAAAACATCGACCGCCGGCATTATGCCCTATCTGCCAAATTTATCTACATTTTGCCACTCGACTTCAATATATTGGGTCATAATTTTCAGGCTCGGAGCTTCAATTGACTGTGTGGTGATCTTCCCTCAGTAGAGTCATTCCGCGGAGGCTGCCGTTTTGATGAACAGTTTCCTATAGCCATTCCAGCGTCATTCCAGCAAAATAGCCCATTGAAAGTGATAAGGCGCACGCATGTTTTTCGATAATACACAATAGCAAACAATGCGCGGCTGCGCTCAGAGGACGGGTTTTAGGCGGAGCGAGATGGGACTCTTTAACACTTATCTAGTTTACAGAACTCGTTAACACTGGGAGTGAATACCCAAGGGTTTGCCAATAGGGCCATTTCGCCCGTAATGTTCCTCCAAAAAAGGGTGAAACGGGAAATGAAGGAAAAACCATTACATTAGCGCATATACGTTACACCTGAAACTGGGTCTGACTGAAAGCTCAGTACAAATGTATACGACAAAGGGATCACGAAGAATGAGCCGAATAACACTTAGAGCGAAAAAGAATTGGGTATTAAACTTTTGATAAAGATCAAATGCAAAGTTTTGGAGTTATTACAGACAAAAGTAAAGCATTCAGTTTGATTAGAAAAAAAGTTCGTAGACCGGTCTTCTATTTGTAATGTTTTCTCCGAAGCAAACATTCTGTTTTAGGGTTGTTCCTTGGCTTTTGGTTATCAGCACGGTACCAAGCATGGTTGGCATCCGATCAACATCACCATAGGTCATTCTGACTTACGAAATTCCAATTCACGGGAAAGAACTATGTGCCATACACATTTTAAAAAACATATTCATCTAAAGTATATATAACACTCAAGAAACTTGGGGTGGTCACTAGAACTTTTACTGCTGGATATTCATCTATCATCAAATGTTTTTTCTACGCTTGGATGCGGTCATTACATGTTTCATTGACACCTCTAAGGGATACTAGTATCGGCAACAGAAGAGGAGAATTGTGGATAGTCTTCTGTTCATCTTGAAAAAGATATGGACATACTATCGACGGAGCCATCGTAAATTTTACCCTTGATTATACTGAATAATGCATTACAGTATTTTCTACAGCTTTCGTATTTGTTTGCCTTTACTACAATTTTATTAACAAACAATAGATGTTTATTGACGGGACTTCTTAAATTAATAGATAACTCATAAAATTTACGCGTGTAAATCACCAGCAACACCACAAACCAACAAAGGAAACGAGGAATGAAATCGCGTATTCAAACTATTTCAATATAGTCCTGAATGCAGTTCATATGTGCACCGTATGCAGCAAGCGTTCGACATATCTTTTGCAGCTGTCAGCTACAACATATCAATGTGTATGAGATCCCTATCATGCTAATTAAAGAAGAATTATAGACGCAATATACAACGGTGTGATTAGAATTCAATTTTGTGCTTATTTAATCTCTTAATTACGTACCATATTAGAGTCTCCCTCCTCGTCTCTAATTAGCGTGGGATGATAAATGAATTAGGTTTAATCTTCATATTTTCAGAAAAGAATCTTATGGAAGCCCCTCAGGGCTATAAGTCGACTCTAATTAAGTTTCTGTAATTGGTTTATGTGCATCTATTGCAGTTCGGAAAACAAACGATCAAATTGGCGAGGAAATTTGTTGATGATATATTTTCCTGCTTAGTATGACATCACCTACATATGATATAGACGCCATATTGGCAAGGATGCTATAATATAACTTGGTTAAATCTGTATTCCGCAAACTTGAATGAAAGAGAGGGCTCGTATTTTATGGGATACTTGATATGTAATATGAGTTGAGTTCAAACACAATTGTTGCCATGATTTAAACGTTACATTTACATTTTATTTGCTTTAACAGTTACACGCCCTTTCCCCATTTTTCGCCAATGATAGAATTGGATTTGTGTCACCCTTTGTTTCATAATCGGAATATCATGCAAGATCTAAAAGTATGATTTAAAAGAAAACAAAAAACACAAGATGTAAATCGTTCATTATCTGTCGACATGTCGGAAATTCATTGTCATTGAGCGATGCGTCAAACGTCTGGTCGCTCAACGGTCGCAGCGCTGTCGCAGCCTCTAGTGGAAAGGGAGTTAATGATGAATATTTCCCACAATACTCGGATATCCCCACAATACTGGGTTATCTGTAGAAAGAAGGAAAGAAATGTAGCAATATTGAAGGCTTCCGTCGCCAACATGCAACCCTAACCAGACCTGACCATAACTTCTCGCTACGCCAGTTGTAAAGCAAGCAGCGTATTTCCGTCTACAAACGTGCCTAATATGTGAGGCATTCTCTCTCTCAATGTGATCTATTACACATGCTTTATGACCACTTGAATATACGGCTCAGCTGGACCCAATACAAAGGTAACAAGGCATCGTTACCAAATCAAACGATCAAAGCATTCTTGACATGTTCGCCTAGAGCCATGTTATTTTGTTTACCCTCCACTTGCGCCACTTAATATTCCTGTAGTAAGCGTGACCTCAATCGGAGTGTTTTGTTCACAAACAAACACAATGAGTGGTCATTGTTAGTAAAGTTGGCCGCTTGTTTGGGTACGGGTACACACTGCGAATACGGGAAGTCACAGATTTGTGTCTGTAGAGCAGAGACGAATTGTCTCTTTACTTTGTAGTGGCGGATCTACAATTTGTAGTTTGTTTGCCCCCGTATCGATTTAGGGGAGAGCTGTGGCAACGTTTGGCATGGCAACACTTCTTGCGCACACAAACAGTGGACGAGTACACGAAAGCTGGTGACATAAGAATAAAAGATGAGGTGTGTGTCTATCTCCAGCTCGGATGTTTCGTACATTTCCTAAACTCCCATTTATTAGAGGTATGGTTTATAACGTTACAGTTGTTTTGTAAGTTTAGTGCAAACATGCACAGACGATCATAATCCCTTCGAAAGTTAAGCGGTGACTGGATTACGAGTTTTTGTTAACTCTTTCATTGGTTGCCTTCTGATAATTGACAGGACTGTTGTGACGTAGTTTCAGGCAAGTTTGTCGTAAGTTAGAATGAACTGTTGACGACAGTGTTGCTGATGTCAATTAATAATGATTTTATGTCACAAAAATACGTAGAATATGCTGGCAAATTGCTCATATTTGTGCTTGCTTAAAATAAGCACCGTAACCACGCCTCGAAGGTTAATTTTCACTGAGAAGCACTGCTAATCGTATAGTTTGCTTATTTTTTTTGTAGCGACCGCATATTGCGGCCGGTATTTGTGTGACAATCGACGTTTTCGGTCAAAGGTCTGACAGTATTCTAGTCAACATGCACATCACGGTGTGCTGAATTAGAGTGTATCATGTCACGGGTGTTGCTGGCTGCCGTTTCCATGGATGAATAAAAGCCATTTGAAGTCAATCAAACTGACTAACTGTGACGAGGGCGGGAAATCTCACCTTTGACTTGGTTTTGGGTTTGACCTCTTTCGGCCGAGGTGTCGAACTGCCACTCCCCATGGTTGCCCTCTTCAACAGTTGACCTTGGAATGAACTTGACAATGGCGGTCAGCTTTTGTCTCTGCATTCAAAAGACATGTACAAGAGTGAGTTATCATAGATTATATCCACTTCTATTTAGGTGTCAGGTATAATGCTAATGGACATCGATATCAGTGTTGTAAACTGTGACAGTTTCTAAAACAAAACTATATCTCCATTTTTCATGGAGATAATGATAACATTGATTTTGATTTATCATTGGAGTCGTGGAACAGATGGACGCCCAATACATGTTTTCTAGTGTTTGTTTATCATAATATTCCTCTTTAAGACTTCTTCTAGAAGTGTAAAATTCGTTATGATATAGATGAAATTATGATCACTCAGAGTTCGATATATGGTTACTTGGAAAAAGGGGTAAAATTTAGTTGTGTCAATATTGATGATTGATAGTCAATAAATCAAGATCATGTTTATCTATGTTTTACCTCTATTATTGGCGTATTGAAGGTCACATATGACGCAATCATTGGCGTGTGAAGTTGGAGAGACACATTTATCAATGTCAGAGTTATGGCATGTTACAATTTTGTTCTCTATGACCAAATCAAACCTCTTGATATGAACTAGTGGTAATGTTATGCTTAGGCTTGTTTTCCTCAAATAAAAGTTATAGTTTAACAGTTAATCCCCCCCCCCCCCACTCTTGTTCGACCTATCATCCACTCCCAGCTACCGTACTAAACTTCGGTAGTGTTCCGATTAAACAAAAATTGCCAATACCACCATAAAATCTGTCAGAGAAAATTTACGACACATTGCAAGATAACAGATGCCGAAATTTTTATTAGCTCCCTTTTGTATGTCGCAGATCTTATACAGTACAGGGGTGCAACGGTTTTTGCAATGTACTAGAGTGTGTGACCGCACGCACGTACTCCACCGCACTGATTACCCAATAATGACGAATTCGTTGGGCTTCTGATGACAACGAGGGTAAATGAAACCAAGGCATGCACTCATACCATTACCATTATAGGGAACATAATAATCAGGTTAATTGTGACAAATGTACCGCTACCCTTGGACCCTTGTACTGATATAGACACGTGTGTCACTGTAGACCTAACTCTTTGGAATAGAGCGTAAGGTTTTTACATCAAGTTTTTCAACTCCTGATACCTAATACAAGACGACATAGTGAGGATGTACTACCTCGCCGTGGATCTGTCATAAACAGGTCTTTTGCAAAATAATTTTAATAGTGTTGTAATATCGTGATGAATTGTCAAACTACAGTAAGTGTATAAAAACACATTACATGTATTTTAGAACTTGAAATCACTAGATGAAATATGCAAATAATACTAAGTAGCCCGTTTCTGATAGTGCCAGCAGTGAAAAGGTATGATTTTGAATTCCATATTCCCAACATAGGTTGGAATATTTCTTGCAACTCAGTCCGATGGTGCTAAATGATGATCTATGCATACAGGACGTCGCTTTTTGCACTTTGCTCATGCACATTAAATGCAGTTTTCATATGACGTATGTATCACATCACGCATGTTCTCTCTAGCTATCTCTCCCTCCCTCTTTCTCTCACACCTTCACAACAAAATATGCGCGTAGCCTTATAACTTTGCCTTCAAATATAAAAATCTGAGGGATGATGCTGAGCACTTACCTGTGTACTGTAGTGCGGCGTGCACGACGTCAGCTGTGTGATCACGAGCTATTACCTGCCCGACAACACACCCTCCGGTGTCGCCTAGCCTGGCGTGGCCTCGCCAAGATAACACCCCGATGTTTTCCCTCCATCTCCGTTGGCAACAAATTTGACCAAACATACACAGAGCGAGGATCAGTGTACACTAGTAGTGGTGGTTGTAGTTTTACAGGTGCTCCATTCAATTGGTCTTCCGGACTTACGCAAACTTTTCAGTCAAGAGAGAAGGAAGTTGGTTGCCCAGCTTCGATGAGATTGTGTGTGTGTGTGGGGGGGGGGGGCAGAATGATATAGTCACAGTTTAAATACAAAAAGAAAAAAAAATAATTTGACATAAAAAAGCATAATGGTAAACTATATTCATCGATGTGTAGGCACATGATATGTAGAATAGCAAACCTAGAATGACCGAAGCGTGCAATAGAAATGACCGTATCAGTGAAAAGTGCCAAGTATAAATACACGTATGTGGTCTGCAAATCTCGTCAATAATACGTTTTATTTCATCTTAAATCTGTTAGCCCCTCTTCCCCTCAATGTTAAAAGGCTACGCAGTATTAAACATACACATCGATATCTTTGTGGGATAATCCTTTATAATCCTACAAATCCTTACAAAGTAAGCCCAGCGGCCTACAGGACAATGCATCCACCCGTCAACGCACCACATCTCTTGTCCTCTCTACAAAAATATTTGTACTCTGACGTCAACACGAATTCCAAAATCAGGAAAAGAACCCTCAAAAAGCCATTTATCGAGACGACGCCTCGCCCACAATACGGAATCGGTTGCTATGTTTACAAAACATTTGTATTGGTACGTGTTCTGTGTGATAGGGGGCATTGTTCGAACTGTCACAACAAGGCGGTGAGTGGATGTAGAGTGGACAAACATTACAGAGATTGAGAGAGGACACACATTGATAAGGGAACCTCGTGTACTAAATCGGCGTGGCATTAGAAAAGAAGGACTGTGCATTCCTGTTTTGATCTAGATTAGTGTTTGGATTTGACAACTTAGCACTAGAGCTTTTTTTGGTCGAATTAAATCGTGACTCATATTCATGAGTCTGGAAAGGTTAGTCAAATTATCACTGATTGGGGTTCAACTTGCAATGTTTCCGGATCAAGAATATTTTCGAAACGTATGTAGAGTAGTTTCTCGCTACTTGCAGAAGCAGAATCTCCATAACAATGCTGAACAGTTGAAGGACAACACACGCGGATCCTTATTATATTAATGATAACATTAACAGTTTTTCTTTCACGATGGAGTTGAAACAAATCTAGTCTTAGACGGAATATATATGAAGAGTCCAAGACTATATCGTCATTGGGAGGTATTAGATTATTTTTCCATGATTTTGATAATCGTGTGATTGGGAAAAGAACTGTATTTTGTTTAAGGTGCTTTGGATAATAGATTTGGTCTTATGTTAATTGTCAAGATCTCAGTTTCCTTATGTTCATATTGCCATATTTTACACAGCTGAAGGAGCGATATACAAACAGAAATAATCTGTAAAACTACATGGAAAAGAAATGTTCTTCTTACTTTGCAAACACTTCTCTGTGGCACTTTGGTAATAAGACAACTCAAAGACATCCGGAACATTTGCGGAGGCGTCAACCCGCGCTGAATAACGCACAATCTCGCGAGAGGTTGACATTCATGTATCAAAACTCCACATCTATGCATGTATTCAGATACAATACAAACAAGAGTTCCGCGACCTCATATCTCCATGAACTATTCTGTTCATGCAAATGACTTACACATTTACATAATATATGCTTGGTCATAAACACCTGTAGCTAACTTAGACATGATGCAATATTGTCAGTCCTATCATTTTCCACTTGGATGAATTATGGCACTTTTGCATTAATTATGCAAATTAGGAATTCATTTGCATAATTGGTATCTGCTGATGCTCCACTTCCCTTTAACCACATATGTTACATGTATTTGAGTCTTATAATGGAAAACACTGCAAATATAGATTTTCCTCATTATTATGCAAATTAAGTGTTGATTAGCATACTTTGCCCATCACTGTGTACATCTATGTCTATGCTACCTGCATACTAAATATCATGGAAACCCGTCGTCCCTTTGTTCAGTTATTCTCCTTAGAATTTTTTCACAATAACGCCACTGCAGTTCCAGAGCAAGCTGCTAGGGGGCCCAAACCTACACCACTTTTTTATTACATCACAAGCTATCTGCCACCCAAAAATCAAGACCACAGCACGTCCAGGTCAAAAGATACAAAAACGGAAGTTCTGCTGCAGTACCAAGGTCACATACCAGGGGGCCCAAAATCGACCTTGAATTTCGGCTTCACAACACCTACAAAATATCATCGTAATCCATCCAGAGGTTCTTAAGTTATGCTGACTCAATAGTCCGGAAACACAAACACAAACACACACACACACACACACACACACACACAAACACACCAAAAACAATATCTCCATTTTTTTCATGGAGATAATTACCTGTAAACGCTCTTTACAGTACAATGGACAACTGTGACCTAACCACTGTCCCTTTTATATACATACAGCAGCGACAACAAATTATCGACCAAATAAATGGACGGAATTTGAAATTCCACCATTATGATGACACAGCAGTAGTTGCATCTATTAAACCATTTAGAAGCTATATTTGATGTAAAACCTTTGCTAATTGGCTGAGGCACAGTTACTTGTATCTTGACCACCCAGGAATGTTTGGGACGGATGGAAGACCCTCTGTTCACCCAACATCTGCGTGAAGATCAGCATACGTGTTACAGTATTATCAACTTATGTATATTAATATTAATGATATTTTCTGCGTAACTCATTTTAACCGTATTGTCATTTTCCACTGCACTCGTGGTAAAAAACAAACATCCAGACTCTTCTTTTCTAACTTTCACGAATTTTGGATCGTAATGATGCCAAATTATGTAAATAACGTTTGTAAAATGGTTAATATCATGTCCGAAACCCAAGTTATAGATTTATAAAACTCTCTAAAGAATAACATAAGTCTCTCCATTTTTCTGTGGCGTAACTAAATGAGCCATCATAGTAAGTGTTCCTCAAGTTTTCGCTATTTGACAGGCCATTGTGGACTGTATGGAAGAAATGGACCAAGAAATGAAGCCTCACTACTAAGACATGTGGTCCGTGCAATCCCGATTTCCTGTTGATGTCTTTATTCTAACCGTCTGCGCGGGCCATTTTGAGATTTTGTGAAAAGTCGCCGTCCTTTAAAGAAAAAAAAGACACCGTAACCCTATTTTGCGCGTCAGTAAAGACTCCATGGCACCCCGACCCTACTGCATTATGAAGACTCGCCCGGGCTTGAATGGTATCGGAATGGGGGGTGTTCACCTCCAGCCATTTCCCGTGGCTCCTCTCTTATCGCCGGTCGACTCGGACCAATTTCTGTGGTGTCAAGTCCTCTCCGAGAAGACTTCCATCATCTACCTTCCAGCTCGACCACGCCGCGTCAAACAAAACACTTTCTGACTGCTGTATACGACCGCGCAAAACTTTATATCGTCTTCAATTATAGGCGATGTTACGTACGCACTTCGTATGGCAGCGCTGGCGCTGTGTGCGCGCGGCGTGCTATTGATATTCTTCGCTCATACGCGGTATGACTTCGTAGCTGCTCTCATAAGTAACTCCGAATCCCTAATTTGTTCGCGAATTGTTGGCGTATGAATGTCATCAGGTATTACTCACGCTCTCTTTCCCCCTTTATCGCCGCCACAGGGGGAGCCTATAATCTTCGATCCTGAATAAGCAAACCGCAGAAGAAATCACAGAGCGGCCCAACTCTCGGGCTCTCTTTATCACTTCCTTCATATTCCGGAGTACAAGCCGGTATCGCAACCCCTTCTAATGTGACGAATGGGGCGACGCAAACGGCGAAAATTAAGTTTCCTTATCGCGTTATTGCTGAAGGGACTCCTTTCGTACACCATGATTGCACCATCTGTCTCCGTCCCAAGCAACAAAAAACTCCCAGTCAATACGCACGGCGTAATTGTCGGGTGCTCTTCGGGAGCCAAACAGTTAACAATCCCGACTTTCCAGGGCCACGGAGAAATTATAGGTTGGAGCGTGAACAATCTGAATATTATCTCTGCTTGACAAACCTCGGCGACTATTAGGATCGCGCCTGGGGCCACGCTAAATCACCTCTTTCACAGTCATAATTATGCGGTCAATCGAAGCTCAAAAGTTGCCACTATAACTACGTCTTCCTCTGCGTAAGTGCCAATTTTGGCATTATCTCTCTCTCCCATGCCCATCCTCCGTGGACCGTCGGATCTGCGCCGCGCAGAGATCTCCCCACTCCCTGAAGTGGACGATAATTAAGAGATAGGTTAGTCCATCAACGCAGTCATTAAGCGCGGGTAATTTGTTTCGGGGGTGTTCAAAACGTCCTCTCTTTACAAAGAGACTTTTAAAGAACCCGCTCGACCGGGGTGCTATGAGGTCACCCAAACCGACCCCGCTAGCGTTTAAACTCGGTATAATAATTCCAATCGAGTAGAAAAGAGTTAGGTTGACATTTTGAACAGTAACCCCATGGGCTCTGAGGCGCTACATTCTAAGTGTAAAATAACCTGACTTGTATTGGGGGGAGAAAGTCTCTTGCGGGTTACAGCGCGAAGGAAAAGGATATACATCAGAATTCCACAGTAAATGCTTCTAACAAGGCGATTCTAAAGACCGCTTTTTTACCTCCAGGCAACTAGTGATCACCAAGGACCTTCTCTCTCCCTCTCTTTCAGAAAGAGAAAGCCGCATGTGTCGTGTGCGCAACCAAAGCAATTACATTTTTTTTCTCTCTGAAAGGCAAGTGAGTGAAATGCTAGTAATTCCTACCGGGGAAGTGATATAGGTTCTTATGGGGTATTAGGGGTGGATTTTGGGTGGGTTTCTTTCACATTTTGCGGCGCAGTTATCCAGATTCTGCCGGCTCCATCGCCACATCATAACGTTCTTTAGTTGGCCAAACGGTCGCTTATCTCGTGCGATGGTGCCTGCCAATATTGCCACACGTAAAGATAACCATCGCGCGTTTTCCGCCCGTCGCATTCAGGGGGAAATGAAAAACGCAGCCATCTATAGAGACGCCAGCACATACAATACAGTTTACACACACTCCGGACCATTTACAGCTGTCCCAACTGAACATGTGATTTATTAGAAGGCAAGATATAACGAAAAAACTTTTTCCCCCCGGCCAACTTTTTTCTCAAATCATGAGAGTGTTTCAAATGTTGTTACATGGAACGGTGTTAGAATACGCGCGTTCCTTTTTTTGAAGTTTTGTCTAATTGCTCACCAACACGCTGGAAGCAGCTCCTAGTCCCTGTATCCAATCATGCAAGGACAGGCTTTAGCCCCGCGATTCAGAAAAGTCTCTCGCATATTTCTCTCCAAGACAGCCTCGCGCTTGTTAAATCCTCTAAAGGCCTATAATTTAGCTATTATGGCGATCACGACTTGCTATTACTGCTCTCCGAAGCGACAAATAAAAATCGCTCCGAACAAAAACTGGATATCCCCTAAAGTCCCGCTCGCGCCCTCTCTACCGGGTTGGGAGGTAAAAGGTGTGGTAAAAGCCGCGGCATGAATATTGTAAGAGGCGTGGAGCAGGTAGGGGGACACGGTGCACATATGACAGCCACTGATACGGCGACACCGCCGGCATCACACAATAGGGAGCGAAATTGTTGTAACCAATTGATGAGCGGCTGAACTTTCTCCGGCTTATGAGAGAAAAGTGAAAGCCAAATTAGTGTAATTTGTAGCATTTGTGCAGCAGGTCTCTAGAGGAAGTAGCTACCGTGGGACGGATAATTGACATGTAGCGATGACATATATAGGGCAGGCTGGAGTGGGTTTAAACGTTATAGGGAAGGGGGAGGGGGGATTAATTACACTTACACACAGAAACAACGTTACGGTCCGATCTACCAAATATCAAACAAGGCGCAGGAGTCACTATGTGCTCGATCCATCAATGGTCACGGACTGGTTTACTTTCAAACTTTCAACATTTTACTTTTAGACGGTTGTTTAAAATGAATAAAAGTGTTTTCATCATCAAATGATAATGTAAAATGATGAACTGGTTTTGAGCAGAATTAGTGCAACGCATACATCTTTTAACTGGAAGTGAAAAAAAGAAAAGAAATAGAGCATCTGCGCATGCATCACGTCGAATCAAGAGCCTAGCCTAGCGCCTGTGCAGTTTTTAGTAATACCTAGCAGCTGACGTTTTGAAGCTGAAATGTTAAAAAAAAGAAGCAGAAAAATAAAGAAATATGGCGATACAAACAAAAAGAAAAGAAAGAAACGTCACTAAATAAAAATGTTTAGATATAAAGTAAAAATATAGAAAAATTATAGAGATCCATTTACGCCATCACCACAGATCCCGCAATGCAACATAGATAAAGATGTCAATTTTGATAAGAACACAAATTACACATCATAACATGGGAAAGTACCACATGGAAAAATGATTATCATCCGATGACACAATACGTCAAAAGGTCTCGGTAGATTGTGCTGGACTGAGCGTGTCAAACAAATAAAGAAGAGGAACAACAAAGTAGTACATAAGTTCATTTTCGAATTCTATCTATCATTGTGTAGTCAGATTATATTGGTATTGGTACGATATGAGATTGGGGGCCCTTTTCAATTGTCACTGCAAGTTCACTTCTACATCGCTTATGAAACTAAATTTCAGGGCCAATTCTAAGGCCCGTTTCCACCTGACGGCGATCACTCAGAGACCGAAATCGGATTTGTGTGATCCTTGGTTTGTAATTGGAATATCATGTACGATTTAGAATATGATGTAATAAAAGACAATAGAACACAGAAAGCTTAAAAAGATTCGTTCTTTATCTATGACGTACGTTGAGCGTTCTGTCAGATGTTTGACGGCTCAGCCTCAGCGGTCGCAGCCTCTGGTGAAAAGGAGTGTAAGAGAGATGGAATAATCCTTGAATAATCCTTAATGGTTTTTCAAATAATTTCTTGTGTACGTAGTGCATTCTAATTTATCATACCCACATGTCCTCAACATAGATGGACTTTCATGTTAGGCTCTAATCTGTTTGTGTGAACACGGATAAAACTTTTTGATCTTGTTTGATCCCCTGACAATATGTAAGCCGATATGTTTTCAACTGTGCCAGTGTTATGTGTATTATAATCTGTGTGGCTGCTAGCACTCCTGTCCATATTACTGTCAATACTGTATGACTGTGTATTGACAACGGCCGACAACGTCCCAACCACAAACACCCTCAAAAGTTTGTAGCCCGCTTAAATGGGCTTTTGAAAAGTTCTACACATTTCCAGAAAACGGCCCTTCCACTAAGTTTACGGGGACTATTTCGGTCGACCATCTGTCGACCTCTCCGAAAAACCGAGCGTGAATGACGGAAACGGCGAGTCCCGTGGATAAAACGGCGCGACATTTACGCTTGGAGCCGCGGCGTAACTACGGTGTTCCATCCTGGGCTGAAATTGAAGAAAATGAGGTGGCGTAGGACCCCGCGGTTTTATCCCTTTAACCATAACATCCTGTCTGGGTAATTATGGACGCCGCAATCCGTAACTATCAGATACAACAAGAGGGTGATATGAGACCCGAGACAACTTAATCTACAAGAGGAAAGAAAATGGCGCTTACGGGGGTCCGACGGACGTCAGTGTAATTTCCACGGCGGGCGTTTCACCCCCCCCCCCTTTTTACGGCTGAAAAAAACTGAAAGGCTTTGCCAACATATGCCATTTGCTGACCATTTGGATGTACTCCCCAAACATACGGGCCCCTGGGGTACGAAAACCGAACCGCCTGTATTTCACCAAGTGTGTTATTTTTGCATCAGAAATTTTGTAAGCCTAATACCACAAATCTGCGAAATATTCATTCCTCCGAGCCGGGTGCTTTGTTCGGGACAAATTTTCTGGCAGTGGGGTCACGGCGCCGGCTTTGAAACTGAGAGTTTGGGTCAGACTCGATCGTTCTGCCAGGAAATTTCAGCGATGCCGACACATCAGCCAGCTATGTGCAATTCTCCATACGAACAACTTACACAGTATAGCCGCGCCAAGGGCTAAACTAAAAAACTTCGCATGATCTACCAACGTCGCGTGCAAAGCACCAACTTTGAAGCTGTGAACGAAGTCGGAAGTACCTCTAATCCTTTCCGTTAAAGCGTTTTGCGTGTGGGTGTTTGCACAAGTTAGGGAGTGGAAGTTTCGTGACACGATAATGCGTGATGCGTTGTAAATTGCCGCTCGTAAAGCCGATGACAGCTTTTCTTTTGAAGCGTTAAACTATCTCACAGCTCGCAACAGGTGGACGCGATGTCCGGTAATGTTACCCCGTTACTCCAACCCTCGCCCCGCGCTAAAACCTCTCTTCCCGACGACGGTACTTTCCGAAACCCGATCTACGGGCGGCCTACTGCGAACACCCCGGCTCTCCTGTCGTTTAGATGCGAGGTATTTCACTGTACGCGCTTTTAATGGACATGTTCTGCAGAGTCCACAGCAGATAAGACGACTTGACAGCCACATCTGTTGTCCCCCGCCGAGCTCCAACCGTAACGCACATGCCCCGAATACAGCCGGCCTCGCCTGATATCTCCGTCGCCAGTTGAATTAGAATCGTCGGCTACAGGCATCCCAATAATCAACAACACCCAGAACCCACTAGGAAACCCAGCGGTGATCATGTGTTTCGCGTCCTCCGGTCCAGCCCAGGCTAAAATTAATTGCAAAGTTGAGTAATTGTGTTTTAATTGATGTTAATGGCCACGGGATCCTCGCGTTACACTGGGGGTATCACTATACAAGGCGGCTGGTGCCCCGCGATCTTGATTAAAGTATTAAATGCATAGTTTCCCTAATTCCCTCTCCTTCTTTTATGATCCATGAAATTGTATATCCAAATAGATTAGCCAAGCGCGCTCCGGGCGATCCGTGATGTTGGACCCACTCTCACCAACCCCACCCTTCCGAACGGTGCTGTATATACTCAGAAACGAGGAAAAAGGGAGGAAAAAGGGAGGAAAAGTTCCCCGCCTTTTGCTGAATCTCGGTTCTTTGATGCCTGCTAACCTTTTTAGTGTCAGAGTGTGACAGACTATACAGCGGCGCAGTCCGGGTCAGGGTAGAGACTGGCTGGCTTAGTCGGGCCGATAAACCTGGCGCCTGGGCCGACCGCCATCTGCCCATCCCCGCCTATCTGTGAACACTGCACGAATACCTTCTTAATAACGTCGTTAGTGCAATTATCACTGGATAACTGTACCACATAACAAGCCTAACGAGGAAAAAGTTTCTCTTTCTGTAAATAAAAAGAGCAGGGCAAACTTCAAAGGATGGGAATGAAAAGGATCCATTTGACACGCGCCTCGAACGAATCTTCCCAATTCGCACCGACGATTTGGTGATTTCTCGGTTTAGCTGAGTGGATCCGGAGGTGATCCGTTCTGCCCCTCCCGTGTGGTGGACTTGCCGACCCACCCCGGACGTACTGCCCGGCACCCCCGACCCAACCCGGCCGTATGGACCTCATAAACCACCGCATACCGTACCCTGGTACAGCCGGTGCAACCCGGTCAAAAGGTCGTCAGGCGACCTGTTTTCCCATCTGAAAAAATCCTCCAAAAAATTCTCAAACGTTCACTTTGTTAAACCACTTTAACGAGTTCTTCCAGTTTACCCTTACGTATAATATACATGTTCTTTTCTTTTGTATCTATCTTGTAGCCAGACACGATAAATCAAGGGAATCACCCCCAGAAAGTGCATGAATAGAATAGCAAAAGAGCGAAGAAAGATAAAATCTAGACAGAACATCTTCTCATAGGGCTGCGTTGTAAATCATTAATTGTGAATGATCAATCTTTTTCTGATGTTTTCCACAGAGTTCGGCGATAAGTTTTGACAGCAGACGGACAACGATAAATCATGCAGAGCTGTATGAAGAAATAGATTCCTGCATTCTGAATGCAACGATGACTTGATTTCTCAGAATAAGCCTTTGCTGTTCCTTTCCGATACATTGGAGACCACTAGGTTGGATTGTAAAAGGGGAAATAGATTTTCAAACCGACGGTAAGATTCCTTTTGTAAATAAAACTTATCAAAAGGAGAAAGACGCAAGCTATTACCCTTTGACTGGGCTACTAGCCCAGAATGCCATTTGTGCTATAAATCCTGTCCAATTTGGAGACTTGGCCTTTTCTATGTGTACAGTTGGTGGCGCTGCCCCATGCTTTTCTAACGAGATGTATAAACCAGTCCATTTGTACAAAAGAACGACCTCTACGGTTGTCTATAGTGTCGTCTCTTCCCTTTGTGATTTCGTGCATGCCAGCATTCCTTCCATTTTCAACCCCAATGAAAACGAATTTGGGTTAGGATATACTAACTCTTTTGAAGGGTTTCACGCCCGCTAGTTACGTATACATTCACAAAAGTCTTCTCCAAACCAATCTTTGCAACGGTGGATAAAACAAGGAGTTAAGAGTTTAGCAGAAAAAGAAAGGATATAAAGACTTCAATCGAATCAGGGTTGCGTTACGGGTTGGGAAATAATAAACAAAGTAATTGTTGAGTAATGACTCAGTGATTCGAAGAAAAGGCATCCTGCCCTACTACAACTGGCGACCAGCAAAAAGTCTTTATAAAAGAAACTACAGTAGAGAAACTGTTCTTCTCTAACCTGCGTAGGATACAGTTGGGTGATTTTGGGCGGTGGTGTTTTCTTTTCAATTACATCAAACTAGCTTTTTCCTGTCCAACAAGGGTCCCTTGCCAACTAGAATACACGTGTACTCTGTATTAGATGCCGAGCATATTTGGGGCTTCCTATAACGCGCGGTTAACATGTTGAAAGAAACAAGGGTTTAGGAATAGAAATATAATATTACATTTTGGTGAGCCCATACGATGGTAACAAAAAACCTTGAAGTCTTTGAGAAGTCCCGGCGGTCGTTTCGTGACAAATTGCAGGTATACGTTTGATTCTGGCCTTACCATATTTGGCTGAGTAATGTTATTAATCCCGTAGCAAGCGTCAGAGTTATCTCCGAGCTTGACCCGAAGTATGTACCGATTTAATTGTCGGTGTCGCGGTACTACTGGCTTCTTTCATCGGTCCGAGGGAACTAGTTTTAACACGACGCAGAAGGGGGAGGGTGGGGATGGACTTAGGGGCAAGGAAAAGGTCATAATTTTTGTCATCTGCTCTCAATGATCACATGAATGACAGACGGCCAATTGCGGCTCCTCGTGGGACGATTCGCCGCGCTAAACAAATACAGGTTTTTCTCTCACGACTTTTTGGCGGGAAGTAACTCTCTAGGCTTTACTTCCCGCGGTGTACCTTCTTTCTTGATTGCCCCGGTTCTAAGGAGGGCAGGGGATTTTTCCGTTATCGTGGAGCTCAAGAATTCGTCGGGAATTATTTTGCTGGCTTTCTATAATTGGTTTTCTTGATCCTCTGGTTGCTTGGCTGTCTGCGCCGAGTGACATATGGTCTGTATTTATGTCGGTCACACAGCCATCGCTCAACAAGTGATATTCTCTCCGTGCCGGCGAAGTGAACATACAACCCCGAAGCCACTTCTCTCTCTCTGATACACACATACATACCCCGTGGTTTTATCCGCACCAATTGTAAACAAACAAATACAAGTGTAATTGACCACGTGTGTTGCTCTAAGCCGCCGCGCCCCCCGTTGTTTAGAAGCGTTGTCGATAATGATTTGATTTCTATTCTTTTATTTCTGATTGCTAATCTAAAAAGGCGATCGCGCGATATTTTCACAACACAATGTTCTCGGCGCTTTTGAAGTTTGGAGATTAGGTGTATCAATCAATTGTCATTCATTCAGGACATCTTATAAATTCTACAGAGCAATTATTTCTCAATTAATGTAAGCAAGAAATTTGTAGACGCAACTTTCTTTTTGTGTGTGCGTGTGTACGCCATGTGTAGAAATTTATAGGCGGTCAAGATTGGCGTCTGGAGTAAATCTAGCGAGAAATTGTACGACTTTCTTTGGGGGCGAATTTTGCGGAAGTTCACAGCGGGACGCTAGACTGGTTCCGTGACAGAGAAATGTGCGGACCGTACCGTGACAGTGTCCCCTTTCTGCCACCCTCCCCATCACACATATATTAAAAACCGTCCACCAGATTCTGCTAATTGCAGTGAAATGGGATATATCACGGGTTACTGATCACACGCGGTAAAAAAGATATTACATCATGCGTGAAGACGGGGGAAAGGAAACGCACGAAATCATATGACGAGATTTGTCAGTCAGCGGAAGTGAAAATTTGTCCAGAACGTGTCTACCAGAAGAAGCTACAACAGCAGTAACAGATGGGACGCTTGTGTGTGTGGTGTGAAGCCCTACAACTGACCCACGGCCCGCAATAAAACACTTATCTCCTGAATGAACCCTTATTATGAACCTTTTTTCTCTCCTCAGCTGATGCGGTTGAGTGTCGTTCACACAAAAAGACAAAGCGAGTCGACAAATATTGATGTCCTCCCATCTATTATCGCCTCATTTCGGAGTCATTTGTCTGATTGATGTGGAAATGCCTGTATCCTTACAGACCATGATTACATGGACTCCCTCCAATTGTCGTGCCCACTTCTGGTCCGCATGCTAATAATGAATAAACTCGTCGCCCACCACAAAATCTCACGATTGACTCCCGACAACCTTACAACCACTCGTACGACATCTGAACGATAATGCTTTTAGAAATTCCGGTCTGAAATTGATTCAGGAACACATCCTGGTCTTTTCTGCACTGCTTTCTTATTCGGAACGTTTGGTGTCCTGAGGCGATAGGGTGGGGGCTGAATTCCTCCTAGGGGTAACTGTTACATATTCGGAGTGGTTGTGGTTCCTTTGATCATACCGTTGGTGGCGCCTAGAAACAACACAACTTGTCTGCCCATTCAAATATCTGACAAATCACGGCAGATTGTTTATCCTCACAATTAGTGCTGGCTAGGTCACAGGGTAATTGATCACTCTACTGGGAAAAAAAGAAAGACATTCCCCAAACGGACGTCTTTTGATAAAAAACATGAAGAGATCGAGATGAGTTTGTACAGATACAAATGTACGTGAAAGTTGCCTAGTGCTTTAAAAGTCTTACATGTTCTTAGAACGCGTTTCCTATGCCGGTGTTATAATACTTTAAACGCAGAAATGTGTTTCAAACGCGAACTTAAACCCACCGCGAACACTCCATTTTCTCCCGACTGCGAAATAAAAACCACGCGAACTTAAATGCATTTACAGTATATGGTTATGATATAGGCGAACACTACCGAACGGACGAACACACTAACCGAGAGGTCACACAAAAGTGAGTTGGTGTCTGTCCGTCGCTGGTGTCGCGCATAATTGCGTTTTGTGGATTGGCCAATCGCCGGGATTGTTTACAAGATTATCCCCACTCTTCGCAATAAATGCCACAGCGAGAGGCCAGATTACCAGAGACAAATTTATTATTTATGACCAACCCCATCCCTCGACCAATTAGCTGGCTCGTGTCGACTACGTCACCGGGCGATGATCAGATGATTGGGCTGCGGAATTGACATGAGGTTTGCGGGTAAAACTTGAAGGCGTTACTTCTGGGCTCTCCAAAATTGTAGCCCTCTGTTCAGAACTACACTCCTATTTCTCACCCCAGCAAACACAAAACACGGGGTGCGCGCGAAGCCGTAATTGTCGTAATGGCTCAATCGACGCTACCGACGAGCAGCAACTCGGCCTTCAGCAAGCCGACGACTTCGGCACCCTCCTCGGCGAGCAGTCCGACCAGCACCGAGAAGCTGCCCTTCAGCGTCGCCTCCCTGATGGCTGATAAGCCGAAGGAAACGGAGCAGAACCAGTCCGACAGCGGGCCACCACCTCTCCAATCTCCCGGCGGGCCCCAGTCGCCTGCCTCCCCGCCGGCTACCGTGCCAGCCGCCCCGGCGCCTCCTCCCTCCCGCCCGTCGGACTTCAGCGTCGAGGGGATCCTTAGCAAACCGTGTTCTTCAGAAACTGCAGCGGCTGAGAAAGGACATGACCCGTCAGGTTTCGCCGCTGCCAGGTTCCCGTGGCTTCAGTCGTCACGTTACTCACCCCCGCCCAGTAAGTGTCCTTTTTACGGTGTGCCCATGTGCACATATGGTACCAGCACAATTGATTTATACTTTACGGAATGCCTATGCAACACCTAGCTAGCCCGAGTGTAGTCGATCATTGTGTTAGGTAGAATATACTTTCTTCAGAAAACGTACACTGCCTTTGTAAGAGAGCTAAACACCAGAAAGCCCAAGTGCAACGCAACGCAACGTGTAATATGTATTATCGTCCAAAAATGTTGGATACGTCAAAACATTGACTGTGTGTCTGGCTGTGCAGTGATCGCTTAAACTTAGTTCGGAAACTTTTCACCACCAAATTCCTCTCGTCTGTTATTACTCCGGACACATAATACATATTGTGCACGAAAGTCTTGGAAACATAATACGTCATTGTTGTGCCGGCTTCTTGTAACAAGTTTCACCAGTGGTACAAAGTATGGTGGCGCAGTCAGTGTTCCGTACTTCATTTGAGATAAGCGGTATTCTGACGCATTCCTGCGTTTGTCGCACAAAACAACTGACAATTAGCGGTAGAAAGGCGAAGTTTATGAAACAATGCTGTTAGAAATCTGGACAATTTTAACAGCGGGAAGTGTAACGTTACAAAAAATGCGGTTTCTTTTCTGAAACATGTGAAGTGTATAACACATACATATATTGATAGTGGCAATGTAAGAACCTGTATTTTGCAGCTTCCAATTTTAAAGGACGTGTTTCAGGAATTGTTTACTTTAGTTTTGTTTTGCTTTGTTCCAGGAGATAGACTCCCGACACCGAATAAGTGCACCCTTAGGAAACACAAGACAAATAGGAAGCCCAGAACGCCGTTCACCACACAACAGTTGTTAGCGCTGGAGAGAAAGTTCCGTCAGAAGCAGTACCTCTCCATAGCCGAGCGGGCAGAGTTCTCCGCCTCTTTAAATCTGACGGAAACGCAGGTGAAAATTTGGTTCCAGAACCGGCGAGCCAAGGCGAAACGTCTGCAGGAAGCCGAGCTCGAGAAACTCAAGATGGCCGCCAAGCCCATGCTACCGCCGGCTCTCGGCATGACCTTCCCCTCACCGTTTTACGCGGCCGCCTCGCCCTTCCATAGACCAGGACTTCCCGTGCAAGCTTGTCAGATCGGGCCGTACACCTACTATCCCTCACACACCTACGCTGGTTTCATCCACTCATCCTAAAAGACGGGAGTGAGAGAGAGAAAAAACATTGTACATGAACTGTGTAAGTGGAAAGTTTATACATACTTGTAAGTTGTGTCATATAACTTGAATGGACAACGAGGCTTCTAGCCTAGCTGACGGACACGCAAACTATTATAAATGGGAAAAGATATGCCCAAAATGGGCACTAAGAACTCGCCGACATCCTTGCAAGTATGTGCTTTGAATGGATGGAAGGTATACTATGTATTATTGTAAATGTGCGCTGTATTTTTCAATTGTATATTATGTTGAATGCTTTTGTTCGAACGACATAGCAGCTTCATTGTTGCCGTAAAACTCACCAGCAAAAATGAGAAGCTTTCGCGAATATATGAACATATGTACTAGACTATTATGATGAAATGTTATATTTATTTTTGGGAAATGTGTGGACGTTTATAAGAATAGTAGTGTTGCGGGGCCCGACAGCTGAAACGAGCTCGAGGATGCCCCCGGGTTCCCAGCTAAGGGGTCACCCGTCAAAAAGCCTCTAACACCCGCTGTGTCGTGAAAGCAACACCGTATAAAGACCCCATCAATCCAAGGACAACGATCTCTGACACAAAGCGTCAAGAATTCCCTTTTGAATTTCTCTGTAAAAAGATGTCGACAGAATTTAAGCTATATAAATGTGCAAACGCTCCTCTAAGTGGTGTGCAATGTGCGTTCTTGTAGTGTTCTCTCATATCGACACAGCTAGTGTTCTCTATATGTCTCTCTGTCCCGTTATAGGAAAAGGACCTTGCACAACCGATACTGTTTCGGCCGATGTCAGAATATTTGCTTTGGATCGCATGCCACCACTAAAATGTCACTCAGCCTTTCCTCCGTTTATGTACCACAGTGTAAAACAGGAGTATAATGCGGTATATAAATGTACATCTAATCCTTCATCATTAAACTGCTTCCTGATATGTAGAAGCTCGAATACACGCCGGCTTTTGAATAATCGCTTTGAGCCTCCAATATGTCAATGTATAATATTTCATCCTGCCGAGGTTGTTATTGATAGCATATTACACCCGTCAGTCCCCAGTCCCATATAACACCCCAGAGGAAGGTATCGCTGGTCCCTTATGACTACGGAGCATTGTTTTAATTAGAAGCTTTTCGGCTCTAGATTTGGGTCAAACGGTACCTCAAATGTTTCCCTTTTTTGCACCCTACTACGTGTATCATATTATGGTATCCCCTACAAGTTTTACATAAGAACAGCATTCAAGAAAACATTTTAAGTCACGATTGTTTTCCTGGAGACAGTATACCACCAGGAGTGGACCTGTTAAAATCCGATTACGATTCTTAGGTAAATGACACGACTACAAGAAACAAACGTTTGTCTAAGTCATTTACACCTCTTCAAAGGAGGTGCGAAGAAAAGACTTGTGGTGACACCCGCGCTTGTGTAGACAATCTATACCGAAAAGCTGTTAATGACAGAATTGTTCTCTCTGTGCTTTCCCGCCCTTTTGTTTTGTCGGGGGCTGATTTTGTGGCGTGGTGTGATGATATTCTCCAGGGGTGCGCTGGTAAGGGTGCATGTGTTTATCACATTTGTTGTGTGGCTTCTTTCAGTCCCAACGGACATGGAAGCATGACTAACCAGTTTCTAAAACCAGAACAGGAACTATTCTTCCAAGTATCGTTAAAAAAGCACAATACGAATACCAAATTCAAAACCGGGTAAAGAAAATAGTTACAGAAATATACGTTTCCCCTAAGTAAACGTTACTGCGACAGGAAAGCAAAGATATTTAATCAGTGTCAAATGCTTTTACCCAAAAAATCAGAGAATTTCTTGCATTGTCCCAATGCGAAATACATTTCATAACATTGTACAATTTCCGTAAACATTTAACATACTCTAGTCCGCTAAAATCGTGATACTAAGAAACAAGCTGAAGAAGTGATACCCAAGGAAAACTAGTTGTAGCTAGGTTTGGCGAAGCGCACGCACTGAATTTCTTTCTCGGCGTGTATGGGAGTAAGGTCCCGTCCCGGTAGCATTGAGACGTGCGATGCGGGATATGAGCACTATATGGTAAACCCATATACCGTATATCTTCGAATGTTCTGAAAAACGCTTTTTGAATAAGATATTCTATGGAATTTGATTTTAGTAGCAGACAAAGGATTGACACAGAGATTGTCAAGAAAGAAAAAGTGGCATGTTGGTCCTTGTAACAGGTTGCGTGGTAGTGTAGTCCATACCATAGAGGCACCGCAAACTTCTATGAAATGCGGATAAATTCCATCTTACTAGACAAGAATTTATATCCGGATGTAGTTGAAATAACGTAAACCTCCCCTGCTTTCTTCGCTTATGGGTAAACATTTAGCGGGTTGTTATGCGAGTTGGTACATTTTGGTTCCTCAGAACACCGTGAACATACTGACTGAAGCGCCTGTGATTCGCTTCTTGTTCCATCCATGCCCTGTTCTCTGGCTATTGTTCGGATGCATGTGACCGTGCTCTTTGCTTTCTAAACCGATGTTTTTCTCGATAAACTATTGGCCATTTTCCTGTCGGATGTTGTTGGAGCATTTGAACTCTGTTGTTTGCGCCCAAACAGCTACATACTGTATACCGGGACCACTGTGAATGTATGCGGCAAATTCGGGGCGTCGCTACCAAAATAAAATCGTCCAGTTCCCGCACGCGTCTTTCGCTGCGCCCGCGCTGTTACACAATGGTATGTCCAAAAGCCTCGAAGTCACCTACCAAGTTGTACATTTCTACATCATACGAGCTGTATAGCGTTATTTGTTTTTTTGTGACAAAATTGTCAGTTCAGTACATTGCGTAAACATATAGCCAGTGGTCGCGTTCGGCTAGTGTATATACGTATACGTACACACCGCGTTGTCCCAATACACAAGAGCTTTATGATGGTCTCCAGAAAAAAAAGCGAAATCTTAATAGCCACTTCTGTGAAACAAAGGCGTAAAGAAAGTGTCGCAGAATTCCCGGTAGTAGTTTAATTCTTGTAAAGTATGTACATAGATTGGGAGTAGGTGCGATGTCCCCCGTGTATATCAAACCTTTCACAGTTGCAGTTTCAAACACCGCACTACTGGCTCTCTCTCCGCTGAGACCTCTTTCAATTGCCTTTCATCAACAATATATTATTTCTGCAGCGTACTCCTCAATTGAGCACCCCACGAATCCCAGGCCCTCGTTGGGGGAAATAATTTCCCCAAAAAATTAATAGTTCGGAGCATATCAAATGTAACACACCATTAAGGGCGCTCAATCGCCGAGTCCCTAGCGATATCATTGTCATTTAAACGTTCTTTACAATTCAATAACGATAGAGTGTAATACAATATCGGGCCCATTATAGTGGTTAGGAATGACTACACAAGTTTAATTACACTGTTTGGCAGGTGATAGTGATAGATATATTTTCATCATTGTGGGTCGCAAAGCGTGCAATAATTGACTTTACCCATTGACACAATATATGGTCCCCATCAAATTTCGCTCGCAGCGATATGTAGTTATTATTTTAATTTCGCCCGGGTCTGAAAATTCGTGCGCCGCTATGATAACACAGGTAAACGGTCTCTTGGCTGCGGGGTTAATATCGTTTTCAGTCGAAGTGTGGAGTAATTACTGCTCGCTTCGCCTCCAGGATTTAGAGAGATAGCGGGTGCCCAACTGCTCTGGGATGGAGCAGGGCTTCTCATACGAGCCACTCTCAGGCCCGACAAAAATCCGCAGTAATCCTCAAGATATATCTGAGAAAAACACAAAATTACTAAGAATTTGAAGCGGGAAAAGTTTTGTGCGCAGGGAAATAAATTCTATCGCGGATACAGTTATAGAAAGATAACAGGCATTTTCGTTTTTACCAATTACATTTGTATATTATTAATGATGTGAAAATGAGGAATGTGTGTCATTCATCTCAGAAACGAATATACGAAACTGCAGAAATTACTAGTATGAACAAGCAAAAACAGTTTTTCCCACTGGAAGGGGAATATAAATAGATGAAATCACTTGCAAAAAAAGACCATATATAGATATGATTTGATATAACAGTTTTTTTTTTCACTGACAGTTTTAAAGCTGAAGTAATCCAAACAATGAGACCGTGTAAAAACAGGAGTCTAAATATTGTGGCAATATTGATTTTAATTCCATGAATCTAAAAGGTCAAATTTTCGGGGAACATAATGCCAGTGCGTGGTGGTATAAAGCGCCCCTGCTTTGTTACGATGATACTACCGGTCATGGTATCAAGCGCTCCACCGTTTTGGACCTATTGGGCCAGTGTTTTCACATTAGAACCAGATGGCTACATAAAATGATTCGTATGTATTTTTTCAATAGCATGACATTTGTACACATTGTAAAAAGCTCTGTGATATTTGAGACGGTTAGCTTTTTCTATAGATTGTTCCGTTACTTTGGGTATGAGTAACTTCCAATATTGATATTTGAGTTTTTGACTGGTCTTTTTGGAAATGATTGAATCTGTAGTGTCTTTTGGTTGGGGCCTGCTTCGTGTACATGGTCTCACAAAATGGCACCTGCTTCCAAAAATCTTCACCTGACCTTCAGCACTTGTCGGTACCACTTCTTCAATCGACTCACTAAATTTAGAGCCGCCCTTGGAATTCTCTTTTTAGCAGTCCACGACCAAAACTGAAATCTTTTCTTTTACGGCTGGAATATTGTACGCGTCTCCGGTGTCTAAATTTGCAAAATAATTGACAGAAGACGGATAGGATAAAGCTTTGATAAGTTTGGTCTTGTGTGTATTCTGGCTAATTCAGAGGTGGCCGCTAGACGGGCGCTCGATGTTTGCTTTGTAATGTATACCATAAACTCCCGTTACTCCTGTGCACTGGGCACAGTACCCGACCACTCGCTATCAACCCAACAGTTGTTCTCCTTTCAACACGGCAGTTTGGGTCTCCCATAACTTCAGGTTCCCACACTCCACAAACAATGGTCCTGGCTGTAAAGTGGACATTATCTCAGACCGCAAAGTTTTCTCTATACCTTATTAACAAGCAATCATGGGGTCATTGAGCTGTCGACGGCCGCATATGAATAGGTCTCTGATGGGTCTATTTAGGTTCTCCTAATGGCCGTCTGGCGTAGGTAGAACCGTACAGATGGTAAAGTCGGCTACAAACTTGTCGATTTGAGGGATTTTCAAGCAACTGGCAATTTTACGGTGGTTTTTAGTAAACGAGTCTAGCATGCTTGCTATGTGTGGGGAGGGGGGTGGATATGAAAGGATGTAAACCCTTCCCATTGTGACTTTTGCCTTTCGGCGGGCGGTGACTCACTTCTTGGCGGACATGTGTTTTGGTCGTTGCCTTGCCTAGCCTCCCGCCGAACCCTCAGGCTTTTCAGTAAAATAGTCCTGTCGAGTTCTCCCGGAGATTAAAAATGATTAATCGTTTCCAGCTCGTTGATCGTTCAAATTTCTTATGAATGAGGTGTCTAATTTTTCGGCGTGCGGTCCCGGAATTCGAGTCGACGATAGGACTCGGCTAGCTCACCGTGGGTTTACCACAGATGGTAGCGTGTAGAATACAGGACTGACTATACGGGGGAAGTCAATGTCGGGTGTCTGCATATTGTTCAGTTATACAGATATAAATTTGGGATTGAAGGTTCCCAGATTTGTGTTTATTTTCAAAATGGTGGGAAAGTTTGACCGATCGGACGAGGTCACCCGTAACAAAAAGCTGACCACACGAAAAGTGGCAATTCAAATTCAATGAAAAAATTTCGTGTCGATTAAGCATGTTCCGCACCGCATGGCGTGTTGTATGGGGGATGTGCATTCCTTGGGTGTAACGGCGGTCACCATTTTTCTTCTCTCCCTCACACGATCCCCTTGTGTCCCCAAAGGGAGAAGAAATGCTCACCTCTCAGCCCTATTTTGTCCACATTTATCTGTTTTCTGGACAACATTGCGAAGAAAGGGACCCGCGGCCGACCACCAGGCGGTACAAATGGCCGTCCGACCGCCGGACAAAGACAAGTACGGCGTGCGACAACACCAGGGTAAATAACTGTTACCCTCACATTAACCCCGCTACTTCATTTTCCCACGATCGCTGCGAAAAGCGCACATTTCGATTGTTGTACCTCCCGTCATTTTCCGGACTACTGATTTGAATGGTCCCGTCAGAGCAGAACGAGCCGGCTGTTACTTTTTTTCCTCCCTCCACGCTACCACATTCACCCGACAAAAATGTGCAGAGAACACGTTACAAGCGCCGGCAAGCGTCGGGCTTTTTTCTCTGACAGTGTTTTTGTGTCACCGGTATTGTCTTGTAGAGTGCTTCTCTTCTTTAGGGGTTTTGTGACAATTTCTTATACAGGGGTCGCGAGAGCCTCATTCATTTTGCATGCACGAATTATATGCCTTGTCATGAATTTGTCATCATTTTTGAACTCTGAACCAGAGAAATAAATTTGGTTGGAGTCAGTCGAGCTTTCTATCGAATTTCCCCCCCGTGCGAGCGAGCGCCATATGGTCAACTTGTTCCCTACAACCTGGTACCTACAGGACATATTGGCTTCATTGTGTAGCAAATTTCTTTTACATTTTAGAATATGATAAAGTCAAAGATGAACAACAATCTCTTAGAATTCATCTCAGAAAAAATACAAATTATTGTAACTTAATGCATTGATTTGAAACATAGATATATCACAGTAGTTCATTACTGCAGTTGTCTCGTTTTACTTGAATTTGGTAAAAAAAATATATATTTCAATTCGCTTCTTTGTCGGTCACCATCGCTATCCCTTTGTTGAGCCAGCACAATATAGGATGACATTTTGACTTTCAAAATATATACATATACTTAAAAAAACTCTTTTGATATATTACTCATTCAAAAGATAACCTATATTCAGACATTCTCTGGAAAAAATACTTGAAAGAACATTAGAAGAATCTCCGAGCACAGTGTGGTGGGTTGTAGTTATTCCAAATCGGCGCAGAACGGATCCAACCCATTACACCTTTTGATGAATTGGTCATGTGTACAAGGCTATGGGGGATTGAGCGATTAAAATGCGCTTACGTTACATTAACGGAAATCACCGCATGTCTCCCAATACATCATTAAGGTATGTGTGTGTACGGGCTATTAGAACAAATGTTAAGTCAATTGGAGACAGTTTAGACCCCCTTCGAGGTGCAGTTTGTTTACAATTTCAGTTGCCGAGACCTAGATCTATTACGGCTCAGTTTGGATGTATATTTTCGCCGTGGATTTTAACAGTATAGCGTTAACAGCCGTGTGTGTTGTAGTTCTATAGCAGTGCCCGTACAATTCAGCAAGAGAATAGAACCAGTTTATTGGTGCTAATTTCGAAGGAGATGATGGAACCGGAATTTACGTAACACCGTGAGCTTTGAACTGATCAAGTCTTGCGAGGGGTGCGTACAATAAACTGTTTGTGTACATGCCACCTTACCGCATAATTCATCTTCTAGCGCGGGCACGCTGTTACACCGAGTGCGTTCTTTATGTATATAAACCACCAGTTCAAAGCCTCTAGGGCTAGGCGACATATTTGCGGCTTCTTGAGAGTTGATGCGCCGTGGTGGATTCAAAGGCATCGGCAAGTGATTTGAAATTCACCGTTTATTTGGTCACTGGTGCAGGTAAATATTTTTTCCTCCTGCACGCTGTATGCGTTAATCGTTTGTTCATACCGATCATACACACATATACACATACACTAAAGCCTTACTCTAACAAAAGACAGCTACTTCAGGTGTAACTTTCCTTATTGTAAACCAAGTTTTTCTTTTACAAGATCGTTTCAACTACCCGACAGATCGCTTCCTGTATATATGTTACGGTTTTATACAGGTGAAGCAGAAACACATATAATGTATGTGGCGAGGGACGGTTTCGCCAGGCGTATCCGACCGTGGTGTAAACGATCGTTCCTTTTGACTCAACACCTGCGAATTAAACACCTCTATCCACGTGTTTAACACCTGCAGTATTCAATGGATGTTTTGACACATTTTGGTAAAGAAATGGCACCATCATAAGTTGATTCAAGTCAGGAGAATATTTTAGGTCTACGGAGTGTTTCGCCCAAATATTTCCCCAAAAGTTAAGTACTGTGTAGAGTCTACATGGCTTGTTTTATTTATTTACTAGCGGCAGGGACGGAGTGATCTCAAGGGGTGGCAGTACCGGATAGTTTCCCCCTGGCATAAACCATGTCCGCGCACCGTTTCGAACACATACACCGTCCAACCAAGCGTTCACGTCTACTTCCTGTCTTAAATCTAACATAGACTGTAAATCGGTCTCTCTTTTTACATACCTTATCACACAAAACATAATGCGCGATATCAAAACGCGATAAAAGTATGTTACAGTCAACATAACCAATACAATCAGTACCAGATTATACTCTTACGCGTGACCGTATATTTGGGTGTGTATACGCATCTTTCATCTGCTTAAAAGTCCGTTGTGTATACGTGTATATGCCGAGCTTCGTGTGGCCACTGGAAAGGTCAAGTAAGGTCAACAATGAGTACTTAGTATAGTTGAGCGATGCGTCTGTTGTTTTCAATGCTTCAGAAAACCACCTCCTGTATATTTGTGATTGAACAAAAAAAAAATCAAAGTTCTGATCGTATCTTTCTACTGGTTACCTTATACATACAACGTATGAGACAAAGGGTTTTGCTTGTGGTTGACAGATAAAAGTATCGGACTTCACATATTGTCTTACCTCTGTGTAAACCACGTTTCGGCCTGGCCAACCGACCGTAGGGGAACCGACATGTTGGCACAACTACGTGTCCAGCGACACCGCGGGGAGAACTGGTGGGTAATTGTTCCACTGCAAAAGTCTTGTTTCTACCACCTGCGCAGGATGGAAACAAACTCAGCGGTGATGATGACACATGTGTTGGTGAACTGTTCTTTAGTGTAACCAGAAGTGTGGAAAAAAGTATGTTGGGTCATGCTCATCTAAGATGGTGCGAAGCAATAACATTAAACTAAAGTCAGTGAGTGATTAATGTACCTATTTAGTCCCGGCCGATGGCCGATAGATGATGATGATGATGAGCACAAACCAAACAACTAAGCACGCAACCAAGTAACCAAAACCAACCAATCAAGCAACCAACCAGGTAACCAAGTGAAACCAACCAACCAACCAACCAACGAACCAACCAACCAGGCAACCAACCAGGCAACCAACCAACCAAGCAACCAACCAATCAACCAACCAACCAACCAACCAACCAACCAACCAACCAACCAACCAACCAACCAACCAACCTACCAACCAACCAACCAACCAACCAACCTACCAACCAACCAAACAACCAACCAAACAGCCAACCGCTACTAGCCTAGTACCTCTCTTTTCACGGCACAGTATATAACTACAGTGCACCAGTACCAACAAACACAATGCTAACAGTCCCTAATAGCCCTATCCAGATATGACGTTTACCGTATTATGTATTCCAGATGAAACTATCACTAGTAATTTCCTGTTACCGCGCGTATGTGTCATCTTAGACTCAGCAGTCAGCGAGCTCCTCTTGTAGAAACAAACCAGGCATGACGCATAAAGATGACTCAGAAATATGGAGGATCATAAGGAGATCATCAGATAAGACGCCGGGATTGTTCTTGTAAGACGTGATACCGACGGAGCGTGTAACAGTGCTTGATGGGATAATGGCTCAGAGTGAATGTGTGTGTATGAATGTGAGTGGTTTGGAGTGTGTATGTTTAAGGGATGATCTAATCTAGAAGCCAGGCTGTTTCCAAGGTCTGCACAGGCCAGGTGAGGCAAAATTTCATCGGCGGCATATTGGCTATGGAGCCGAGGAGCTGGCCTGTGTAGGCCCTGGAAACAGGCTGGCTTCAAGGTTAAGCCAAGGATGTGTCTTTGTGTTTATAAAGATCTTTACAATCGTGAGGTAAATTGAGGTAAGACTGGGTTATATACTTCCTGTACAGTGTCTACATAGCTTGGTAACATTCTGTAAGAAAAGAAATGTAATAGATATGTTTATGTTTCAAAAATCCACATATACATACATTATATCCATATACATATGTACATCCATGATATATCGGGTCTCTGACCTGTTATTAGTTTGAATAAATCTAAAAATATGAGAAAACGGGTATACCTTACACAGAAACAGACCTATTCAAATGACATGAAGACACAAGAACTTCTAAGTCGAAAACATAGTTCTCTACTTGCAATATAGAAGTAAATTTTCAACATTTTGTCGAGTCAGTCCGGGTTCCACTTCTAAGTAAGTCACACGAACTCCACTGTTGACACGAGAGGCACGGACAGACCGTCTCCCAGTGTTGTTAGTTACTCACTACCTTTCCGGTATAACGATCATTTGTGACGTGATCTCAGGAGACAGTAGTTTAGACATCTTTAGCCCCTCCCTTTCAGAAAGCCAGATTCGCCACCAGGCCCGGCCGCAAGTCATAACTTTGGGGCGGCTTGGCGACTCCGGGCCGCCCGAGCCCTGGCGCCACCCCGGCATTCGATCCAGCCGAGACCTGCTCTCTGTTAGCCCAACGTCTAATTGAATCCATCTGATCTGTACATTCTGCGAATCGGCAGCGAGCTCCTTTTCAGACTGGTCTTCCTCATTCTGGCAGGGGACTCTGAAGCACTATTATAATCCGACGAATGGGTTAACTGGATTTTGATTGAATAATGAAATATAATTGGCCTGCGAGGCTTCTGTGGAAGCTCACCCGCCGAAAACCCCGGCGATAGCGCGCCTTAATAGTTTGTCCCACTTAAAGAGTAGAAAGACTACCTGAATGCTCGGCTTTAAAAAAGGAGTTTCGAGACACAGGGTCAGATAAGATCTCTCCTCCCCCCACGTTTTGACATTCGGTCAGGCATCTCCGTTCCCCTTTTGAAAAGCAGCAATTTCGGTGCAGAATGCTTAATTGCTGATAATTGACCAGAGTTTTGCTGGGGGGCAAATTGGCACGGCGTTCAGAGATCGCAGTCGGAGATAGTGAGTGTGTGTGAGAGAGAGAGCCTCTTGCGGCGTGTCCCTCCAGGTCGGGCCTGGCCTCGGGTTTACCGCCTGCGGAGTACATTAGCAGGCAAATTACCTGATAAAAGAGGTTTTGTTTGAAAACAGGGGCATCGGGGGTAACGTTCTCCCACAGAACCCAACAGACCCTCGCACCCTCTCTGAACCAAGAGAAACGTTCCTGGCTACGAAACTGGAGTGTAAAAAAATAAGTGTTGTTTCTTCTGTTCACAGTAGAGGAAGCATCTGAGTGACTCGCGCGGATCCGTGTAAATTACATTCTAATTACCCTCGGCGGGAGATCAAAGCCTTTGTCAACTCAGATTGACGACGATAAGTCATAGGTAAGTAATGCGAACAAGATTGGGCGTTTTGCTTATGAGTTAAACCTATTATAGGGAGGGTCGATCAAGTCACAAAGGATCAGACGCTGTTAAACTGCCGTACATTGGCGAGCTGACCAACACGTTTGGAATATTGTCTACTTCCAATTATGTTTAAGAGGACACAATTGACTTTAGTACTATAGTTAATCAATGTCAACATGCCGTAATGAGCGTGTAATATACCTAGCTCTTCTCACTATAGTTTTTGTCCAAAAATAAGACGTTGGCTGTCCTTTAGACACAGACACGGCACTAACATACTTTATGCTACTGTTTCCCGTTAAAAACCGAGAACAGTTTAAAACCACATGTCTGACTTTTTGTTTGGACAGTTACTCCGACAGTACAACAACCAACCCTTATTTTATGCACTCACCCGCACTCACAACACACCTAATTACCTCATCATTTAAACTTGAATACCTGTAATAATGTGCCCATTTGTAACTTTTCATGGGCGTTTATGTCTAAATACACCCAGGTATCCGCTTCGATGTAAATATATCGCCGACAACAGAAGACTAAAAACAGCAGTGTACTCTCAGGTAGAGGGAATGAATCGGTCACTTGATATTCAGTCGATCGTATCAGGGCACAAGAAAACGTATCAGCAATTTGTTTGAAGAGAGACGGCGCAACACCTGTCCACAAATAAAGGTGTTAAGTGTAACTTAAAACGGCGGTGGTGTTTGTTGTTGTCGTGTGTGCAAGGACCTTCTTGGTGTGATCTTATCTATATTGGTGCGGTGGCACATTACTCATGTTTTAATAATGCACCTTAAGTCTGCGTTTTAATCCTTAAGATGTTTATCTGGTGTTGTTGTACAGGTAACATGGCCGTAAGTGTCAATCTCCTAACGCGACGTTCCGTACCGCCAGGCCGCCGTCCCTGCACAACTATCCCGAACACTTCCGAATGGTTTACGAAGAAAAAGCCTCGGGGTTGGGGGCATTCCTGCTTGAAATTTTTGCGGGGTGCTTTAGTACGGAGTGTTAGAAACGGTTTCAATCCATGGGCAGCAGATATGTTTTGCTTTGATTGAAGCTATAGGGGGGAATCGCCTCGCCTAAGTCCCTGCATACATGCCTCTCGTGTTTGTCCGACTCTAAATTAGTTTTCCGAGTTAGTGAGCCGAACGATTGGGCAGGTGTTTGTGAGCGGTGTCGCCTTTCTTTTTCTTCATTCCCGACCGTTTCCCAATAACTCCACCCCGACAAATTGTGCGTTTCTGTGTTTGTGTTCGCACCTGTTGTGTCCATGCGGTTCTATCTCCTTTTCAGGCCGCTTGTCCACCATTTTTGATACACATATGGTCTGGGGGGCCTGGCGATTTGAGCGGCTAGTCGCGAGCTCTCGACATCAATTGATAATCACACGCCTGAGCAGACAAGGAGAGAGAAACGTATTAATGATCATTCAACTGTCTCGTCAACTCCCCCAGGCGGGAAAATTATGAGGATACTAATGACAGAAAATTTGGAGGATGCTTGCGCCTGGAGGGTATCGAGGCGCCCGCCTTTTCTCTGTGAGACACAGTTCCTCTTGTTTTCCCTTCCCTCCCTGCCCGCTAGACTGACAGGACGGGTGTGATTTATTCTGCACAGGTTAAACGGCAGCCTATTAAAACTTGGCCCAACAACGGAGGAGAAGTCTTGCCTAGGGGACATTTGGCGCCCCTTGTCTGGTACAAAAGTAAAACAGGTCGCCACTGCCCCCACCACAAAAACCTTCCTGTACCAGATCACCTTTCTTTCCATGTCAGCGCTACAAATTTTTCTGTGATTTATTTGTTTGGGTGAATCGGTAATCTCAGGGTCGGCAGACACGATACCTTGTCCGAGAATTGGAGTGGGTCGTGTTTGCTGGCTTTCGTCACTTAACACGGACTATCAAAGAGAGACAACCCCCTCGATTCCCGTTGATAAACACTGGCCTAGCTGGCCGCGAACACACACAGCATAGACTTACTAGAGTCTGACCGAACGCATGTAGACAGTATATTAAACTACCATCCCTGTATGTCACCCGACAGTCTGGAACCTAAACGTGTTATCGACAGACAATCTGACATTTCTCCAAAATGTCAATAGTCTTCCAGAAGCATATCAGTCACCCCCATTCAAAAGTTGAACCGTTTTGAGAGACAAGGTGGGGTGGGGGGCACCGGTAACTATGACCTGTCAGGACGCATCATTTTCAGGGCGGCGATCACGAAACATCAGTACGCGGCCAAACGTAGGAGACAATTGTGCAGACGAAACCCAGGCCCCTGGTCTTGGGATAATCGGCCTTTTCCTGTGCTCCTCCCACGGCACCACAGTTGACAAATTTGACGGCCTCGCTAATTGATGAACTTTGGCTCACCCCAAGCGGCGGCACATACTACACCATAATCACACCAGCAGCCTTTAAAACTATGTCTTTCCAAGATACCACCCTCTACTTAAACTACACTCCACACAGCAGCGGTTATCTAACTTTTTGTAAACGCCACCGCGAGAGAACATTTAAGAAACACTCCCAGTGTTTAACACACAATGAAGGGCGTCACCACTATTAAGGATAATTATACTAATCAATCAAATGAGGTAATGAGCGAGAAGTCCACCTGAGGTGGCTGTTGGACGTTGAAAACCCTTTGTGTAGAATTAACACACTTCTGTAACTGTATGATGGATGGCTCATTTACCTGACATGAAATATGGCGAGGCTTGAACTACGCTAATAAGTGGCACGTTATCATAGACAGGGAGACAAAAGAACGAAGTGCTAACAGATCCAGACTACGAGCGAAGACAGTATAGTTGTTTGGAGCACCTTCTGGGAAATTGTGTGGAAATGTCTTCATGGTCCTTCATGTGTGGGTTTTGGGGTTGATGTACATTCATTTGTATACACGTATATTTCTCTATCATCTATGCACTAGTATCTTTGTGTACATCATGTACAGTACATCACTGTGAGTGTGTTTGTACACCAGTGTGTCCGTCTGTCTCTGTGTATGTGTTTTCGTGTGTGTGTGTGTGTGTGTCTATGTAAATTCAGCACTCTTCTTGTTTGTATTCGCCGACCAAATTGGATAGTTCTACGTTTTATTCGATGTAAAGTAAAACAGTTGTTTATATAACGTCACCGTACCTTCAAGTTTCATCTTGGTCGTCCTCTACATCTCTTCAATTGAATGTACCGTTTCACAATTTATAGAACCTTACACAGTTATTTTGTTACTAAATACATGCATATTAGGGGTGGGTACCGATGCCGTGTACCGGTACAAAACCGGTATTTCTTAATGGACCGGTCCAAAAAAACCGGTCCGTAAAAAATCAGTGGACCGGCCTATGGACCGATTAGAAAATCAATAGTACCAGGCTACCAGCAGGTGGCCACAAAACTGGTCTAAGAAAATACATAACAGCAGATTTAAAGAGTCGTTTTCGAAGACGTTAGCTGTGAATCATATCTAGAAACACTTAAAGGATGAGTAAACAGACGGCGAGGAGAGTATAGTTATAATTTTAAGACAAAGTGCAAACCTACGACGACGTTCCAGACATGACGTTTGGAGACTTTTACGTGTGTCTCGCTCTCCAAAATATGATGTACTGCGACACTACTATAATCAGGTACAGGTACAGGTCCGGACCTAGACCTGACCCTCTGGACCTGGACCTGGACCGGACCTGTATTTTATGTACCGGTACCCACCCCTAATGCACATCATACACTTATGTCAGATTTCTAACTCATAGCCGAAATCGAGCGACTATTGAAAACGTTCTAGCACTACATGTAGTTTCTCAGGTCGCCAGATATCTGCCACCGTTCGGATTTCTTCGGTACTGCAGCAGCCACCGATTGTTCTGTTTTCTCTGATCCTCGAGCGCTCTCCACACTTCCAAACTATCGAGTTTCCAACACATCTGGATCCGTTTAGAAGACCGTTTGACCAGTGTTCACCTCTCACACAAGGTCGCACATGGGCTAAGCTCAGGGCTAAGCTATAGGTCCCCGACCGGTGCAGATGTGTAGCGCGGTGTTTGCTGTATAAATCATTAGGTTAATGAGTTTCAATAAACGTCACTGAAAATTGTCAAGAATGACGATATAACTGTCCGTTGAGATGTTAAGGAGCTAGTTGATGGGTCGAAGACAACAAAGGGTCTCCAAGATGCAAGGCTTACTTCTCTTTGGTCAGAAACAATCTGGAATAGTGAAACAAAGGTATGGCAAGAATAATGTAGTTACAAGGTTCAGTCCAAAGAAAAAATTATAATTCTCTTGGGGTGAAGTAAAAGCAACGCACAAAATGGGGTGAGTCTGTAATGCTTGCCGTCTGGAACGACTGTCAATCAAACCTGTAGCGTCACTTTCACATCACACATTATTGACCGCATTAGATGATGTACTGATTGTGAATGGGAACATGCTGATGGTGATGAAACAAAGTAAACAACAACAAGAACAACTGCTGCTGCGGAATCGACACGACAACTTGTATATGGCAGAAGAGCTGTACAATACAAACAAACATACAGACATGCAGAAATAAAGCTAGCTGGAAACGTTTTTGAGACAGAATCTTGTCAATATGCTTCCTTTTGACAATATGCCACTAAGGATGAAGACGCGAAGACTGGGAGCAAGGATGCAGGTAAGGTCTATTTAAACTTATTTACATAAAACACTTCACCTATCCAACATCCATGGATGCGTGGACGGGTACGTACATTTGCGTGTGTGTGTGTGTGTGTGTGTGTGTGTGTGTGTGTGTGTGAGAGAGAGAGAGAGAGAGAGAGAGAGAGAGAGAGAGAGAGAGAGAGAGAGAGAGAGAGAGAGAGAGAGAGAGAGAGAGAGAGAGAGAGAGAGAGAGAGAGAGAGAGAGAGAGAGAGAGAAAATGCAAACACAGCCTCCACTGTTCCCTTATTGTATGTTGTTATGTTATTTTGAATCCCCCCCCCCCAAATAAATAAATAAATAAATAAATACAGCCTCCACTGAGGAAATACATTATCACACCGATTTCGACAACCTAACAAAATTAAGACCGTTTGTCCTGTGTTTAGCCTTGATCCCACCACACCTGGGTCGATAAGGGACACAATATGATTGCAATATTTTAACGTGTACTATGCTCGACTACATTCAGCAAATGTGTATTCTCAGCCATGTTCTGGCTTGGAGTCGTGTGGCACCTACGAACACATATGGAATATTTCGTCTAGTCAGACGACAACGTTCATCAATTTTCGCACAAGGCCAAAGCGCTGGCGTGGTGATAGACGCCGGTAAAGGGTGTGTCGAATGAAGTGCTGTTGATAGATGTTTGGGTCCTGTTGATTTTGTAATGACATGACATGACATGGCGTATGTATGGGCCCTGTATGAGGCATCGTGTGTATACATGTGTCCTGTCGATGAGGCGGAGTGTGTATGCACCCTGTATGCGCCCTGTATGAGGTGACCGGCGCGGTGTGTCCTGTATGAGGTTTAATACAGAATCATGTGTGTGTGCCCTGTACGAGGTGGCCTGCGTCACAGTGTGCCCTGTATGAGGTGACCTGTGTGTGTGCACGGTATGAGGCGGACACAGAGGTCTGGTGAGGCATTAGGCTAGTCTCCAAGCAGATGTTGATGTGGAATTCCGCAATTAACGTTTCCTGACATGTCGACAGCTTCCAACGCCAAGCCAGTGTCTGCAGACGTTGGTGTTGGCAAACTGTGAGAGAAACCCAGCAGTCAGAAAAAGTTAGGATCTTCAGCCCCAACATCTGCTTGGAGATTTAGAGCTGTAAGATCCTGTACTGTAAGATTCTACTTTCGCTCTTCTCGCTATGTTTGCTTTGCATTTGCAGGCAGCGGAAAATGAAAATACCCCACGTATTGCATACTACATGTACTTATAAGTATATAAAAAGAGAGCCTTACACCACAACATTGAAGACAACATTACAACTACCATATGATTTGATGATTTGATTTTACCTTGCGACGAATATTTGATCATGTCCATTTCTTTGGCAAAATTCTTAGTCGAAGCATGAGCCTTTGCCGAGTCTACACGCTTACGTACTCAACGTCGACACATGTTTTAGTAAAGGAATACTTATATTGCTGATACCACCCTTTCCTCTGAGGCGGCGACCGTTAAGCAACCACTGAGCGACCAAAATCTTATTTGTTAATGGTTCAAACGAATTACATTGACGAGAAGTACATTTTATAAATTCTGTGCGTTTTTTTTGTTTTTAAATTGTACTTTTATATCATGGGAAACAGTCAATCTATAATCTCAAAGGTCACACAAATCCGGTTTTTACAGCGTTCTCTTTAAAGAGTCCGTACACGTACTGTTCGCAACAGTATGGTTTTACAGAGTGGTAGTCTTCATGGTCTTAATTATTGGTCTAGGCGCCACTCCCCGGTTGCATTCCACATTATTGATATTGCCATATCCATATAAGTAATTATAGGTCGGGTTGCCCCCATCCCAAAGTCGCCGTTGAAATATTAATATTTCTTCCCACCACGCTTTGAGAGCACCCCACTTTCGTCCGCTCATCCGCGAAAAAGCTTTTCTAAAAGCCATGATACGTTCGATTGCCCTCGGTAATTGAGACGGAATGACACGTCGGGCGCACCACGCCGCGCAACGCTGGAAACAGACGTTATCCTATATTACGGGGAGGAGGGGGGGGGGGATTTCCCAGAAAGTTGTTTCAAAGTAATTGGATTGTGTGCAGAAGTAATTTAATTTTCATACGCCCCCTTTTCCTTCCCTTTATGCCGCGGGGGTATATATGGCGCGTAACGCATCTGTTTTTGCGATACGATTGTGCTGGCGTGAGACGAGGAGAAAATATTATTTCTAGATAATAAAAAAAATCGTCGGGAACACTCCTGAGGATGATTTCATGGATGGGATGAATGTTTAAATACACCCCGGTAATGGTGTAATATTTCAAAAACCGACAATTAATTAACAAGGACCATGAAATCGAGGTGTAATGAAGGCAATTAATAACGGCCGACCGTGAATGTGGCGAGAAAATTACGGGATTACGAACAGACGTCAGAGTAGAGGCGTGAAGCGCTGAAGGGGAGACACATCCTTAGTTATGTCTTATCTATACAAACCTCCGCAGACCTTCACGTGTGACGCCTGTAATCCCCTGTCATGTTCTACCTGAATGAGTCAAAATCAAACTTCAATAAAAACCGCGCCGGGTGCCAAGAAATGACGACGTCTTCATGATAAAATAGATATGATAAGAATGTTACGAGTAGCAATGTGATCATTGACACTAGCTGCATGTAAAGTTATGAACGCTCCGTAAAATTCGCCGGTGTGTAGAAAGAATTCCAAAACACTACTTTTACAATAGGAGAAGTATTTAATGGGTGATATGTGCAACCGACTGTTACCGACATACAAAATACTTAATTCCAAGTACAAACATGTATTCATAAATGTACAGAGAATGACGTTTGAGTCGAAAAGTTGACGACGAAAGTCAAGAAATGACTGAACTTTGAGAGGACGATTAAGGTATTGGATATGTATAGCCATGTGAAAATATACAAGCTACAGTTGATCCTAAATTCTTATGATATATTGATGTCTGTAATTTTAGCGGAATGTTGTAGTGCATATAAAATCCAATTTGAAGTAAGCATCATGATATTAACCGTCCAATCAAATTACCACCATTACGTCATTTATGCATTGTACCGCCATAGCAACGTACAAGCGCGTTCTGTTTGCGGGCGGCCACTGTTGTGTGAGTATATCATAGCACGCCCATCTTTTTTAAAGGTGTATGCCCCTGACAAACGGCAATGCAAACTCAACTGACACGGGCCCAGGTGAACGCTTCCCGCGCCCTTCTCCCACCCTTTCACGCCGCCCGCCGTGACCAATCTCTGACGAGGCGGCCGCCCGAGCGAAAAGGTCACAACCGTTCTATCAAATGAAGATCTCAAGCGAGCCCTCCAGCCATCTTGCTCGTGACATTCACCATCTATTACCAGCACAGCAACGTATCAATTCCGTGTCAAAAACTCTGTAATGACTATACCGAGACATTATTGAAAATCGACGCCCAAAGAAAAGGTTGGTACGCGCTCTTCGGTATGATGGTAACCCGCTATCGCAAACCATCTCTCATTCAACTTCGACTTATTGACCAATAACTCACACAAGTCCGTATTGAGTTGCATTGAAGGGACTTGACACTTCCATTTCCGCCACTCTATCGATTTAACAATTTCGTTACCATATTATCAGTTGGAACACTCTCGCCCTCGGGGCCGAGCAAAATGGCGAAACCGCGTCGGTCGAAATTAATAGCGAGAGTCTCCTGAGATAAGAGTCTCTTAATACACACTTAACACGTATCATTGGCGTTTAATATCGCTCTTCCCATTGTGCGTGCCCCCGCGTGTACGCCGCTCGCAAAGGGATGGAACCGGGAACTCGTGGGACGGGGCTGTGTGGATTCAATCTCGTCTTATCAATCGAAGTCCTGGCGTCGCCGGCGGCTAGATGGCATGACCGCCGCGTCTCTGTTCCGCTGCCGATAACCGCTGGGACGACCGCCCGCCAAACCTTTAATAAAGCATCATCCTGGCATCTGCCACCTCGCCGCTTGTAATTGTTTAAGCGATTCCGAATATCTTAATTCCGCGCTAGTTGTGACTGACCGAACGAATCGATCATGCGCGACCCCGGTATTTGTCTTGTCAGTTTTTTTGCGAACACGTGAAAGGAGTGTGACTGAAAGTAGCCTGGAGGCCGGTATAAAACTCCTGTGGAGAATAGGCAATGAAAGAAACAAAGTTAGAGAGCCATTGCTCTTCCCTTGTTTGACGTGTTCCCTACAGCGTCTCCGATTTCGTTTGAATAGTTGATATGACACGCGTGTTTGTAATGTGCTTTCTCGACGCCCGATGTGCACGGAAAAGATTTTTACAAGTGGCTGTGTGAATCTAAATGGAAGAGATCGCACTACTGTGGACTTAAGGGTGTTGATGCATTGTCTTGCCATCTGCTGTCTTTATTACAGCACGGGCCATCATATTCAGGACAGAACGGCCTCCGACGGCGCTAGAACATCCGCAGGGTGACAGGAAGGTCAGAGTTCAGAGTAATGGAGCGACCAAATAAAATTATTAAATAACAGCCTACAGATCAGGCTTTAGTGTGAAATATTTCGACTAAGATATCTCTTAGCTCAAAACCAAGTTGAAGTGAAGTTCAACAATTGCATGTCAAAGGCCAATACAACTACTAGTATCAGTGATAGCTGCATCAAATCTGGACATGCCATCGTTGAACCACGATTCGGAGGCTACGTCGAGTACTATCAGCAGCTAAGACGAAGTCCACGTCCATGTATGTTACGTCATATGCATATGTGTACTAGTTTAAAAGATTCGTGAAATGAAAGAAACCATCGCGTAGACTAAATTAGGTTCGGATGTCGTAGGGGTTCTAGTGTGACAGTAATGTTTTCGTTGACTTGGAGTCGGTCAGCAACAAAGGATACCGAAATCTAGAGGTAAGATCAACTCAGATTCCACATTAAGCCGACTCACCACCTTATTCACCTTTAGTAAGGATAAAGATAAGGATACAAACATACACACTCATCAAACGAACAGACAAACAAACACATACACGCATACACGCATACAAACACACAAATACCCGCACGCACTCTCGAACACACATACGCTTTGCATAGACTGTAGGTTAGGATAGTGACTTAGCGGCAATGGAGTGAACTGCTGCCATTTCACCCGAAATATTAAATGAGCATATATATCTAAATGGTTTTGAATTGAAAGGATGCTTGGGATGCAACGTTATATCCTGCCTTTATATCACGGGTGACACAATTGGTCGTCTTTGTCATTGATATACCTTTAAATCCCGACATGCACATTAACAACCATGGATGGGCACCGATGCTATTCGAGTCATGATCGGCTAGTGCAGTCAGGGTTTTCAAAGCTTCGGTGAAAAAGGGAGCGATTTGGGACATTATCAGCCAGTCCTATTCAACCACCACGATTGCAGTTCGGTATATAAACGATAGACGTCGTCATTGAATAGCTTTTCGCAGAACCGTGGACTTGGGTACTTCTGCATGTATGAGCTCATACATACAGTAAAACACAATATCTCACTATCTGCAATATCAGCTATCTATATTGAATGATTGCATGGTTCTCATTTGAATTTCTACATCGTATACTGCTCATAAAGTACTTGTAGTAGTTGGAGAGTATGCTTTTCAGTTCGAGAAATGATATAGAATCTTACTCAGCAATTCACTGTATTTATTGACAAAAAAGAATGTTTCGTTCAGATTTGTTTTAGTGAAAGAGAAGGGGGTTGTATGATACAATAAGACTTTTGATAAGACAATTTTTAGAACAATGAAGCTGATCGTTTATTGCGATTTTCTAATGGAGGTACCCAGAAAATGGACTTGTCCTTGGTGCTGAACCAGCCATCATTTCCATGCTAAAATCAGTTATGCATTCAATAGTTAAGCACAACGCTTCTTGATACACAAAACAAACCATCATAACAACTAATCATCAATCACACATCTTGTTTTTCACTATTTGTCCTTGACCTCCAGACGAAATGAATTGTCAGCATTTAAGGTTCCAGGTCGGAGTTCAAATCTGACCGGGAGGTTGGGTCATGACCCAGTAATCTGCCGGAAGTGCGTGGTCTGGCCCCTATTGCTTGGTGATCGTTTTAGCCGTGCATAGATTTTTTGTATCTCCTGAAGAGCCCGTGAGCTGTAGTATTTTTGGGCCTGGTGAAGTTGGTTCGCCATCGAAGGCTTGTTTGTATTAGTCCGCGCCAACGGTGATGCGGTTTTTTCGCCTGATGACCCAAATAGCATCGTTTTTAATGCATTTTCACCGAATTTACGTCATCGGAGATTGCGAAAAAGTTATCACATGACTTTTTTTTTTCATTTTTCAGAGACACCATTTACTTAGCTTTCTCAGCATATATGCTGTGACCCCAGGAAAACTCTTTTTTTCCGAGCAGGTTCGATCAAAAAAGTGCAAAAAAATGATAATTTTCGGGTCCAAAATTTACATTTTACCATGGTTTCTACCCAAAATAAAGGGACAACGGACAATACCGATAAATACATCGGAAAGCAGCAGAAAACTGCTTTTCGCCCATGTGATTACATTTTCCGTCCTACTTTTCTTGGCGGAATTGTAGCCCGTCGACCTGAGGGTGTCGGCCTACATACGAAATCGTAAAAAAACTCCGGTCCGAGACCGTAAACAAAGCTAGTCGCGTAAGGGGACAAAACATTTTGTGCCATCTGTATGACTTTTGACTGGTACTTGGTGTTAGAAAAGATATATAACTGTCTAAGATTAGACCTATATGTTATGATTTTATTCAGGATGAGATTCGTTCATCTTGAACCTATGCATTCCTTTTTATATATTCCCAAAATTGTGTCAATTTGACAAGGAATTTAGCGATGAAAATTCATTTACCAATTTTAGTTCGAATTTCAATGTATGCCATATGTGTATTTTGATAACACCAAAAGGGACATGATAATAGATAGCTTGATTTTGCAATTGACCTTTTTGAAAATATTTGTAACAAACTCCATGTGGCTCAGAAATGTAGTTTTTGTTGTGTCACGACGTCACACCGACAATTACATTAATAAGCAGATATATCTTCTGCCAGCACGCACAAGGGATTAACGTTAACATTCAATTGTTTTGCAAACAGGCCAACACAAAGGACCTGTCTATCGTATCAGCAATGTTACTCCAATATATGAAAGCACATCCTCAGTATTTATGTTTAGCCATAAGTATGGCTCAACATATTGTTTTCTCTCATGTTTCTTCTCCTGTCAAATCTTCAAATCGATTCATCTCTGTCATTTTTTGACCAAATGACCTGAAATTTGGTACAGAGGTAATGTAGGCAAAAACCAATGTACGTTCTTTTCCTTTTTTTGATATTGACCTTGAAAGTGATTTTATTGAGGTTTTTAGGCTATTTTTAGCATATCTTGGCCTCCTGCGCCCTTGTATTTCAACCGAATGACCTGAAATTTGCTGTATATGTGGCTTGAACAAATATTCAAAGGACTACATTCCCATTTTTGGCATACATATATTCAAAACGATTTATTTTGGGCTTTCTTGACAATATTTGCCACTTCTGTCACTTTCAATACTACATATGACCTACAGGTCATTGACCCCGAGTGCCTTGCACCTGGCCAAGCTTGAAGTTTGCTTACGAGGAGGAAAGACCGGACATAAACATTTAACGTGATTATCGGGAAAACACCATGTTCCCTTAAACTCAGTGGTTAAATTGCAGTTTAGGAAATTTTATAACAGAAAACAAGTTAAATCAATGATTTTGTGAATGTTTATTTTAGCATTAGTTATTCCAGATATTTTCAAACTCCAAATTCTTCAACACAACACGGGAGATCATTTCTCCTCAGACTGGCGCGACACTCCTGTCAAAATTGATTGATGATCTCTCTCTGCCGCCGACTTCATACATGATCAAAGGCGGGTGGTAGGCGGTGCCTTCCTACATGTCCTACGTACGGGCGTATGGATCGTAGAATTCGGCAAAAAAGGAATGATTAGGCCAGTAGAGTCAGTCCCCGGTAAGGTCAATGATTCGCCCCTTTGCGCTAGCTTGTAACGTTAAATGAATGTACCCTCTGGTGGCCAAACTTCACTGACAAACTTTCTCCCTATTATCATCATGAGCTTGCGTTAGTCTGGTACTAGTGACTATTATGTGCCGGGAATGTTTATCTATCGCACGCCTTGGAAGGAAGTTCAACCATGATAAATGGTCGGCCGTTGCGAAAATTTGGAATCCCATGCTGTTGATTTTTGTGATTGAATCTGTAAGAAAATATATTTTCATGTCGTTCATGTTTTTGGGACGGACGCCGGGACGGGGTGAATTTTTTCTATCATTTTCGTCCCGTTAGTAATGCAAATCGAATCGTGTTGCACAAGAGGCAAAACACTAAAAACGTGGGTCTTGTGGAGTGTTTTGGAGCGGGAAAATGCCGGATATTAGCGGTACCGAACAGTGTACATCGTCGCGCGCGGGTGACGCTCCGTCAAAACAAATCCGCTGGTGGTCTAGCGCGGCCACCGAAAATAGGCAGAAACACACAGGAGGACTTAGCACCTTCGTTTATGAGGGCAATTGTGAAAATCTTTTGTTACAAATTGTTCGAACATTGAAACATTTGGATAGATGGTTTGAAACTGTTCTAAATAAAGAGATTTTTATGTTTAGCCATAAGTATGGCTCAACATATTGTTTTCTCTCATGTTTCTTCTCCTGTCAAATCTTCAAATCGATTCATCTCTGTCATTTTTTGACCAAATGACCTGAAATTTGGTACAGAGGTAATGTAGGCAAAAACCAATGTACGTTCTTTTCCTTTTTTTGATATTGACCTTGAAAGTGATTTTATTGAGGTTTTTAGGCTATTTTTAGCATATCTTGGCCTCCTGCGCCCTTGTATTTCAACCGAATGACCTGAAATTTGCTGTATATGTGGCTTGAACAAATATTCAAAGGACTACATTCCCATTTTTGGCATACATATATTCAAAACGATTTATTTTGGGCTTTCTTGACAATATTTGCCACTTCTGTCACTTTCAATACTACATATGACCTACAGGTCATTGACCCCGAGTGCCTTGCACCTGGCCAAGCTTGAAGTTTGCTTACGAGGAGGAAAGACCGGACATAAACATTTAACGTGATTATCGGGAAAACACCATGTTCCCTTAAACTCAGTGGTTAAATTGCAGTTTAGGAAATTTTATAACAGAAAACAAGTTAAATCAATGATTTTGTGAATGTTTATTTTAGCATTAGTTATTCCAGATATTTTCAAACTCCAAATTCTTCAACACAACACGGGAGATCATTTCTCCTCAGACTGGCGCGACACTCCTGTCAAAATTGATTGATGATCTCTCTCTGCCGCCGACTTCATACATGATCAAAGGCGGGTGGTAGGCGGTGCCTTCCTACATGTCCTACGTACGGGCGTATGGATCGTAGAATTCGGCAAAAAAGGAATGATTAGGCCAGTAGAGTCAGTCCCCGGTAAGGTCAATGATTCGCCCCTTTGCGCTAGCTTGTAACGTTAAATGAATGTACCCTCTGGTGGCCAAACTTCACTGACAAACTTTCTCCCTATTATCATCATGAGCTTGCGTTAGTCTGGTACTAGTGACTATTATGTGCCGGGAATGTTTATCTATCGCACGCCTTGGAAGGAAGTTCAACCATGATAAATGGTCGGCCGTTGCGAAAATTTGGAATCCCATGCTGTTGATTTTTGTGATTGAATCTGTAAGAAAATATATTTTCATGTCGTTCATGTTTTTGGGACGGACGCCGGGACGGGGTGAATTTTTTCTATCATTTTCGTCCCGTTAGTAATGCAAATCGAATCGTGTTGCACAAGAGGCAAAACACTAAAAACGTGGGTCTTGTGGAGTGTTTTGGAGCGGGAAAATGCCGGATATTAGCGGTACCGAACAGTGTACATCGTCGCGCGCGGGTGACGCTCCGTCAAAACAAATCCGCTGGTGGTCTAGCGCGGCCACCGAAAATAGGCAGAAACACACAGGAGGACTTAGCACCTTCGTTTATGAGGGCAATTGTGAAAATCTTTTGTTACAAATTGTTCGAACATTGAAACATTTGGATAGATGGTTTGAAACTGTTCTAAATAAAGAGATTTTTGTGTAGTTACGTTCGAAATGTTTCCAACGTATGTGAAATGAGTTCAAACATGTTATAAGTTTCAATTCTAATTGTTTGAACACTTTAGAACTGTTGTGACTTAGACATTCTTTTAATCAAAATAGTTCAAACATATTACAAATATTATATTAAAACCCTCTCGGTGACTTTGAATTGACCCAAATATGTTGTTTTTGGTCATTTCCTTCGTCTCCTGTCAAATCTTCATATGTATACTATTGAAAACTTCATTCTTCCCTGGGGCTGATCTTTTTTAATTCAATTTTGAACTGGGTTGATTATGCGCAAGAGTGTAATTTTCAGCGGATATTTTTCGACTGGTTTACATGGAAATGGCACGGAATATCCCATTCTTGCAAGGGGAGGATTCTTTAATTATTTCTTTCAATTTTGAGCTGGAATGATTATGAAAAAGTCCATTCTTTAGCAGAAGTGTTAATCAATTAGTGGATATGGTTGTGGACTGGTCCATATTGTGTTGTGGTGCTACTGGAAGACTCAGTTTTGGACTGGGGTGATTCATTTTTTTAGTGCAAGTATTTTAGAATGGTCCATTGTTATTTGGGGAGAGTCCATTTTTTGCATGGCGAGGAGTATGGCTAAACATGCTGTATTTGCTCGCAAATGTTGCCTTTCTAGTTGTGTAGTTACGTTCGAAATGTTTCCAACGTATGTGAAATGAGTTCAAACATGTTATAAGTTTCAATTCTAATTGTTTGAACACTTTAGAACTGTTGTGACTTAGACATTCTTTTAATCAAAATAGTTCAAACATATTACAAATATTATATTAAAACCCTCTCGGTGACTTTGAATTGACCCAAATATGTTGTTTTTGGTCATTTCCTTCGTCTCCTGTCAAATCTTCATATGTATACTATTGAAAACTTCATTCTTCCCTGGGGCTGATCTTTTTTAATTCAATTTTGAACTGGGTTGATTATGCGCAAGAGTGTAATTTTCAGCGGATATTTTTCGACTGGTTTACATGGAAATGGCACGGAATATCCCATTCTTGCAAGGGGAGGATTCTTTAATTATTTCTTTCAATTTTGAGCTGGAATGATTATGAAAAAGTCCATTCTTTAGCAGAAGTGTTAATCAATTAGTGGATATGGTTGTGGACTGGTCCATATTGTGTTGTGGTGCTACTGGAAGACTCAGTTTTGGACTGGGGTGATTCATTTTTTTAGTGCAAGTATTTTAGAATGGTCCATTGTTATTTGGGGAGAGTCCATTTTTTGCATGGCGAGGAGTATGGCTAAACATGCTGTATTTGCTCGCAAATGTTGCCTTTCTAGTTTGATCCATATGTTTTATTCACACATCAAACAAAAAGCACGCAAAAGCTGCATAATGAAAACTTTTACAACGCACTATGAATTTGTAACAATGAATCATTGATTACAGTGGACCAAAGTCGTGACGTAAGTTGCATATGCTTGAAGGGTAGTTTTGCGAAAGGCAGCTGCCTCGTTCCCGTGCAGATAGAAGAACATCTGCAGTTTGTTTACAGTAAATCAGGCAACTGGATGATGCATTGTAAATATTCAAATTGTAGTAACTTTTACAGTTAATTGATAATCTATCCAGGATATGGGTCAGCTGATATGAAACAATTTAAACCTTGGCACCCAAACTCACAAATAGCACAAAGAATTGTAACGATAAGAAAATAATGGAATGACGCTACATACTGTACTTTCAAAGTACACATTAAGGAAGATGGCTATGACGCAATACAAGTATTTAATTTACACCATATTTACGTAATACATTTATCAATACAAATTCTTCAAACATTCTAAATGACAGTCAAATAAATAACAAGAATCCACTAGTGTGCTTCAAATGAGCAACGCTGTGGAAAATTCAAACTTTGGTCGATTTTACTTCAGAGAAGTCAAATATAAATGTACCTGTATACATCATAGCCACTTCCTTTCTGATTTGACGCGGATTGTTATCAAAGACTAAGTGACCCTAGCACTAACCATGTAATAAAAAGGGCAGGTATTAGTATCAATATTTAAAAAAATTACCGTTTAGATAAAAACCGTTTAAAGATACATTGTCACATTATCACATCAAATCACAACACACCACACCACACCAACGGAATAATTTTCCTGATATCTTTTATCTAAGAGTGTGCTAAGAATATGTCCGGAAAAGACAGTCGTAACATATATTGAATCAGTAAGGCACTATTTGGGCAAATCTAATTGCCACACTGAATACTAGAAATAATCTGTTCCATCATATTAAGATTCTATTTCATTAGGACATTTTGTTGAAATGTCACACCACTAAGTTATATGTGATGATAACAAAGTTTCTTACATTTTTCAACATTTCCATAAAGGAAAGCATTTTAAAAATCACTAATGAAATCGCTTGTAGAATATTATTCTAAAACACTTTTCATAAAAATCAACAGTAGTGCTCAGTGATAGTTTCTGATCTTGCTTGCAATCGGAATTAGAATCGGATTTGAAAAGAAAATATAGTCTACGGACAATAACAAAAAGTTTAGAATAATAAATCGGTTCCTTAGTATGCACATATGTTTTTCTTTTTTACCGTTACATTCTGAAATAGATTGAATTTCTTAATCTTCGTCAGCATTTATTTAGATTATCTTGATAATGCCTAAATTCCTAACCCCTCTAAGGCACATCCTATCTTGCATGTCAAAGATTGGAACACAACTTACTTAGTACACAACGTTTTGCAATTTTGGGGTTTCATTGATAACTGGTGTGACACTGAGCTTCAACAACTTGCTAAGCAAGAACTTTATATGCACGCCACAACAAGCGCGTCTAAGAGCAAGTTTATAGCGGTAGCAGCAGCAACTTAAAGTATGAAGTCGTTGTTGGTGGAAGTAATTCCTTATAGCAGTGTAAAGTACAAGACTCAGTAGTGATTTTCAAGTAAATTTTGGGTCCTTGCCACAAACTAGAGGCTTACAAACGCAAGAACGTCTTATTTAATGAAGGTAATGAGATATTCAGGATAAGCCTGTGTGTCATAGAATATGGCGATGGCCTGAGGATTTGCTGGATTGTCGCACACACTATCGTACGTGATATGTGGCTTGCTCGCGTCTTTTGCTGGGGGAACGATGATATTTTGCTGTCCCTTGCACATATCTCCTGACAGGACACGTGCCATGTACATGTACCTGTTGCCGTTGGGGTCTGGTTGCGCATACTGGTCGGCTGCGGAGAGACTCGCTGTTACTGCAAAGTACACGCCATTTCCAAGGAGAGTACCTGCAAGATGACATACGACGATTCTTTATGCACCATTAAGTTAGAAAGATGAATTTGATGTCACTTATGTCACTTTGTAGCTATAGGCTTTGTGGTAGATTTCTACACATGGTCTTAGGTAAATCAATTCAGAAAGCTTATTTAGTCTATTCTAGAGTCGAAATAAGATAACAGAGTAGATACTAAGGTTCATTATATGATATATGAGGACACGCTTACCTACGTTACGGCCACTGTAGCTGCGGTTGAAGCCGGTGAGGTTGATACTCGGTATAGGGGCGGAAGGAGTACCGTGGTACAGGATCCGCTCCACCGGTTGAGAACTCTTTGCGTTGTCAAGTTCCATTTTTTTCTTTTTGACCATGTACTGCTTCCACAGGGCGGCATTTTGGATACGTTGTATCTGAAGATAGTCGGGTGGCAAAAGTCAACGTACCATGTGTTACAACCAAGTAAAGCTCAAAAGGAGCTTAGTTCTTGCCGTTGATGGTTCCTGGTATGTGTGAATGAAAGTCATTTTTGTAGTATGCCTACTTTTGCAGATGTAAAAGTAGGTACAGGTATGGAATAATCCTTTGAAAAAGAAAAAAAAAATACCTACCTTCAGAACCTGGGCTGTTGATACAGCATAATATCCTCCTGAAGCTGTGGCGACACTCTTCATGAACTCGTCATGGACCGCCTTGTACTCAGATGTTGTCGGTTGCAGATCGACTTCTTCGTACTGGTCTGACATACCGGTCCAGGTCTTTGGCAGCTTGATATTCCCTGATCCAACACAAAAATTGGCAACTTCAAACAGAAAGTATTAGACTCAACAAGTTGAGATTAGTACTGTATTTACAAACTATTCCTTTGGCTTCCTTGATTTTGTTTCCTCAGAGAATAGGGTTTATATTTTTGCAAATCACCAAACAGCTGGCGTCATGGATTTGTTTGTATTGCATACCCAGTAAACCGCCTCATGGCGTAACACACCAGGTTTGTACTGAACAACACAAGCTGCATATCCGGACAGATACATGTATATTTGATCCATTCACCCCGGGAAGGACCTCTACTCTTTTCGATAAGCGAGGTCGTTACTTTTACGTGCTCGAGGTGTGGCTCTCCTCAAACACGGGATATGACGTATGTCGAAGCAAGCAGTTTGGTGGTGTTGAAAAGCGTGAAGTTATTTATGATGCGCGTTACAGTTTCGTGCAGTGATTCCATGTTATTACAATCAGATCGAGGATTCTTCCCTACATCACATAATCACAAGATTTACCTTCTTTCTCCACCTCATGTCGAACAACGTCTATTGCAGCTGCTGCCATGTTTCCAACAATTGTTTCCCTCATTGTTAGAAAGTCTATGTGTAGGTCTTCACCCTCGAATTCAACATCAACTCCTCCCTTCTTGGCCGCGTAGGCTTCCTCTATCATGCAGTTGACCTTGGGCTCATAAGGCTGTTTCTCTTCGTTCTCGTCAACGTAGTACCACTGCACGGACTTCATGAGAAGTTCAGCCTTCTCGCAGAGATGCTTCTCTTCTTTGGTCTTCATCTCGACATCCCGTTGAAAATCCTTGATGTCGTGAGAGGCCATCATGACGTCCAAAGACATGCCTTGTAGGCGGATGTTGCTTCTGGTAAAAGTAGCCAAGCAATCGTGACGCTGAGCCAGAGACACGACGTGCTGCTTTTGTTCTTCTGTCATCTTGAACTTGGAGGGGATTGTCTCGTCTTTGGATGTTTCGTTTATCGTCTTATTGATAATTTCCTTCGCTTTAACGATGCTGTCACGATTGTCGGAGTAGATGACGATGACGACAACGTTATCTGGTGACGGAATGGGTTGGTCGTCGGTCTTACTTGTTGTCGGAGCTCCTCTTAGGTAGTTCAATCCTGCAGTTGCCATTCTTCCGATGTTTTCTGATGGATGGAAAATGTTGCACTGTCCATCAATACAATGTTTTCGAAAACATTAACAGATACTTAAGAAAAGCCATATGCTGATTATCTACAGGTAAACTTCGCGTTATATTGCAAACATGAATTCTTTGATAGTAACTGTAAGGATATTGGGAGTCTCCCCAAACAGCTTATTGACCCACATCAAGCAGGCCCTTTCCCGCTGTGGTTACCCTGACTGGACTTTCAAGAAAGTCGAACATCAGACCAACAAAACCAAGCAGAAGAAAGACAGAAAGAAAGGAGAGGAGACGTCTAAAGGAAGGGTGACCCTACCTTACATCCAAGACATCACAGAGCCACTAGAGAGGATCTTCTAAGAAACCTACTAGTGCATACCAAAGACAAACTACAAGTTTCAGTAAAGACGGACTGTGTATACAAGATACCTCTCATGAGTTGCAACAAGGTATACATAGGGGAGACAAGGAGAACATTTGGCTGCAGACTGGAAGAACGCAGGAAAGAGGCTGAGAGCACCAAGGTGGGAAGGTACACCAGAGCACAGAAGAAGGGAGCTGAGAAGGAAGAGAACAAATCAACAGTGACAGACCACATCATGAGAAACAACTGTGCTATAGACTGGGATGGGGCCAAGGTGATAGACAGAGAGGACAATAGTCTAACACGGTGGATTAAGGAAGCTGTTTGGATCAGGAAATGCACTCCAGTCATGAACCGTGATGAGGGGGGATATAGACTCAGTCGCGTTTGGGACCGCATCCTTAAGAAATAGAGGATTATCGTTGCATTGTTTTTTGATCGATATATATATATATATAGTTGTGTATGTGTTACACTTCTGTACGTTTGGGACCGCATAGTGATGTCATCTCCTGTTATTGTACATATGTAAATATTTTGCGCTTGCATCTCATTAATATGTATAAGCAGCAACACCTGTGCTGCATTGCTATGTGAACCAGTCAGAACTGCCTTGAAGAAGGTGACAGATGGTCACCGAAACGTCGGTTGAATAAATCTCTTGGTTGTGTAAAAAGAGTCTTTTTATTCAGCTTATTGACTCACTTGTGCATTTTCAACCGAATGCTACGTAAATCAACATGTCTTGGGTCTTTATAAAAGAGGAGATTGTACGTTTTTGTGTGTGCCCGGAGCATATCAGACGTCGTGTTTCTGACACTTATTGACTGAATGAAAGGCCAAAGCAACATAGAAGCACAAACGAACTCACCAAAGAATCCGGACGGTTTTGCTGCCATCTGAGGCACAGGCTGCCCAACCTTTTTCCGCATTTCTTCGTGGAAAGCACGTACCATATTTTGTTGGTATATGGTAATGCGAACTTCGTTCAGTTGGGTTGGCTTGTACTGGAGAACAAAGTCTTGCAGAGCATCGAGCATAGTGGCTGCCGTACGGGCCACACTTTCTTGCAAAACGCCTTTAAAAGAAACAAGAGTCCGTAGTAAGTATTTATAGTACATTGTGGGTAAGGTGTTTGTTATAATTAATTTCCTTTGCTAGTGACCTGCTAGTTGTAAGATAAATGCATGAAATGGATCTTGATGTAAGGTGTGAAATCACAGACCCTGATTCACTTCCAGGAATTACTATCCTGGTTTATTTTGTTTTATTTGGCGATTAATTGTCTAGGATGGGCTATTATACTGGATAATTGTTAATAATGCCCCATACTTCAATGGTGCACTATTTCTCAATTAGAACCGCTAGTCCTATCATCTTGTGATGCTTTACTTTACGGACCCTGCACTACCCTGCGGGGACTTCTATATTTCATTATTAAACATAAACATTAAAACATTCATCAGCGAACACCCATGGCTCTTTGTTCTCATTTTTTCTATGTATAGAACTGAATTAGACAATTATGTGGGCATCCTCTTGTTGTACTGTAGGAAAACGCCAGGTGAACCATTTTCGAACTTGACCTCCATTTCCACAACCTCGAGCTCTACACACCTACCAATGAAGATACGTCCAAAGTTTCTCAAGTTATGCCCTTGACAAACATATATGGACCCACACCATAGCTAGCGTAATTTAAAACATAAAAATACATCACCAAATACCCTACCCTACACAGGAACTTCTGTGAACGTACGCACACATCACACGCAACCTATAGCTAGCAGACAGTTAGCCAACTTACATACCTATGCAGCAACGGAATCGTGGGCTGTATGTGGAGCCAGGTGTGAAAAGTGAATTTTTGATTAGATTATTAAAAATATTGACCCACTCAAAGTGCATTTCTGCACAGTCCCAGTAGTATTTTATAATAAGTATAGAAAGGGTGTTTATTTATCTTTTTCTTTCAATACAGGTGAGGTCAACCTGCTGAAAAGTACGTTTTTACAGCATGGCACAGATAGGATCTAGAAATCCCGGGAAAAGTCACAAATTACGATCTAGATGGCCCCCGTTTGAAGAGTAATTATCAATGAACCATTCAGCCTACAACTAAGATGTCTCAGAAATCACAAATGTGTAGTACATTCTCTTTACACAATTTATTGCAGGCATGCCTGATCTGTAGCTATCAAACTATATATGGCCTCCGTTGGTCAGTATTTACCATGGTAAAATCCTAATTCACTACAGCCCTACAGCATCGACTATGGCTAAACAGCCCTATAGGAGAATGGCAGTCTCTGCCACAAAAATCACATCTGCAAGCTGACTCAGTTCTGTTATACAGCTCTTCAAACTATTTGCAATCAAAAAGGCTAATCTGTAACATTTCCCGAAGGTCAAAGTTCACCGGACCCCTCGGTGAACCCACCCGGAAGTGACTTCGGTGGCCCGCGGCACTTGTCTGAGAGACATATCTCAACAATCTTTCATCCCCTGCGTAAACGTTTTACATTGTCACAGCTAGCCTCCGTACTACAAGCTACAAGTGTGGGAAGTTTGAAGGTCCAGAGATTTCTCATTTTCACACGGCGATCGTTTTGCGTAAAAGGGCACCGCCCCGTCCCGTGCGTGCATATGCGAGCTGCGACTGGGCACCACACTTATATACAAACAGGAGGTCACTCTGCACATGTTCGCAGCTAGAACTCACAATTCCCGTTGCCCCATTGGTATGTAGCTTGGCATATCGTTTGCTAGGTTGCGTGTGGTGATGCACGTTGTCTATTTTACAATGTGACAGTGACTATACGATCACAGGAAGTAACGAAAGAATCTACCCTGTATCTGCTTACGACACTTGGGCGACAGCGGACCGGCATTAAGCATTGTCTCTATGGGAGGGCAGTAGCACTTGCGCGAAAATGTAGGGGTGCAATTACGATATTGCATTGACGATGAAAGCAGTTACGGTGTCACAAAGACATCGTGCATTACCACGCCCAACATAGCAAATGATATGCCAATTTACACACCAATGCGACGACGGGAACGTGAGTTCTAGCTGCGAACATGCAAACAAAGGCATTTCCAATACTCCCGTCAGGAGGTCATCCTCCTTCCCGGACTAAAAAAGATGAATGTATACGTGGTCATGATGGAAAAAGCAGACATGAAGTAATGCTAGTACTAGATGATACTTTTCATACTTACTGCTTCTATCGCAGTCATATTGATCACTTACCTGTTCCCAAGGCGGGGAATGCAATGGAATTGAACCCAAGGGTGTCTGCAGTCCGTAGACAGTTGATGATCACGTTTCTCCAGTCTGTAGCTGGTGCAGCTGCATGGATGACTTTCTTACATGTCAGTTTCCCTGCTCCAGTGACTGCAATGCCGTCTCTCATACCATTCCGAAAAGCTAATAAAACATAAGAATAGGTCCGCGACGCTTTAATGTTATCAATGTCAAATCGATCATGTCATTTGACGCCAGCCCATCTGTTTCTGAAATACAATAAAAAGGACTTCAAAGCAATAGATGACATTTACAAGTTAGATTTTGATGCAAGATTAATTCAACTGATTAAGTCCTACGAATGACATTTGATTACATCCATTGAATCAAATGATTGAGCTGTTTTATTGAATAGAGGTTTTAGTTCCAATCCTATCATATGGAATGTACCTACCGATTTGGGCGCATTCCCTTGCAATCGAATCTCCACCAGCTTTACATATTGCATTGGACACAGCACCTGTAAAAAGAGTATGAACGTTCGGACAATCATTATCTATATTTTGCTGTTTATAAAGTTTGCAAACATTATATTGGCACCATTATGATTAACTTACATGCCTTTATCATAAACTACACAAAAAATTAGAAAATGGAAACATTGAAGAAAAAGCATTTTCGTTATCCGATCAAACGTAAGGGTACTGCTGATTGTATCAAATGTAATGAAATTGAGAATGTTCCAAACCTCGGGTCAGGTCCAGTTGCTCATTCGTGCTGTTGACGATGCAGTCGGTGGTCTCCTTAGTGAGATCTCCTTTGCGGACGTTCAATGTTAGGTCCCCGATGAACATTTGTAGTTCTCCACGCACAGGGTTGGCCACATCGGAAAACAGCGAAGGCGCTGAAAGGTTTTTGCCAAAGGCAGGGTATATATTAGATAGTAAAAAACACGGCCGAAGGCCGGAGGGCGATGCGACCCGCGGGAGGGCCGGGACCGAGGGTGATGCGGAATACACCGTGTTGTATTCTATTTATGTCATTCCCACTCAAAAAAACACACATTTCAATGCGAAATGCGTCAGAAATTGAGAGGGTTGTGTCCTCAAACAAAAAATATGACATAGATATATGATGTGACATGAACAAACAAAGGTATGCATGCAGAGAGAGAGAGACACACACACACACACACAAAGAGAGAAAGATAGGTATCGACGTAGATTCATGTACGAATATATGTATAAATATATATATATATATATATATATATATATACGTACATGAATCTACGTCGATATCTATTTTTCTCTCTTTGTGTGTGTGTGTGTGTGTCTCTCTCTCTCTGCATGCATAGCTTTGTTTGTTCGAGCAAACGCTAACCCATTTCAGTATCACAAAGAAAGCAACAAGGTCCATCTCACCGCCTCGAGGAAATTAAAGACAAACACATATGCTTACCTGCGGAGCTAGCACCACCGGTTGGAAACTTTGTCGTACGGCCAGCCCCTTGTGCTCCTTCACTTCGTCCACGCCGCGCTCCATCGAATGAGCGTGGGGCCGCTGCATAAGACCTAGGAGTTGGTTGTCCGGTATTTGAAGTGTGCAGAGCCTTGTACTTAGTCATAACTTCATTGAAGGCCTGCGACACACAAAAACGTCAGATTAACTACACGACAGATTGTAGACGGTTAACTGGAACATATATTCCATTCTGTCATGAGTACCATCTAACAATGATCTTACTTCGAGCCACGTATTCAACAAATGACCACTACATGTAGATAAATGTATAAAGGGGTCGAAATCACGGGAAATGGCTGACTTACCGGAATAGATTTGGGATCTCCTTCCCAGACGATGAAGCGAATTTCACGAAGTGAACCGGAGGGTTTCCTCCTACAGTAGTTCACGGCCTCATCAAACATGGCCTCTGCAACCACGTTATGTGGGAAGCGAAGTCCTCCGGTACCCATGGCAGGAATCGCAATGGACGTGTAGTTATCCTTCTCGGCTTGTTGAAGGCACTGCCGGACAATCTTTCGAAGAACCTGGAAAATGTGTGTGTCAGGTTATCTTCTGAGTACGGTCATCAGAGGCTACTAGTATTTAGAAGTAAAGCATTACGATTCAGCAAACATATGCATGAGATTTGTCATGTATGTATCAAAGGACGTCATACATATGCCATTGTCTTATTTAGATCTTTGAAAAAGATTATCACCAACCTTTTCAGAGTTCCCCTGTCCGCCGTCCCAGCTGCACAGAACACAGTGGATCACCTGCTTACATGGCAGATCTGCGGAACCAGTGACGAGAATCTGACCATCAGACAGAGATGTGATCCCCGCTCTCTGCATGGCTCTATTGACAAGGGTTTGCAGGTTACTGCCGGCTAGCTGGAGGATGGCTCTAGACACTGCGCCGGTGTTCAGATCCAGGTTGCCAGCAGTAGTGTTCACCAACATGTCGACCTAGAGAAACGGGAATGACACAAGATTAATTCACAGGAATCTCTGCTGTCCTTCTAGATGTTATAACCAAAAAATTAGCAGAAATTGAACCACTGAAACAGTACTTATATGGTACTTACATTTTGACTGGCAATGTTGGCTTGAATGGCAATGATTGCCTTTCCCTCTGTCGTACGAAAGCCAACATCGGCTACGGGATCCCTGGGCTGCCTTGGAAGTGTGGAAGATGTTACTGTTGAGGGACCTCCCGGCTGAGATCCACGCCCACGACCACGTCGTCCAGTTCTTCGGGATGGCTTTGTGGTAGTTGCTTGGCCACCTTGGCGGTCACTCTTAACTCTGTCCTCGCCAAACTCTGATACCAATGCATCGAAAAAGGCCTCTGCTGTCTTGTCGTCGATGTTGACGAACTCTATCACCTTTAAAGTTGTGTCTGGATTATCATCCAGATATTCGACCGTCGTCGCCACAATTGTTTCAGCACACTTTTTGAGGGGATATCCATAGATCCCAGAGCTGATCGCAGGTATGGCGATTGATCGATATTTGTTTTTAGCTGCTTCTTCGAGGCTTCCGTACACAGCATCGGCAAGGTAGTCTTCCTCTCCTTTACCACCCCCATTCCATATAGGCCCAACTGCATGCACAATCATTTGACAAGTGTTTATACGCCCGGGGATAGAAGAGACCACTTGTCCAGGAATCAGTTTGCCGTTCGCCTGAATGTAACCGGTACAAATCGTTTGAATGATGTCGCCACCTGCGTCAACTATTGCCTTTGCGAGCCCTCCGGTGTGTTCGAGCCTTTCATTTGCAGCATTGACGATGGCGTCTGTCTTGTGTTTTGTGATGTCGTCCCTCCAGACGACAAGCTTCTTTCCGCCGTCAAGATTGACTACTGCCTTCTCTTGGGGTACCATAGTTGGAGACGTCGGTATTAACTGTTTGGTAAAGGTGTCCGGATCTGGTGCTGGTGTTTTGTTCATGGCATCTTGGATGTTTATAACGCACTTACACGTCTTCTCGACGAGTTGTAGTGTTGACCTACCTGCCTGCTCTCTGAAGTGCTTGGACATGCCGGGCTTTTTGATGGACATCTGATCGCTGATCACACTGTCAATGGAAGACTTAAGTATAGGACCAGCGCTTTGTATGCCATCGATGTTTCCTTTAATGCTCATTGCTGGACTTGCTTCACTTCCGTTAAAACAGACGGATACTTGGTGCTTCTCCAGTTGGAGTTGAAGGTTGGTCAACTGGTGCTCTTTGATAAAGCGGATTACACCGTCATCTTCTTCTACTGGCTGCTCATGGATTGTTTTGACTTTCAGGAAGTTGTCCACTCTCTGCACCATGTCTTTGACACACCCAGTTTCACCGGTGAATAAGATTTTAGTTGCTCCAGAGTCCGCATTGCTCTCCACTGATATCTTCAACAAACCTTGGGCGCTTTGTTCCAGACCAGTCTTTACCGTCTTCCATCCCTCAGTATCTAGCACCGAGTTAGATTGCTCAGAGATAGTAAGTCGTTGCTCTTGGAATGTTTTATTCAGGATAGATACCGCCTTCTTCACGTCATCGTCACTTAAGCCGCAGACTTCAACCTCACTTGTGGTGGTCGTAATCACGGCTACGACACCGCCTTGTTTGTACTCACCGAGAAGGTGTTGCTTAGCCTTGGGCTGATTTGCGCCTGTTAAGAAGGAAATCAGAGTAGGAGACAGCTTGACAGACTGTGAGATCATGCTGTGTACTGTTTCGTACATCTTCACTTTTGTTTCTTGGATTTCATCCATCAGACCATGAAACTTGACATTGGCCTTGCTTCCATTCGTCTCAAACGACATCTGCAGTTTGGGGAACTTGCTTGTCATTCTGTCTTTGAAGTCTGAAATGGCTAAGAGCTTTACTTGGTCTGACTTGAGTGTTGTTACGGTCTCGTCCACTTCTGACTGTTTCCTTTTGATGTCCTCTTCTACTTTCCCTTTTCCTTCCAAGACACTTTGGTAATGTTTGGCCACGCTGTCTTTGAGACCAGTGAAGATGATCTTCCGGTCGCTTGTACCGCGTACACTGATGGTATTATCGTCCTTGATGGGGCCACTATCAAGCAGTTTGCAGACCTTTGGCCACGATGCTTGCATGACATCAACAATCTCATTGGTATCAAACTGTGCCAGGAAACTCTCCAGTACTTCTCTTGCGTTGGCAGCCCAGTTCTCGGCGATGGCGACCAGATTTGGAGTCTTCTTCGTCAGTGTTGGGGTGATCTCCATACTGGCTTGATCACTTCCAACGGGCCAAGAGATGAACGCGTGGGCCTCACCCATTTCATCCTCTAGAGCTTTCTTGAATTGCCGGTGAGTCATCACGAATGAAGCTATGGAAGAAGTAACTTTCTCGGTGATTGGTGAGGGCACCAGCTGTGGTGGTGTTTTAGCTTCGGTGACTGTTGCGCCTAGGCAGGCGTAGAATGGCTCCACAGTCACTGCTTTCTTCAGTATTGTGTGATTTTGTGTCAAGACACGTTGAATCACTGAAAGAGAATGAAGGTCAGCTGCATTGGAATGTGAATCAATTGTACCTTCAAAGATTTAGCTCCTAGTGACCTATCTCCCATTATGACATGGTACCAATATAATACATGGCCTGAATACAGGCCTATAGGTTTCTGCTATACATTCCGAACCTATATGGTGAAAAGGAACAATCAGTGCTCACCAGTATGGTCATCGAAGAGTACCAAGGCAGTGCCGCTGTCTCTGTCCAGATGGACTTCCGACACAGGACCGCCGCCACTTCGCTTTGCATTCTCGAAGTAGTAATACAGGTTGTCTTTAGAGGCTTTCGGAGGGATCGCCGTCACTTGGATGCAGTCGGTATCGTGCACTTTCTCTGCGGATATCGTCTGTTGTTCTAGTTCTTTTCCCTCACATGTCGCCAAGAGTGAATCAAGATCTGTAACCAATGAACAGAAGCATGTTACTAGTTGCTTTGAAACCACTTCGGTAGGAACTATAACTATTATAATTGTTTGCCTATATAGCTATATTAGATTATTTAGTCTATATTAGGTGTGTAGTGCAGATTCCATGAACATGTTTGAAAATCCAATCGCACCAAGCACAACTTACCTGAGATTGGCTCCGTAAACGCTACCATGACAGTGCCAACTTCTTTTCCGTAGAAAATCTCAGATGGTTCGTGCTGGCCCCTGCACATTGCTTCAAGGAAGAGAAACAACGTTTCCTCAGTGGCGCTGTCGGCGACGCCTTTCAGAAGGATTCTGGTCGAATCTACTGGCAATGTTGGACGAGGCTTGACCGTACGGACTAGCAGCTTCTTTCTTGCAACCTCATGAGGTGACTTCTGTAGGACTCGTGCTGGGGCTTGAAATGGAATAGCCAAATGTAAGTATGACAGCATCCTATCGGGTTAACTAGTGTTATGTATCTTATTTTGTATACAAAGTCTTTCGTAAATCATTACTTCATAATTGACTGGACATTAGTACCTTCCTTTTCCTCGAATATGATTAGAACACGATCTTTCTCGGAAGCAATGTCGAACTGGGTGATGTCTCCGCCACCCGATCGCTTTGTGTTCTCAAAGTAGAAACGAAGGATGTCTCTCCTCGCCTCGAATTCGTCTCCTGATAACCCTGTCACTTCGATCGCCACTGTCTCCTCATCCTCTGCTGATAAAAGAAAATTAAAGTTGTATTGCACTGTTTGTGCAGATTTTGAATTATGTTTTCTTCACATTATCTACGGTGCCTTCCTTCTCATCATATTACATCACCATGTTTTATCATCCAGGCATTATCTGTGCATTGGTGGCAGTATAGATTACCAAAAATGTTGATTGTTCTAGCGTAACATGACGATTTGTACCATCTGAGTCCATTGGAAGCTGCCTTTCTTTCGGTTGGGTCGAGATTGGACTCTCACGGGCTTTCTTGATTTGCTCGCGGGCCATCACGAATGAGGCCACGGGTATTGTTGCACCCAGGCTCGTGTGAAATGGCTCCACAGTCACCGTCATCTTCTGTATGGTGTGACGCTTCTTCAAGACACGTTCAATCACTGAAAGAGAAAAAAAAAACTTGCTGCAGTTGACTGCATAAATGATTGAAACCAACAACTCAACTTCAAAACGTTGACCACTGCACACATGAATCTATCATTTTACAGCTCCTGCTTATAGTTTTCAAAACATCAATGAATCGTGATCATGTTGTAAAAGAAAAGGGAAAGGATATTGTAATGTTGCTTTGTACTCACCGGTATGGTCATCGAAGAATATCAGGGCAGCGCCGCGGTCTTTGTCCAGCTGGACTTCGGCCACGGAACCTCCCCCACTTCGCTTGGCATTCTCGAAGTAGTAAAACAGGTTGTCTCTAGAAGCTGTCGTGGGGAACCCCGTCACTTGGATGCAGTCTGTGTCGTGCACTTTCTCAGCGGATATCGTTTGTTGTTCGAGTTCTCTTCCCTTACATCTCGCCAACAGTGAGTCAAGATCTGAAAGAAATGACATGTCAACAAAATGCATGTTACTGGCTTTTGCATCATTTATATGAAAACAATTATCGTATGTATAAATATCTGACGTCAACATACGCATGATTCATTTGTAGAATAATAGTTATAGATGTAACGTTCCACAAGCATGTTTGATAACCTAATGGCACTATGCCAATCTCACCTGAAATCGGCTCCGCAAAAGCTACCATGACCGTCCCAGCTTCTTTTCCATAGAAAATCTCAGATGGTTCGTCCTCACCCCCACTCATCGATTCAAGGTAGAGAAACAAGGTCTCCTCTTCGACGCTGTTAGGGACGCCTTTCAGAAGTATTCGGGCTGGGTCTACTGGCAGTTCTGGGCGAGACTTGACCATCCGGACTTTCAGCCTCCTCTTTCCAATCTCATGAGTTGACTTCTGCATGACCCGTCCTGGGGCTTGAAATGGAATTGATATTTTGATATGAATCCATTGCTTTACTTGTACCTTTGCAAATATCTTCAATGTCAATATTATATTAAACATTGGAATTAAACTCTCTTTATATCTAACAAAGTTTATCATAATTGAGAAGAGACAAGTACCTTCCTTGTCCTTGAAAGTGATAAGAATACGTCCCTTCTCGGGATCTATGTTGAAGTGGGTGATGTCTCCGCCACCCGATCGCTTTGGGTTCTCGAAGTAGAGACGAAGGACCTCTCGCCTCTTCTCGAATTCTTCTCCGGTTAAGCCCGTCACTTCGATCGCCACTGTCTTGTCGGCTTTCCCTGCTGATAAGAAGAACGTTTGAAGTCTAATGTAGTTTCCCGATGCGAAGTCATGTTTGTATGCTACGTTAGGTGACTATATTTCATAATTTTTTGTAACTCATAATTGGAGTAAATAAGTCAAGACTTGTAGTACATGCCGTACCTGGATCATCTGGCTTTGTTTCTTCGGTTTCCTGTGGCATGTCAGGTTGGTCCTCCTCCTTCGTTTCCATGTCAAGCTGACTGTCTTCAGTTGGGGCAGCTGAAATTACGCTCTCAATGTCATGATCTGTCCCTTCCTGCTCTTGCTCATGCGTCACTGTAGAGTCGTCTTCCGAAAAGGTATCATCGATGTCTTCTGGTTGATTCATCTGTGGCATGGCAGGCTCTTCTGTCTCTTGAGGAGATTCGGTTGCAGGAATGTGTTGTTGTGGATATTCACCATGGCCCATCCATTGTTGAGGATAAGGCCATTGGTTTGGCGGTGGTGCCGGCATATATGGATAAGGGTAACCAGGAGCATATGGGTAGCCGTATGGATGTCTGGGACGAAAGCCGGGCGGCTGCCGATGTCCCGGAGCTCCTGGCGGGGAGAAATGCCACCGAAAGGCAGGGTTTGGATAGAGAACGCCTGTTGGTGGTTGGTTCTGACCTAGAGGATGTACATGTGCTTGTGGATGGGTACCTTCATGTGCTCCTTGGTGGACTGGAAATGGGTAGAAGCTTTGAGGGGGCCCGGGGTAGTCTGGATAAGGAACTCTTTTTGCTGCAGAGGCTGCTGAATCTTCATGTGGTTGCAGATGGCCCTCACTACCTGTAGCAGAGATCTCTTTCGACGGGGCCATGTCTCCTGGATAAGCTTTTATTGGCGGCTGTGTAGGTTCCGGAGCTTGTGGATGGGGAAATGGCCCCTGAAAGGCAGGATTTGGATACTGAACTCTTGCTGGTTGTTGATTCTGTACTTGTGGACGTGCTTGTGAATGGATTTCTCCATGTGGTTCTCGAGGGTCTAGAGATGGGTAAGTGTCTTGAGGGGGGTAGTTTGGTAAGGGAACTCCTCCTGTAGGTGCTGCCGAGGCTGGTGAATCCTCGCCTCCTGGACAAACTGTCTCATACGAAGGAGGCGGTTGTGGAGGATGCTGCGCAGAGTCCGCCTCTTGGATGTTCATACTCTGTTGGGCGTGGGATGAAGGATAGGTTGGAGGACCGTGTCCTGGGTAGCCGTGGGGATATCCGGTTGGCATAGACCCATATGGATGATATGGGTTAGGTGTGGGAAAGGTGGGTACTTCTGCAGTCTGGCCAGGATACGACGTGTGATGATCGTTGCTGGATTGATTACCAGCTGTTTCGTTACTAGCATGCTGTTCCTGCCCCCCCTGTGTAAAAAAAGCTGAGCTTCAGGGCTTCTTGTAGTAAAACACTTAATGATGATAACTGAATTTTATTTGCTTTGGTTTGCTTTGGTTTGGTTTGTCAGTGAGTGAGTGAGTGAGTGAGTGAGTGAGTGAGTGAGTGAGTGAGTGAGTGAGTGAGTGAGTGAGTGAGTGAGTGAGTACTCACTGACAGAGTGTATACTTGAAGACCCGCAAGGAAATTCTGTTTTGGCAGAACTCTTCGTTATCATAAGTTACATACTTAGAGAAGCGAGGGTTGACACGAAATGAAATGAAGGGAGGAGGGAAGTAGTCGAAGTGCTACACCTTAGAATGCCCCATGTCTTCATAAAATGTTAGTAATTCATCAAGCAATATCGTTATCGATATCGATATCAATAGTTTCCTTGATTTTTATATAGATTCTTTTTATATAGATACTTGTTGTCTATGCTGAAAGCATAGATGACCATCAATCGTTTGTATGTTTGAACCTGCAAATTATGGCAAATGTCTAGATTATTGCATTTGCTTCGAACATAAGTCTAAAAATGTATATTTTACATGATAACAATTTCCTTAATCATATAGCTGTTAACGGTGTGAAATGTTAGATGCTAGGCTTGAAATACATACATGTCAATAAACATACGTGTTTTGCACAACAATACAGAGCATATCATACGCCTAATACAAGACACGCATGAAAACCCTAACACATGAGTGTATCGTGTGCTTTTGAAAGTTATGAATCATTTTCATTTGATGTTTAAATCTGCCTCATTTACACTAAAACAAATGCTGTGGCATTTCGTCCACCTCACGTCCACGTAGCTCGAGAGGCTGTGGATAGATTTAGGTGGGTGGGTAGATATCGGTAAGAGAGTGGCGCATCTCTACGGTGCTGAGGTACTTCAGAGGAGACTCAAAGTTTGATGTCAACTTTTCTGGAAGAGCTACAGTCATGATTTTTGAGCGGTAGATAGCTCTTGGGACAGGGAGTAAGTGGTATACGTTTGGGTCCCCTAGCAGGGGACGATTTTGTTTCGGACTTTGAAGGGGTTAACGGAGCGTTATGATTTTTCGGTATGTAGATAGCTTGAGTGATGCTTAACATGATTGAATACTAATTATGCAAATTGTTAAGGAAGGTTTATAAATCCGCTGCATTTTATGATAGGACAAAATAGAAATATCAATAGACATTAATTATGCAAATGATACCCTCTTTGATTATCTTCGCCGAGAAGATTATGTTTTCGGTTACTCCAGCTGTAGGGTGGGTCTGTATGTATGTCAAGAGGATAACTCGAGAAACCTTTGATGAATCTTCATGATTTGTGGTGTGTAGTGGTTGTGCAAAGGAAGGTCAAGTTCAAAAATTATTTACCTGGCGTTTTCAACAGTATTGCAGCGGAATTTCCATGTTTGTGTGTTTGCATGTAGGCAAAAAAATCCAAAATGTAGATGGATCTTCATGATTTTTTGTAGGTGTGTAGCCGTTGTGGGTACGGAGGTTAAGTTCGAAAATGGTTTACCTGGCGCTTTCCTACCGTTGTGCAGCGAGCTGTGTATGCTTCTGTACATGTGTTTGTATGTCGCCAAGATAAATCGAGAAACTGTTGATGGTTCTGTATGATATTTAGTGGATGGGTAGGCTTTATAAAAAGGAAGGTCAATTTCGATAATGGGCCTTCTAGCGGGTACCTAAGGTACTACAGCGGAGTTTCAAAATTTGGGGCCATATTTTCTGCAAGTGCTATGGTCATGATTTTTGTGTGGTAGATAGTTCATGCCACAGGAAGTAAGTGGTGTAAGTTTGGGCCCCTAGCGGCTTGTTTGGAACTGCAGTGGGTATTTTTGTTTTGACCTTCGGACATGAATAACTTCGACAGGGGTCGACAGATCGTCATGATGTTTGGTATGTGGAGAGCTCAGATGGTGCTTTACATAATCAAAGACTTATCATGCAAATCAGGAGCTAATTTGCATAATTAGTAAGGAAAGTTTGTAAATCCACTGCATTTCATGATGGGACTCTCAAACATGTGACAATCTCCCCGAAAACAGGTCATATAAACAGAGGGCCTCGCAAAAGTAGGTTATATAAATAAACAGATGAGGCACATTTGCATAATTGAGAAAATGTTAGAATAGCTGTCTCTGTTAACTTAAGATAAGACTTTCATACTTTGGACAACTTGCGTTATTTGGGTGGACAAGATCATCGTTCGATATCATACATTTGTAAATGGAAATTAGGATTATATCATCAATGAAAAACCTCATCAGTCGTGAAGGTCAATATCATTTGGCGAAGATATGAGGTCGTGGAACTCTAGTTGCTGATGAAATACCATGATACCATAGTGTTAAATGATGGGAATTTTGTTCTTGCGGCATTTGGAAGCTAAGTGAAGGTGAACATTATTACACATAAATCATGCAAATCTGGGTGCAATTGCATAATTATAATATATGAGGAAATGCTATAATAGTCTTCTTGGCTAAGTAAATACTCTCATACTTTGAACATGATGCGTCATTGTGGAATAAAAGATGATCAACAGATGTAAATCATGCTTGTGAGGACCTAATTTGCATAATCAATGAGAGACATTTTATATAATACATCACTCGAAAAGTTAAACATCATTTGGCGAACTCTATTCAGAATAATTTTATCATAATGTAACATATATTAATGATAACATTGTTATGATATGTGAAGTATAACAACGATGCTAATGAGCTGGGATTTAGAAAAAAAAGTACCCTGGTCTTAAGTGCCTTTAGTACCAGTTTCTCTAAAGCCTTATATTTAAAAAATTCATTTGATAAATCATTTGACTAGATTTCCATGGCCTCATAGGTTGAATGAATGAATGAATGAATGGTTTTATTGCACGAAAGCTTCATAAAAAAAATTGCAGCCTGCAGGCTGAATTGCATCTTTTTTTACATATTCGTTTATACACATGGAGCTAAGTAACTATCAAATTACTAATAATTTGGTCTCATTACAATGCAAATGCCAGAAAGATCGTCTTCCACTATGGTAATAAGGCCTATACCACATTTTAAGTTAAAGGGGTGGTCAAAGTGGTATTTTTTTCATTTCCACAGAGCTATGCAAATAAGATCATGATTGGCATAATTGATATCTAATGATGTTCACCTTAACCTCCTTTTCAGACATCAAAAGTATGAAATTCCAGTCATTTACAACTATTCAGTTACATTGATTTAACATCATATGGCCCAACAAAGTCGATATTTGCTTAATAAATATTTCTACTAGACCACTATTTCTAAGTGAGATATGCCATGGTTTAAAAGTCCCAGCATGGAAGGCAGTGAAATTTTAAGTTTTTCTTATTCTATATTGATTAGATCCTAATTTGCATAATATGCTTTTATCATGTAAATCATCATCTTAGCTATTTGCATGTTAAAACAATGAAAATCTATCAATCCCTGCTAATCTTCCTAAGTTTCAAACAAAAAGACCCAAACCAAAGCCGCTATTAAAGGGGGCCCAACATACACTCTTACTCTCAACCCCAAGACCTATCCGGGACAACTAGAAAATGGCTACCGCAGCATGTCCAGAACACGAGATATCAAGACCAGATCACGAGACATGGAAACTGGACGTTCTGCTGCAGTACCTTGGGAAGCCGTCATGGGACCTAGTAATCTAATCGTTTCTTCATCTTGCCAACACCTAACAACATATCAAATATCATAAGGATCCATCCCCGACTTCTCGGGTTATGTTGTTAACAGTCAAACACACACGCGCGTGCGCGCACACACACTGCCACTTCCCAGCAACAGAAAGTAAAGTTGCAGCGCCAGGTCAACCGCATGGAGCGCTACTATTACTAACAATAACACGACAACGGCACCAGGATTGTTATTACCTGTGATCCTTTTTTGCGTTTCGGCGCCTTCGCGCCGAAACGCAATGAGATGAGTTTTACCTTGCAGTCGTTCTGCTACCTTGCTGTTTGGTTCAACACTGTGTCGCACACCAGAAGACCTTATATGGCAATACGTTCCCAAATCCTTGTATAGCCGTTGCCTTATATGGCAAGGGAGCACGAAAAGGCAGGCAGGCTAGATTTGCATGTCACACAGGAGGGCGACCGCATGTAACTGCTACAACTGTTCGGAAATATCATTGCATTGTGGTTTCGGACTTTGATATCCTGAAAAATGACCATATAACATCTATTCCACAAGATTGCAGAAGAAAAAAAATGATTTCGTCAAGAAAACGACCAAAAATCGGCATAAATGATACCATATAGTGAGGTTATAGCATAACGTACAGAGAGATGGGTTACGTACCGCAGCTTAGCCCATCTGGCAACGCGAAGCACTTCGGACCCAGAAGATCCGGGTTCGTGTCCGTGCATGGATTTTTTTTTCTTTTTAGATATTGAATATCAAAAATCTATCAATATCATATTTATGAATATCATTTTTTCATTAATAAATAAAGAAATATTTTATATTTGTTATTTTTAAATATTCATTTAATATATACAAGGCCTTTGTCTTATGAACAGGACTTCATAGATTCCAAACCCGGCATTCGAATTTTTCTGTTCATTGTAATGGAAAATACCGTGCAGCGGCTCCTATGCGCGGTAAGATGATTCTTGCAAAACACTCGCCACTAAACTTCTATCCCCGATGTAAACAGAGGCTCTTGATGTTGTTTGCAAAACAGCGATCCTTTGTTACAGTAGCAAATGCTCCATTGTTCAGTATCGACTTCATTCAGACAACACGGACGTGGAAAGTGGCGCCGCTCGGCACAAAACTATGGGAATTTTCATGAATTTTAGCAAAATTACCCAGGAAAATAAGGAAGAAATGTTGTAAATGCGGAAACCAGAATAATACGGATGAGGTAGCTGTTGATTTGTTTGACATTTGGTAGTCATTTTAGATAGAACCTTAGCTGTTATGAACTTCTATTTCACTTAATTACCATAGTGCTGATGATTCAATGGTGCTTTTTTCAAATTTTATGTTTTATTGCGTGCCATGTACATAATTACATTGATAGCTTTTATAATGAGCCTATTGTACATTTTACAAATAAGTACAAGTTGTAGGCCAAGACCAGCTTTTTCAAAAGCACTTAAGTTAAGTGACGTAACTTCAAAATTGCTTTCCCCAATCTGCCTTTCTCTATTAAAACAGTACTCATTTCCCAAAATGACAATTTTTCTTATAGACTGAACAGCCCTTGAGTGACTTCCTCTGGCAGATTTTACTTCAAGTAAAGGGAAAAGACAATTCACACTCATAAACGTAGCCGAAACGCCAGCTTTTTTAAAAAGCTCTTGTTTGTATACAGAGTGATACAGCAGCGCAGGTGAGATTAAAGTACGATTTGCTACAATCCCTTGACAGCTTATTTGTTCTCTTGTCTCATTGTGTTGCCACTTTGGCGCGCCTGTATTTGCCCGGGTCAACGTTATAACATAGCGGGCGAGATATTGGATCAGATTCAGATGGTTAGATGGGAGGTGAAATAAAAGTAACACTGTTCACATTAAATCTTGTAAGTCGTTTTCAACATTTGTTGGACATGTACAGCAAAGTGCTATTGTTTGAGTTTATATTTTGATTCTCTTAGCTAGCCTTGAGCAAGTTATTCCAGTGGTAGGGAAAACACAATACATTACAATATCATAACAACATTACAATCTACAATACAACATATGCATACACAACAACACATGTTGATGCATACACGTACATATATCAGTTTCAATCTTGGAAAACATAAATCTATAAAAAAACAATAGCTATCTAGTTTACAATCCTTTGTGTCAGGTTTCAACAAATATCCTTTTCCTGTACAGAATTCCTGTGTATTTCACATGTTGTCCAAAATAAAAACGTCTCACTCGGTTACAGCACCTTATTGTTGTTGTAGCTTGTTTAGTTTTAGATTTACGGATTTTGAAAATATATTTTTAGAATGTTTCTAAAATTTCAAGTGTTTGGCAAATTTTAAGAGATCATTGTTTACGTACAGGTGGTCGGACAACAAAACATCGCAAGCGCGAGTGCTACCACAACACTATTTACTTAGCAGCTAGATGATTTATTGAAAGTGGAAGAAATTGAACTCACGTTTGACCCCGCTGGAGAGCCAGGTTGTCCTGCATTATGAGACTGGGTCGGTCGGGTAGATGGCGGTGAGTAAGATAGTACTTCCAGAGGGTAGTCTTTCCCAAACACGTTGATCTTATGATGGACTCTTGACAGGACGTTTTTTGTAGCTGTACATATATGTATAAAACATTTTGTTAGCTACAATATGTCGACTTGGGGTGAAATCAAAAGACCATACACGATTAAAGGAAGTACATGTACAAGCCAAGATAGAGTTGATGGCTTTTAATTATGGAACATGTTAAGTTAATGAATTCCTAGCGCTTACCTACACCAGAAATCATAACAGTAACTTTTTTACTAGGCTTCTGGCTTTGAAATTAAAAGGTCACCCCACTATCTACAGATCATGTCTTATCTTCCTTACTTATATGCATGATTTTTGCAGCATGAAAACATTAACCCTCAAACACCCGAACCTATTTTTGCGACTAAAATGACTGAGCGGGGTCAAAAATGACCCCAAAATGTTTTGTTCAGTAAAATCTTCCTTTCCACTTTTTTCGCTGATTGTTATCCATACATTGCTTCATTAATGCAAGAGGAATGTTTTGGCATCTTTAGATATGAATAATTCCCGTTCATTATCGTAATCTATGCAAAAAGATCAGAAGGACCGCTTCTTGAACTATTCCTATTTAGACCGGGAGGGGATTTTTGAGGCCAACACCAAATTTCATGTTGCATCACTAATGAACGGCTTACGCGAGAGCCACCAAACTTGGTGGCTTTTCATGAACTGTCCTTAACAAAAAATTTCAAATTGATAAAGTAAGTTCATCGTTTTTCTTGTTCATCGTCGTTTGTCTGGACCCACATGACATCCGGGATCCGGTACGGGCAGCAGACGCAAAAAGCGTGAATAAAGATATATTCTTGGTTCAGTTGATTTATAGCCACGCGACTATAACCTGAAACTTGTGAGTTTTTGTTGCAAGTTTCAATCCAGCAAATGTTTGGTTGTGGAGTGGAGACGTTTTATTTATTTTAGCTGCCACTAACGTTATACAATGTATGTCGAGTCCAAAGTTCCTGAGTCGTCACGGTTGAAGCTGAAGCGATAAACAAACATAACCGCCCGACTGGACTTGTTTATAGTTTCGCTGCCATGATAGCCTCACAAGTATGTTTCGGTGTGCGTGACGCACCGGCAATATGATAGCAGGTACTGTTGCTTGTCCACTGCATGCAACGTCAGCCGACAAAGAAGCCGATATTCCTTTACTCATTGAAATTTGTCTAGCTGGCGTTCATGTGTAACGTTGGGTAACATAAATTCGGGATTTTTCCGATAATGGTTGACTGAAATCAATCTAGCAGAACAATAAACCATCCTTTCTTTCTATCATTCTGTCAGTATCATGTACTATCTTTGCACTAATCATATATATGGTAGATTTTGTCTCTAGTCGTGCTGACACCATAATATTTCAACTTGAAACTACCGTCCGCCGCACGCACAATTACGGTGCTGTCGGACAGGGGGGCACATTAATTCGGGAGAGAAGATTCGTCTTGAATATCTTACCGCTAATCACATTTTATACAGCAGCTATTCGTTCCATCCTTGGCTTGAGGAGAGTGCTATGGATATAGACGTGTCCAAGTAAAAAAAATACACGAAAAAACGGCCGTACCGCACACATCAGGCCAGTTCGGGTACAACCCGTGTGTTGAGTCGGTAGAACTTCACTCAAAGTCGGCCCATCGTCATCATCGGGCAACGTGTAACGTTACATTATTCATGGGAAGTTAGCTGGATACCGTAGCAATGGTAATACTACTATGTCCATGTGTTCCTTGTTGTGTTAGGAGCAAACTTTGAGGAAAATATCTTCCTCAGTCCACTATCACACGCAGCATTTAGACAAAATGTGTTCCTCACAAACCTTTGTCGTCTGCTTGACAACAGGATTCTGGTTAACAATATGGCGGCGGGAAAATACACGTGCCGTAGGTTGTAGCAACAGAGAGGAGTTTTGATGATTGATCACACTTAGAATCCAGTTGCAGGTTAGCAAAAGAGATTGTAATAAGTTGTCTTGTAAATAATTGTGTTGAGCAGAAAGCGGATGTGACATTTTTCTTATAAACCAGCCGACAACCATGTTGTGTAATTCTCCCACGAAGCCCTCAGACTGTTCCAATAAGGGACGGAGAGTTTTTGACCTCGTCGCCTTATAATCCATGCTTATCGAAGCTTTTCAGACAGTGTTCTGAATACGTAAGTCTGGCAGGTTTGCATTTCTAGCGGTATTACTTATGTTGCATCTAGCACATATCCCTAAATACCCCGTTTTCGAAAAATCCCGAATTTAAGTACCCCGCGAATTTAGGTTACCCAACGTTACATACGTGGCAACGAAACCGTGAAAAACACGTATCAGCTTCCCCACCAAGTCTACCATGTTCTGCATAGCAAATACTTTCAGGTGTAGTGGAGCATACTTACATATATTTACATACTTAATAAATGCAACATCAAAACAAACTCAGTAGAATTCATGACTGACTTGTCAGTACCAATCCATACAGAGGACACAAAAGTTTCTTAGCTTAGTAGAGACGAAGAGAGACATTGGCAGCATCAAATTGCACCGCAGAACTCACATCATATGAGGGGATGAAACCACGAACAATGCACTTCCAGCTGCAGCTACAGTTAGCCACACCCATTATACATGTACACGTACAGTACTTCCCCACATGTATAAGTCTTGGTCCCCAAATGATTGGGGGAAAAAAGACACTTGCCTTCTCCTTCACCAAACTGAATCTTCATCACTCCAGGTTCTATCAGCTCCAAGTGATCCACGTCCCCACCACCGGAGTCCTTGACGCTTTGAAAATAAATTTGTAACTTGTCTTTGAGACTTTCTAACTGTTCTCCATCAACTATTGGGAACCCACGAACAACTACACACTTGCTCGTGTCTTCCTCCATGTTTGTAGCCGTAGTTTCACAACTGGTGTCGCCAGTGGTCTTGCAGGTGCTGGAAAGACAGGCCCAGGTAAGGTCTTTGCTTTTGAACTGTAGTATTGATAGTATTCAGTCGAAAATATCCCCAAGTGTGATGTCACCCTTGTGCCTATTGGTTGAACCTATGACCCACAGAAGGCCTTAGCCAATGGTAGCAGGTCGGGTTATTCCGGACCAACGAGACTCTTTGTACCTGTAGTTTCGGTCACGTGACCTCGCCTGACTGAACCTGTGACGTAGTGGAAAGTCCCAGGTAAAGTACAGGTGTAACTGTTTATAGAGCTGAGCATATGTTATTCTCTCGCGAGACTTGATAATAAAGATGGATGTAGGTTTAATGTCTACCATGTTACCTGTCAATTCAAGTACATCTTGCCGGAGTCTGCCCATTTTATCATAACGCCACATTATACTGTACGTGCAAGGGTAATTTTCAGCTCCCAATACCGTATTCGAGCTAAGCAACCACTGACGTAACGTTATCAAGAAAGTGGATCGTTCCATTCAGTGGGTTTGGCATTGATGGGTGCGAAAACTAAAAGCACACGCGTTAGTTAGGACGTGGAGCTAAATTCGTATTTAATATTTTCCTGTATGTGTCATACAATTCATCCATTCATACAATGGTGGACTTTTATGTACTTAGCCTTAGTTGATGGAAGTCAAATCATTATTTTTTGAACGGATAGCAACGGGGAAAGAAAACTAAAATTTCTAGTGTATCCCCCATGGGCCACATCTGACGAATTTTTACTACAATATGATAAGTATTTCATTTGTCTTTTTAGCAAACAGAATTTTTGTGTAGTCTACCCTCCTCCGCCGCTAATGAACCATCCCACATTACCCACCATCCTTTGCTGAAACCTCCATACAAGATGGCCGTCGTCGATGGAAAAAGTCTGGCTGAGTTTGACGAAATTGTCAAAAATGCCGCCAGGTAAGTGTATAGTCACCATATAGATACTTAGCCAAGTAGATACACAAGTATTTTGTGAGGTTGCCAACCCTGTGTTGCGCTTAAACTCCTCGTTTAACGCGAAATGATTATATAACGTTACCAAGACAAGCTTTTTTTTAATCACGCATGCAGACTTTCTCATGTGCGCTCAAGAAAAATGATGGTGTTTTAAACGTATTTTCGTGTGACCAAGAACATAACTTGACATATCTATCCTTAGCTGAGTTTTGTATTCAGCAAATGTTGTAAGAGCGTCTAAATCGTACATATCATTGTGGCACAAGTGTGTTTTCTTGGTGACAAGAAGGCACAGACACATGGATGTCTATGAAAATTATACTGTAAAAGAGGAAATATTCGGCAGGGAAAAAAATGAGGTTTTGCGGTGGTTTTCAGTTCACAGTTCAAATTAACATGCAGGGATTTACTGTTAAAGGTGGAAATGTTCGTGGTGAAAAGGTAACCGCGAAAACTGCAAACATAAAACTATTGCAAACATTTCCATTTTTACGGTAGTGGATTTCACACTTGGTGACACAAGACTAGTGCTGATAACTATAATGAAGCAAACCTAGCTTGCCACTGTTAGATGATTGAACTGCTAATGTTATGTTTTTTCCGTGTACAGTTCACTGGTTGTTGTTCACTTCTGGGCGGAGTGGGCCCCACAGTGTGCACAGATGAACGACGTTATGGCAGAACTCGCCAAAGAACATCTGCAGGTCAAGTTTGTCAAGGTCAGTCAAGTTCATAAAGCTTCCTGTTACATCTTTGTCATCACTAAAAATATGCCTCCATGTACATATATGTTGTCAGGTCCCAGAAATACACAGCTAAAATGAATTAATGCTATAAGCTTTTTGAAACATTTGGGATGTGTCATTTTGTGTAGATTTTGGCATACATGGATGTAGTAGCCGTGGCGACTAACGAAGGGAGTTTTTGCTTGATATTACATATACTATCCCTTCTTAGTCGTGGGGCACGACACAATTTCACTTCCTAAAAATTTTTTTACGGCCGTTTAACTTTGACGACGGGCCGGATGCTTAGTCTCCCTGAACTCCTAACGCCCTTACCTGCGTTTTCGGGCACTTAAGCAACGCCGGAAAGTCCAAGTTAACTCACAGCACGGCCAGACACTATAATAGTGCACTATAGTCAATAGAGAGCAGTACCGGGCGGCCATTTTCCTTGAATCTCCATAGAGGATGACGTAATGAAAACAGTCAGCCTGATTGGCCAGGCTCAGTCATATGAATAACCGCACCAGTCAGCAGCCAATCAGGCTGACTGTTTTCATTACGTCATCCTCTATGGATGTAGCTGCTTGTACATTCAATAATGATTTATTGGATGGCACAGTCTTGTTTTCTGAAGGAATTTAACTATCATAAATTGCAGAGTCCATTGTTTCATGGGGGGGGCATATATAGAAAATTCTGTTAAGACAGTCTATGTAAGGGTAAAAGTAACTTGCAGATGGTCCATTTCTGAAAAATACCAGTCAATTTTTTTGCATGGGGAGAGAAAGGGAGTGAAATATGCTGCGTTTGCTTGCAAATGTTGCCTTTCTAGTTGTCAAATTCTTATACTATTGATCTGCTGTACAGTACTACTAATCTTGTACTTGGTAGTTAATTTGATTCTCGTTAAGGTCTGGAAATGTTGTTACACAACCTTCAAAAGTGACCCAGGCTGTTTCTATGCTTATACAGGTTGAGGCGGAGGCAGTACCTGAGATATCTGAGCGTTATGAAGTTGTGGCTGTACCAACATTCGTTTTCATCAAGGTGAGGAGGAGGAGGAAAATTATAAGATTTCAGTATCATTTTAAGATTTTGAAGGATCTTACTGTAGTTATAACAGCAGACAGTTTCCTTGTATTCAAATTAATCATATCAACTTATGATTTTGCAAATACATATCATCTGATGGTGTACTTTGTTGACATTTCAGAATCAACAGAAGATAGACAGGTTGGACGGAGCCCACGCCCCAGAGCTGACTAAGAAGGTGCAGACTCTGGCATCAGCTGCTGTCTTACCTTCAACCACAGCAGCTGCAGCTCCTAAAGAGGTCAGTACCATATGCATGTTCAGGCTTTCTTCTGAGTCATCATAACATACAAGTAGTTTGTGTAGGCTTGCTTATACAATATCATGGCAAGTAAAAAGTACAACAGAACAAGCATCTTCTTTTAAGGTAGCATCTTCTTTTAAGGTAGCATATATATACAGAGCACAGTATTTTGCCTATAGAGATTTACATGGTTAAGGACTACTAGTTAAGGACCCCAAAGTGAGAAGCTTGACGTAGTTGGGTGCTCAAGAAAGGTAAAATAGTGAAATATGATTTGAGTTCAGGGTACAAGTACAAGCTTCAAAATGTGTGAAAAAGAATTAAACTGACTTATTGAATGCAGGCCTCGAAACTAACCATGTCCCGATGTCCCGAGGACAGTAGAATTTGGGTTTGGGACAATTCAACTCACGTTTCGGGACTATTTCGGGACAATCAGAAAATTCTGAGTCAGTCCCCGTCATGGAGGAACTCGATTCAGCGGAAGATTTTGCGGTAAAGATGTCCCCATTTCCATTGGGAAATGTTTATTAAATAGTTCCATCCGTAGTCAACGTGTTAAGTTGTGCCTAAAAACGCCGAAAAATCAATAAAAACTCCCGCGATTTCGGCCATTTGGCGAAGAATAAATACAAATACCGGCCATCTTGAAATTTTTTGCGAACCCTCGCTAAATCTCGCAATAACACGCGAGAACGACACAACGCCCTCTAACGAGAATTTGTGAAACTCAGGGCTCCAGACTAACTTTTAGACCTAGGAGCACCAGCAAAAATCTAGGAGCACCACTACAAAAAGTTGGAAGAACAAGCAAAAGTCTTGGTCATACCAAGTAATACTCCTATTAATAGTATTAATCAATGTTAACAACCGGGAATAAAGTATCTGAATAGATCATAAAAGACGAAAGCCTACATTTGGCAATTCAATTCATTCAATACCTTCCTACATGCTAAATGATACTAGTATGACGGATTTTTAGAAAAATTGGGCATAGGTTCTCCGGCTGGCCCCTATCCGGGGGTCACGGTGCCTCAAGTTCGACAAGTTGAAAAATACACAATGGTATTTTTTACTTGGAACAAGGCAAGTAATGATTCACATAACATTAAATGATAAACAAATAGATAACTCTAAAACTTATCTATTGGTTTCATGACCAAAACAAATAAAGTCAAATTCCATAATTTGAAACTTCACTGCTGGCATCAAGTTCAACATTTTTACAGGCATTTTTTCAACCCCCACCCTCTGTCTATAAACAATCCAAAATACTTAAATATCCTTGAAATTCTTGCTCAATAGTATCAAAAATTATTTGTTTGTGCCGGCCCAGCCAAATATCTTCGGTTCCTTTGAAACGCGCAGTTCAAATTTGGCGCGTCAGGACCGCGCGGCGCGGCCATCCAATGACAGGCTGACCGCACGGAAAAAGCTTTGTGATTCATTTTAGACCGCAGCAAAATGAAAATAGCACCATAATGACGGGCAGATCATGAGCTTTGAAATGATACCGGTAACAAAAAGAAAATTTAATATTTGCGGGGATAAAACTCCACTTGAATTGATTTATTGATTTTTGATCGTAAAAACTATCGATTCAACAGGTGTAAAAATGACAGCAGGAAACGGGCCTGTCATTCTGCTGCGGTCTAAAAACATCATGGCGGCCGTCCAGAAGCGCACAGCCGCTAGCGCTCACTTTCATCGGAAAATTCTGGCGTTTGAAACATTTTACAAATCAAACAAATACATCACAAAGAAGAGTAACTTATATCCTTTATTTCTATGGGTAATTTTGCCACTAGGAACGGATAGTTTTTGTACCGCGGTCGTGGGAACATGATAGAAAATTAACCGACGATTTTCACGGTAGGGTAGGAAATTACCTAAATATTTTCAGCTTACCGCTTAGTTCTGCAGCCATTATCCTGCCGCAGGTCTGAATTTTTTATTGTCGCACCGTGTGACCGTGATTTTAAATCTAGTCGCATTCTCAAAAAACTGGTCGCATACATGTTGTATGAGAGTCGCACTCACGAGCGCTGAAACTGCAGTTTCAAATGTCAATATTGCCCGATAATATGATAGATTAAATACAGTATCGTGATTTATTCTTTCTCGGGGCAAAATTAAGTACTTTTGCCATATTTGAAATTTTACTCAATTAGGGAAAGGTATTGATTTTTTAAAAACTGAAAAAAAAATTTCTAACACACATATGCCATGGCTTGAGTTTAGGTTCAGACTTGAGTATAGGTTCTAAGCTGAACATGAACCTCTGGAACTTAATCCAGACCCCCCACTAAGTTCACATCTTTGGCCCTGGTTGGGACACTTCGGGACACTTTCGGGACAGTTGAAATCCACTTTCGGGACAATTCAGGGACAATAGGGAAAAAAATTAATTTCGAGGCCTGTGAATGAAGTTATTCCTGTACCATTCAGCACAGTTTCCACCTTGCTGTCATGCACAGATATATATATTTCAAGTGCTGTGTCACACTACACTGTACTTTATGCTGGCTATATAGATACAGATACCAGAACTACTACTATTGACCATAAATACTGTGCTCTGCAGCCTAAAGGTGCTGCCTAAGTACATCCCATTCCCTACACTTATCTGACATGTATGATAGTACTACATGTGGGTATACAGGGTAATCATGTGATGTTAATGTTTTTCAGGACTTAAACTCTAGGTTGAAGAAGCTTGTCAACTCAGCTCCTGTCATGCTGTTTATGAAAGGAACACCTGAAACCCCTCGGTGTGGTAAGTTGCCTGAGTCTACATATATAATTATTGTAAAATTTTGATATTCAAAAAATGTCCTTTTTGTCAGTGTTCAAGTATTACATTATGTGCTTAACATATTGATGTACAGAGACAATAATATCAAAGTGTCATGAATTATGTAGATGACAACAGACAAATAGCACTGCTATAGTTCAGTGTTCTGCTCTCATAGTTGTTCTAGTCTTGTCCGTGGTACTGACAACTGAATTATTACAAAACAGCTTTCATGAAAATATGACAGCTATCGTTTGGTTGTACATTGTATAGATCCAGAGTCTATTTCAAATATATTGTTTGACTCTATTGTATAGATTCTATTAGAATATATAGATATCTGTTATTGTTTCTGCAGGTTTCAGCCGAAAGATGATCGACCTTCTGAGTGGACAGAAAGTCAGGTTTAGTTACTTCAACATACTGGCAGACGACGAAGTCAGGCAAGGTATGGAATTAAAAGATGATTGCATGGCTGAATTTATCATATAACCTCAAAGGGCTAAATACACTGGTAGGGAAACACTTCTTTTTCGTTGAAACAGTTACTGTTGTTTTGAATAGGCCTTAAATGTACATATTTCTTTATAGCCACACTTGACTTGCTTGAAGATTTACGTATTTTGTTGTTTCAGGACTTAAGACCTTCTCCAATTGGCCCACTTTCCCTCAGCTTTATGCAAATGGGGAACTCCTTGGTGGCTTGGACATTATAAAGGTACATTTAGTTGTTTTGTTGCAAAATAATGATATACTTGAATGTTGTTTGTGTTTTGATTTCCAGCATCTCTGAATTCTTAACTTGTGATATTCTTGTCCACAGGAAATGGCAGAGAGCGGAGACTTAGCAACAGCCTTACCTAAAACAGAGACACTGGAGGACAGGTACTGTAGTAATACCCTCACATGCGGGGATGTACAAGCAAGACATTGTATGCCCATACTTGAAGGTTATGTTTTCGGTGCCGTTTGTTTGTTGTGTTTATTAATTCTTTATCCTGTTTTTGCTGAATCATTTTTATCTTGGCCGAGTACTATAGTACTCGGGGTAGATTATGTTTTTGGTTGAGCCAGCTGTTTGGTGGGTCTTTATGTATGTCAAGAGCATAACTCAAGAAACCTTTGATGAATCTTTATGATTTTTGGTAGATGTGTAGTGGTTATGCAAAGGAAGGTCAAGTTCAAAAATGGTTCACCTTGCGTTTTTCAACAGTACTGCAGCGGACTTTTAATTTTTGTGCGTTTGTATGTAGGCAAAAAAAGTGACGGAAACGTTGATGGATCTTCATGATTTTTTGCAGGTGTGTAGATGTTGTATAAACGGAGGTCAAGTTCAAAAATGGTTCTGGCCTTTTCCGTCGGTACTGCAGCGGGCTTTGTGTGGATGTGTATTTCTTGTGGACAACATAACTCAACAAGCTGTAGATGGATCTGTATGATATTTAGTGGATGGGTAGGGTTTACGAAAAGGAAGGTCAAGTTGGATAATGGGCCTTCTAGCGAGTACCTAAGGTACTGCAGCGGAGCTTCAAAATTTAGTGGCATATTTTCTGAAAGTGCTATGGTCATGATATTTGTGTGGTAGATAGTTCATGCCACAAGAAGTAAGTTCTGTAAGTTTGGGCCCCCTAGCGGCTTGTTTAGAACTGCAGTGGGTGTTTTTGTTTTGACATTCGGACACGTATTACTTGAGGATGGGTGAAGAGATCGTCGTGAAGTTTTGTATCTAGAGAGCTCAGATGGTGCTTTACACAATCGATGTCTAATTATAGAAAACAGGAGCTAATCTGCATAATTAGTAAGGATAATTGTAAATCCATTACATTCCATAATGGGGCATGTGACAGTGTTCCCGAAACAGGCCAGCAGAAAGCCTTGCCTGGAAGTATAAATAAACAGATGGGGTACATAAATAAACAAATGGGGCAGTCTCACTACAAGTCCAACACACGGGTTGAGACATAACAGAAAGGGAACAAAATAGAAAGCCTTACAAAACACCTAAAAACATGTGAATAACCAGCGGGACCCACTCCTCTGCTCAGAGAGTACACTGCACCAAAACTGCACCACTGCTAGGTATTACCTAGCACCGTATGGAAAAGTAACATGTACTATGTCTTGCAATATGTGTATGATATGGAATTAAGATTTATTCTATTCATATATATTGACTGTACCATTTAATTATAACTTTCAATGTTTTTGATGACCAGTTATAACATATATCAGCACACTGTATACACATATACTAGTCCTGTACCACCAAATGATTTTTATCCCAATCTAGACTGGACTCAACCCCCCCCCCCCCCCCCCCATCATAACTTTCAAACGGTATGGTGTATGATCAAGTTTGCAGGGGGTAATAAGCATGTAAATATTAATCACTCTCCACAATAAGCCTTGATTATTTGGCGAAGATAATGTGTTCGTGGAACTCTAGTTTATATCTGAATTTGAATGTGTTTGTTTATACCTTATCTGCATGTGTATTTTGTTGTTTAGCTTAATGCTTTTTTTGTGATGTAAAGGTTTAATATATACACTTTTGATTTACAGGCTAAAGACCCTCATCAACAAAGGACAAGTCACTCTCTTCATGAAGGGAAATCGGCAGGTAGGTTTCTGAGAGCAGGGCTGACATACAAGGCGCATGCACACTTTTGTGCACCCAGAATTGGAGCTGACACATGCTCTTAATTTTTAAATGTGGGTGCACTGGTTCATTCAGATATTTGTGTAGGTTTACATGAAAAACAGTATTGTACACTAACACTCGTATACATGTGCAACACATTATTGGCATGTTAAGTGTCAGAAACGATAGTAAAACCTTTGTTGTAATTATTGTTTAGCTATATTATAGCTCTGAAGAGAGGCAGTAAGGTTTGTACAAATGTTATAAGGTTTTCCTACTTCTATGAAATAACATAAACCAAGGGAGGTTTAAACCTCCTTGTATAAACACAGCAGTAAAAGTGCAATTTTTTAAACAACTTTTTTATGTGATATTGTTCATGTAGGAACCAAGATGTGGCTTCAGCAAACAGATAATAGGTATTCTCAATGACACCAGGTGAGTCACAAAATTATCTTTGCTAGTGATAGTAAGGTGTAATAAGATAAAGGTACATGATTATATAGATTGAAACTAGTTTTAGACATACAGATAGGATGTATGTTACATGCACATTATAAACAGCTGTCAGTATCAGACCTCAGTGATACCGAAAAGTATGTTTAAAAGTCAATGCATTGTTTATTTTGAATTTGCAACATTTAGAGGTCAAGTTGATAATGTTGGCATTTGTTTGTTTGTTGTTTTTGTTGGATATTTCAAAGGATACATTTTTGGAAATTTATATAACAGCAAGTGTATATAGATGAGACAGTAAATGATTGATTTATATCCGACCATTATTTTGTTTACAGTGTGCAGTATGAGACTTTTGACATCTTGCAAGATGATGAGGCAAGTACTTTAAGAAATGGAAGCTTTTCTGAAAAGAAATCTTGGGCTACATCAATATCATGTTTTTTTGTGCTGCATGCTTTAGAATAATGTCTTAGTCATAGAAAATTTCTATCTAACTATAACTATAAGTAACTATTTTTCAAATTATTAGCTTTCATATTTTGTGATGATAAGAAGAATATTTCCACAAATTTATAGGTTCGCCAGGGGTTGAAGAAGTTTTCCAACTGGCCCACCTACCCACAGCTGTATGTAAAAGGAGAGCTGATTGGTGGACTGGATATTGTGAAGGTGAGGGTTGCCTGGCTGGCTTTGCCAAAGTGTGCCAATGGCATGTCACATGACAAAAAGTCACGTACATGTACCAACTTAATGAAATAGAATCAGATTATGTTTCTGTGCAACCTCATGATAATTCCAGTCTTAAGTTGATACATTCAATGTTTTTTTGTATGTTTGTTAAAAAAAAAGCTCCTATCTAATGACCTTACGTTTCTCATGACATTGCAGTCTACTGTACTTTGATACTTACATACAGCAACACACTTACTGACATAGATAATGATTAACTTTTATAATAGTAACCTGGAGTAATGTTTTATAAGTACCCTCCCCCACCCTTAAAATATAAATCTTAATCAATGTCCTGACTTATATGTAGCTTTATGATACAAAACTATACGATTAGGGGTACAAGGCACTCAGTACATTTGTTGTGGCTGTATAAAACTTAACACAGAATTGTTTTCCCTTTTCCACACTGTATACCCTTTGACCTCTATAGAAGACTCAGGTTACTAAGCCTGTTTGTTCTGTCTGCACTAAAAGGATGTTGTGTCTGTATCCTTTATATGGCCCCAGGCCAGTTCAAGTGCTGATTGTGTCAGTGCACATTGTTGTGTGCTGGCTTGATCTGGCCATTATATTGCTACATGTATTTTCCATGTGTAGTCATCAGTCTGTATACACATATATATTGGCTTAATTTCTTGATTGAAACATAGGTCGAAATCGGTTACTGTTTTAAAATCTTTGGCCAGTGAAAAGATGGTTTGGGCCAGTGGAAATAACTGTGTACTAGCCCTTTTGGGACAGTAGGATTTGTCGAACTCTGGACAGGATAAGTCCTTCTTGCTAGTACTATTTCACATTATGCCAAGAAACTTTTTTGAAACATTGTGCTATTTCTGTGCTACAGGAACTGAAGGAGTCTGGTGAACTGGAGTCCATACTACAGAACGGACAATGACATCCCAACAACATGTAGGAAGCATAAGGATACTGTAAATTCATTTACTTTTGCGCTGGTTTTATTTTGTCATTGGAGGGAAAAGGAGGTGCATGCAGTGCTTTAAATTTGCAACTGAAACAATTCTGTAGTTGTCATACAAGGGATTCATAGTCACAGTGTCATGAATTTGCATTAGAGTGGTCACTGCAAAAAAGAAACCAACGCAAAACGTTCAAGATTTATAGTAGTGCTAGTAGACACATCAACATGAAAACTGTGGTGTAGAAGTAGAGATGTACATATTACAACCCAATGCTTAACTTTTCAACACAGCTTGTCTGCTATTTAGATTGCATTGAAAGTTTCCCCCTAATTGTGCTTGTTACAGTTTGATAGATTTGTACCCAATATTGTAGTGCTTACAACTACACATTTGCTTGCTGATATGTTCAAAATTGCATTAAAGTTAAGGGCTTAAGCTTGAAATTTGATTGTGCACTTACATGTATGGCAAATGCATAGGGCAACTTTTGTTGAAAATTTTTCATCTTAGTAATATCTTATATTATAGTACAATATTACGTATATATGCAGAAATTTACTTGCAGAAAAAACTACACAACAACATACACGGATAGCTTAATAAGAGTTTAAATAACACACTGTATGAGACCACTTGTTATCCAGTCAATTATAATCTTTTGTAACAGTTGACATCACAGGCCACAGTTGTTATCACTAGACTAAGAGCCGTAAAATAGCTACATGTACATGATTTGTTTGTAATTCTCAAGTCAAAATGTTAACTCATAACAAGAGTGTATTGGGCTCATGCAGTGTATGGGAATAAAGGTTTATCTTTTATGTTATATCTTGCTCATATTTATGCCAGACTACCAGTGTACCTGGTCATGAAATACTTATTTATAACCTGGTTCCTTTTATGTGCTGTGCTAAATAGTGTTGATTCAAGGACGCTTTCATTGCAGTATGTACACTACAGCATTTTAGAACAATTTAGACAGGGGACAACTTAATCTTCAATCAACTTCCAGTAGAGGCTTGTGGCTTCTCTTCACAGCTTTTAGAGGTAGAATTATTTGTCCAAACATAGCTTTTATAAAGCAGCATGATTCGGTTTGCAAAACTTCAGGCGCTTTCATTTTGTGAATAAAACTGGCAGTCATCAAGCCATACATTGTACATGTGGTCAGTCTTCTTTTCAACTAAATTAAGATGTATAGACTGCCTTGTATCAGTTTCCCTTTGATGCCTACGGCTTTCAAATTAAACAATTATAAGTTATTTTTTCTGTACAATAAAAGGGGCCATCAAAGTTGTTTTTAATGTAGGCTGCTTTTGTTTGTGATATTTCAAACCCAGATGGTAGAATGGTTCTTTTTCCTACTTGATGGGAATCATAATGAACAGCAAAACTCAAGAACATTCATTGTCCATTTTACTTCACATAAACTTGATGACAAAGGATGCATGATAGCTATTCAGATGTAAAACATTTCAATAAACTCTTTTCTGGATCATAATGAGTGTCCCTGACAAAGTTGGAAGCTGTTAGTCCAGTAGAAATGCATCACACAAAAATCATTCAACAATTTCAAAAATCCTAGGGACATTCTTAACATTCATATATCTATCCTCATTGATCTGAAAAACCTATGATATATAATGCATATCTTTAATCTGAACAAACTAACCATACACATCTGTTTAGCCCTGAAATTTAGGGCCTGACAAAAACTTGATGTATTAAGGAACCAAAAACATGATCACACATTGAAATTTTATAGTACCACACGGTATGTGGACACTGTTATCTATGATTAGGAAGCAAAATAGGAAACTCTTCTTGCAAGTTCTTAAAAGCAAATGAACCACCTAAGTATTACCTATAGAAGATTATGAAGGATAAATCTTTTATTGTGTACAAATGTACAAGCAACATGCCCTATCCTTTATCACTGTTATCTTGTTTTTCTTCATATTGTGCATTATTGCTTGGTTGTGTGTCACCATGCTGTGGTTCTGTGCTATCTACATTTCCTACATTTACAAACTCCCAGTCTAGTTGTGACTGTTCTAGATTATCATTACTTGCACAGTGACATGAAGCATATAATTCACCTCTCTCCTGTGGTTTCTTGGCAATTTCTTGCTTTACCCTATGAACATTTGCATTTTCTACTTGATTATCTACCCCTGCTTGTACTTTGGGAAGATCTGAAACATCTAGTCTTTCATTTGAAAGTGTCTTGTCTGTATCTGTTTCTTCTAACTCAAACTGTGCAACGTTAGGGTCTACCATAGTTCCAGTGTGTGGGTCTGGTTCATTAGATGGTATGTTTTCATTTGTATCGTTGTTTTCTCTAGCAACCATTGGTTCATTGTCGTCCACATTTTCGTTTTCATCCTGTCCTTCCAATGGAGGATCCTCTCTTTCATCGTTCCTAAGTCCTTCTGCATTCTCCTCATTTTCAGGGTCAGGTTGCCTCTCATTGTTTTGATTTTCTTGGGGTAAGTCTTCCTGGGTGTCGCTCTCGAATTTGATTTCCGTGTGACACATGGGACACTTTTCCTGCACATACAACCACTTCCTAAGGCACGCGCCATGGAAGTAATGACTACATGGTGTCACCCTCGCCGAGTTCAACTCCTGGAAACAAATGGCGCACACGTCGTTTAGCTGTGCCAGTTCGTCTTCCGTTGCTTTCCGTAGAGACTGTATGTTGCTGACCGCTTTCCTACGCAGCAAGAAGCTCTTCCAACCTTGCTGTGCACGCTGCCACACATTGAAGTAGCAGTGAACGATGATGACTGACGCTCCTATCCAAGTCCACTCCCCAAACAGTGCTTCCTTTGCGCCGTAATACACGACACACAGTGCCACAATGAATTCCAATGTCTTGCACGTTGCCTTAACAGCGTACACAATGTCGTCCAGGTTTTCCCACGGTTCGTTGCGATAGCCGTCGATCATGAAAAGTGCATACATAAACATAGATGCCACAGCATGTAGAGATGTGAGAATACAGCTGGATATGATGATCAACAACCACAGATCAACATCAAAGAAGCTACTGATGAGAAAAGTCATGTACAAAGGGAAGGTGAGCAGGAAAAGGCACATGGTGATAGAACGGAGGTGCTTCCAAAAGCTTTTATTCTGCGACGCACCCAGAGCCAAAAGTATGGGCTCGGTAATTTCATGCATAGACTGGATTGTAGATGCCAGCACAATGAATAGGACAATGCTGAGGAGAAAGGTTCTCTGTACACTCTTGAGTTCCAGTAGACCAGTCTGTAGTGCAAGTAGTAAGAGAGTTAGCCCCTCAGTGACTCCTCTGTGCATGATGTTGTCATGCATAAAGGCTTCGAAACCCTGAAGATACAGCTTGGTCAGGGTGAGGATGAGCTGGGCGACGTACGACACGGTGAAGCACAGTCCGAGGAGTGCGTACGGGCTCCCGCAGCACTCCGCCATGCTGGCGAGGAGAAGTATCACCGTTCCCTCTTCAAGAACAGGGTGGTTAATGCTCCCCAGAAACATATAGACCTGTACAGCGAATATGAAACACCAGTATGCCAGAAACAGAGATGACACAGCCAGCTTGTTCCATAGGTACAGGATGTAAGGGAACCAACCAACCGCAGTGGTAGCTGCCCTTACGGACTTCTGTGCTGCCAACACTAGGTTGTATGGCACGAACAAGTTCTTGGCAATGAAATACAGCACTTCTAGGGTGGTGAACAAAGCAGCAAAGGTGTGGAAGAGCTTTAAGCTTCCAAGTGGCATCATGCAGAGTTTTGCTATGAGAGGAATCAGGGAAGCTGAATAAGGCCACAATCTTCTGTCTCCGATGAGGTAGGAACACACCAGCGCCGCCAGGCTTTGCCCCACGAGGTGGACAACGAACCGGTGGAAACTGTCATCGTTGTAGAACACCAGCCCCTCATATCCCTGCTCCAGCTCGGCTGCAATGTAGGAACCAGCTGCTAGGTGGCTCAGGAGAAGTATGACTGCTGAGAGGATGTGGGTGTAGAGCTGGATGAGCTTCTTGAGGGGCAGGGTGAAGATGGTCAGTGCAAGGATGTAACCTAGGGACAAAATTAGAGAAGTTCATAAGTAGTGTTTACTGTGTTTATACTATTTTCATATAGGAATTTGCATCATACTAAAATGGTAAAACCCAATGTAGTCAAGTACATCAAACAGTAAAATACAAGTAATGTAATGCCATGAGGAAATTGTGCCACATAACGTCATACATGTATAGCCATAATCTACATTTTGCTACTAAGCTAGCGAAAACGCTAGCTGTTGTGAGGCCAAACTGAACTACTAGCTACTACTTGGAAAAGTATCATGCTTCACCTCAGATGAGGATAACAAAGGAAGAAGAAGAGCTTTGTTGATAGCTTCCTCTACCAAGTAGTAGAGGATAACCTGATTTTTTTAGCCATTCATATCACATTCAGGTTTGATCTGTTTAAGTGTAACCAAAACACTTCTTACAATTTACTTTATCCACTGAACTCACCCAGTATACAAGCATTCCATGATAGGTACTGGAAGCTGAAGTTCTGCAGGTGTATCCCCCTGTAGGGCAGGTATTTGCCGACACTGTCCTCCCACAGGTACAGCACCTCTAGTAGCAGCAGGGAGGGGACCCTCAGGACCACACCCACTCCCCCCTCCACCCATCCTGACACGTACTGTCTTAGAGGCATCGTTCTGGTGCTGTGAGTGAAAAAAACAACAGCATGTTCATAAACAACTGCAGTTCTTAAGAAAGTTGATAAGGGCTCCAAATAAGTTGTATCACAGTTTACTGCGCATGCGAAGCAAGATACCTTATGTGGGTTATGTGTCAAAGTTAAAGGACTTTGATGCATAAAAAATACACCTCTGGATATTGTATCGAGTATGGTATAGATAGACATAGACTGTGTACAATTGCAAGTGAGGTGCCCCTACCTTTGACATATTACTCACAAAAGTCAATGCATTTTGCAATTCCAGGTGGCGTCGTGTTGGCGTATTTAGAGTGTTTGGCCTAGAGGTCCTGGGTTTGATTCGAATCCCCCGACATGTGCCCAAGGTTGGGAAAGGCACTTTCCTCACTTCACCCAGGTGGATATGAGTACCTAGCTTTGGTTTAAGGGACATCCCTCTATCTGATAGTGATACTAGTAGGTCATTAGATGGAGGTCCCTTGAAGTTTGAAGACAGACACACCTCCAGCATGTCTAAGAACCCACTACACTTATCAAAAAGAGTAGGGGTCCTTCCCACGCCGGCGGTGTGAGTGGATCAAATAAATATGTCCAGATATACTGAGCTTGTATGTTGCGCCATGGTGGTAGTTTACTGTGTATGCCATCTAAACAAACAAACAAACAAACAAACAAACAAAAAGGCAAGCCATGATGAACTGGCTGATCTAATTCGTTCTTTCTTTTATCAAAACCTATAAAGGTTGCATACCAAGCTGTCTCAAATTTCATTATTAAATCACTGTGCTGTGTGTGAACAACAATATTATCATGTTAATAAAAACTGCAGTTGCAAAGAAAGTTACTAGGGGACCCAAACTCTCATTTCTTTTCAATAGGATCTGCATTGTAATTTCCATACTAAAAATACATTTAAAAGGCCTTTAAAACCTTTTTGGATAGATACGAAGGTCTCCGACCAAGCAAGCTTTCAACAAAATAATTCACTGGACGTCATCGACACGGTTGCGGCTCTGTCTGTCAGCGCCAGTGTTCCTTTTATTAACACCAAGGATACAAAAATTGACTCGTTAAAATATAGAAGTATGTCGTCAAAATAAAAATCACTTTACATCACCCCTGTTGTACTCACCGTGAGCGAAAGACTGACCCTGAACTTTGAGATCACAGAACTTCCGCATGATCGGCGGCCATGTTGGAACCAGTGAACTTATGACCTTTGGGCTAGATTGTAGTTCTTTTGTGAAAAACTTTCTAGATTTGCAATTACCACCCTTTAAGATTTTATAGATACTTAGAATAGACATCTTAGGTGATTAGAAAGATGGAAATTTACAACAAAACGTTTTTTTCACACCCAGAAAAGGAAAACTGCTGTCTGTATTTCCCAGCATTCATCAGACAAGATGGCTACCGGCGAAAGTCGTCTTCGAATTTTACTTCCGCTTTCGATCAGAAATTTGCGATTTTATGTCAGTTCATCCCATTCTTTCGTGAGCAAAAGGGATCTAGATGTTGAAAAGATAAACCATTAAACGTCTGTGATATTTTACCGTTTATGAACCTCAAGGGAAGCTACTAACGACGTTTTCCCGTCAGGAAGATATACCGGTAAGTCGTGGACGTTGTGTGTTCTTTTTTTGCTACCAGCAGTAAGTCTTTGAAGCATATGTTGATGAAAATTATATCCCAAATGGTACGTGCGGTACCTAACATATGTTAGTTATTACAACGAAGAAAAAAAGTACATGTACAGTGTATATTACGTACAGATTGTTGCTATTAATGGTTTATCAATATCACCTGTTGTTATAGTGACTATTTACCCCGTGGCATTTATGACATGTACAATAATTTACGTCTGGGAAGTCAATTACTGTATGCATATGTGTTGTCCTGTATTACCATTGACTTAACTTTCCTATAATTATATCATTGCATAAATACACTTTAGTATATATATATATATGTATGATATATGTGTTAAATATAATCCTGTATAATGATAAACTGTATGCAGAAATGTTCGCGATGGTTCTATGTTTGCGGTTTTGGCGATAAGCTCTATGCTGCGAACTTAAAACCAACGCCCTCCTAGAGTCCGGTATCAGGTCTTTTCGCCCCCTGACCCGTTCGTCCCCTGGTCCTTTCGTCCTCATCATGGATGTTTCGTCCTCCAATTTAACAACATTTAAACCCTAAATGACTAGTTTTTTTATCACATATTATTCTATACTTGATTGAATATTGCTTGAAAAGTATTTTCCGGCAGCTAAAGTGTAAGCCGACGAAGTTACCAGTTGCCGTTTCAGTTTCCAGACGTGTCATACTTCGACCGAGATACACTTCCAGTCGGTCTTGGGAATCGGTGAATTTAGCAACATGAATATCCTAGCGTTTTTCAAAATACAGTCCCACACAGTTAATTTTCTTGTCAAAATTCCATTTCAGTCAGCTTATTTACTAATACAAACTCTGTAAAAGGCGCCCACGAGCGATTTGCAACATGCGTAAACAACCAAGATGGCGTGCGCTGCGGCGGCGACATCATGACAGAGTCTTGCCGCTCGCACGTCACCTGAGTGTTGGTTTTCCAAGGTGAAAGACTTGAGAAAGCAACAGTGAAGGTTTTTTGAGAAGCTTGATGAAATTTTATGATAAAAATTGAGCAACTTGTAATTGTGAGACAAGCGTCATCCGAGGACGAAATGTCCATACGAGGACGAAAGGACCCGGGGACGAACGGGTCAGGGGGTGAAAAGTCTAGTAACCCTAGAGTTCTACCCCTTTGTCTGTACTATTATCTCACCGCGAGAGAACACTCCATTTTCTCCATACCGCGAAATTAAAACCACACGAACTTAATGTATCTACAGTATACAATGCAATGTATTTCTAAACACTAACTCTCCTTACCACTTTAGTACTAAATAAGTTTGTTGCCTGCTGCATGTACTCAAAGCTGCTGTTAACTCAAGCTGATGACCTCCAGTAATATCATTTCTTGTAGTAATGTTGAAAGGGACTTATACACAGTTGTCAAAGTTTGGTCATTGTTGATCCTTTGATGGAAGAGAAGGCAATCCTGCTGCGAAATTAAATCCCTAAGAAAATAAATGAATTTACAGTACTAGTAATTACAATTCTTGTATTGTACCTTTCTTGATCTTAGGGACTGCTGCCAACGATGTCGGAGGGCCAGGAAGTAACCTGGCAGTCTCGTATGAGAGCCATCTTTGATGTGGTGTTTCGTGTTCCGTCCATCTACGTGATGGACTCCGTCATGAAAGACCAACTCCCAATCCCATGGAAGACAGAGTCTCACACATTGTGGAGGATTATAGGTTGGTTTTTAAACTCTGCCATTGAATGTGATGAACAGACAGGTGTATGACATCTTACTAGTAGGCATCTCTACAGATCATACACTTTACCAGTGGTTTACATGTACTGTATTTATGTATTACTACATGTATAGCCTGGAATCCTAAGGAATGGTAATCAAAGAAAATAGCTAAGCTTTAAAAAGCGTGTACTAGTAACAACATAAATGGGTGCATTCCAATATAAGAACATGGAACATGAGATACTTGTAAAGTTGACTAAACAAACTCAAATAGAGTCCTCAAAGCAATACAGATTCTTATTCATGATGATTCTTTAATTTTTCTCCAGGCTTTCTTGTTGCAGTTTGCATCTTTGTGCTGACCCCAGATGTACTCTTCCGAGTCTACTCATTCATTGGAGGAGCCTTGATTGCTCTGATTGTCTATTGGTGGAACAGCTACTACATCGCCCACTACCTCCAACAGACATCCTCAGAGGACGCCCAGACTAGTATAAGTGTCTTGGAGGACCGCCTGTTCCTGTATGGGCTGGTCTTCTTAGCAATAATGACTGTGTTGTATACATTCATGCGAGGCTATGCCCATACATTGATAGGAAATTACATCCTTGTTTCCTTTATTATTCCCCAACTTTCCGTGTTGACCATGCCAAGATGGGTCATCAATATGTCACTACAGGCGTCCCTTGTCTTGTCGTATGGAGAACTGGTAACTTGTGCTGTAGTGAACGCAGTGTATATACTGTATCTGTCCAGATTTTTAGTCCCTGTTGTGTTCCAGCTTATACGAACATATGGGATCCAAGCATTTGTAGAGAGCACTTGGATCCGGCTGCACATACCAGACGTATTGAGAGTGTTCTGGTTGACAAGATTAGCTGCACAAGCGGTTGCCTTAGTGTACTTCGTAACAGTGGAAGAGAATGAGAACAGATTTGTTTGGTATTTACCCGATGGTGCAGAGTTTTGGGAGATTCTAAAAGACTTGCTCGTCAGCGGATGTGAGTCGACGCTGACGATATCGGGTATGAGCTCCGTCATAGCTATTATCATGCACAACGTAGGACTGCTGTTGCAAAGGTTTCTCAATGCAGAGGACACTGATGAAAAGAGGATAGGAACAGTTTCTGCAGTCTTGTTCTTCATCTTAGCCGTACAGACTGGATTGACGGGAATGGAGCGAAAAAAGCGGCTGGTACGCTTGGGTCGGAACATGGGGCTCCTGACGACCGCGATATTCCACTTCATTCACAACATGGTGCACCCGAGACTGATGACGCTCAGCGCACAGCACACCATAGACATGAGAAGACATTACCCGCCGCTGATTGTGAGTGCCTTTATCTTCTTCGTCCCTTTCTACTTAATCTACATGTTGTGGAGTAACAGTAGCTTCAGCACATGGCTGCTTGCCGTGACCGTGTTTACGGTCGAACTCCTGGTAAAAGTCCTCGCCACCTGGTTCCAGTACGCGCTCCTGTTGATCGACGCGAGACGGGAACAGTACTGGGAAAAGCTAGACGACTACCTCTACTACATCAAGTCAACGGCAAACAGTATAGAGTTCGTGTTCGGGATATTCCTCTTCTTGAACGGTAGCTATGTCTTCTTTTTCGAGTCCGGCGGGACAATACGCGCCATCATGATGTGCATGCACGCGTACTTCAACATATGGGTCCAGGGTAAGGAAGGGTGGAAGACCTTCATGATGAGGAGAACTGCCGTGCAGAAAATCAACGCCCTTCCAGAAGCAACGGCCGCGGAACTCACGCGCTTCAACGACGTGTGCGCGATATGTTACCAGGAGCTGACTAGTGCCAGGATCACGCCCTGTAAGCATTACTTCCACGCGATGTGTCTGAGGAAATGGTTGTACGTACAGGACCACTGCCCAATGTGCCATAGAAAGTTGTACCAAACAGATGAGCCACAGTCTTCATCTGAAGAAGAGGAAAATCCAGATGTGTTAGATTTTGATATGGGAGATGATGACTGATGAAGTAGTGATGGATAGGGAAGACAGGATCTTTGCTGAAGCTTTGGTGGACTAAAAATAGTCTCATAATCTCTGTACAAATTTACAGGAATCGTTCACAAGATGAAAATGGTTGTCATTATTTTGCAAGATGTTATGAGGGATGGTGACAAAATTTGCAGGATAGTTATGTCCCAGGGAATTATAAGGGTAGAATATTTTATGAAAATTTGGACACAAGTCTGAATTTTCAAAAACCGTTTAAATTCATGGGTCTCAAATTTTTCACAAGGCAGTTCTGTAGCATATATACTGCAAAATCTAAATATGATCTCACATTGTATTGGTAGCTTACTTTCCACCTGAATGTAATACAAAACATGAAAATATTTATGAATTTACAATGTGTAAATAAAGATGTGTTATTGGAAATTAAGAAAATGTGACAATTTGTTGCAATTGGTGATGCAAAAGAATCCGTTGTAATCACACAAGCCAAAGAGAGTTACCAGAACAAGAAGTATATTTCTACATTACATATAATCAAGAATAATGTGTGGTATTTTTTTGGGAATCGTACATGTTGACATTGGAGCGGTTAATTTGGGCAGCAAAGAGTTGTGAAACAATGGATACTGTCTTGTCATATGTTTGAAGCTTAGGTGACAATAGAAATGAAAATGATAATACTTTTCAATGGTGTGTTTGGATGCATGTGTGTGTTTTTTAAAGTATGACACTTTGCAATGCAGTCCACCAGATAATGATGTGTGTGGATGTCAGTTTTATTATAAGAGTAGGACCTCCAATGAATGAGTAGACTCGGAAAAGCTTCTTTTGGTAGCTATGCCATGTCCCATTTAGCCTGGTAACCAATTCCCATGTGTCAGCCTAGGGCTGTTTTACTGGTTCCAGCTCTTCTAAGGAACTTTTTCTGATGTAGTAATGGAAACAAACCTTGTAAAATCTCCCCGGTGTGCACTGATGAACTGTGAGGGTGGCAACACTCCCATGCAGCACCATAGAGATACAGGGTGGCTCCCGATGGTATGATTACCATGCAGGCTATGTCCTATTATGATGAAAGCTCATCAGTGTTGGTACAAAACATTATGTTAAAGCATGTAAAGGTCAAGCTATTTTCCAACACCAGGATGGTTCAACCTAATGATGGTGTTATATTTTGACATTTCTACAGTGCAGGCATACAAAGGAAAATCCTTATTCTGGTTGCTGTCACTGGCATTCACATTCTTTGATCCATACAATAATGTTGTAACCTATCACTAGAAATCGTTTCACTTATTGAATTAGACATAGAATACACCTTCGATAGCTTGAAGAAAGAGTGTGACAATCATGATTTTTTTCAATAAAATGAAACTTATTAGGTTTAGTGAGGAGTGACACTGATAGTTTTCTGTGCAATATATAATGTATTTTTTGTCATTCAGTCAAATAATGTACGTATGTGTCTTTATGTTCAAATACACTTGTCCAAATGTAATTTTTTTGTTGTTAATCCTCATAGTGGATGGTATTGTCATTTTATATCGACTATAGGGTCATGATATAGACCAGGCGTAGTGAACCTACAATTTACAAACTCTCTTAAAACTTTCACTGCACCCTTGATCGAGGCGTTGCCAAAACAGTGTCTTAACAATATACGACCCTCTACACATTGTGCATACAGAAGCCGAGTGAACAATTTACGACGAGTACTGTGCAATTATGCTGAAAGAAACATAAAACGTCGATTTTTTAATGCGATTGCCAGGTTACTGCTATTTCGGATTGCACCCAATAGATAAAGCTTGTGAAAGATAACTGATATTTCTCGACAGTTTGATTTAAGCGGTAAGATGTATTCCATTTCTGATTGATCCATCAGGAAAAAAATAGTGTGACGTAACACCATAAAAATATGCCACAGTATGTCCCTATGTTTTCACCTAATACTAAACGTAACGGCAGAACTAAAAAATTAGATCCTACTTTTATGCTGTTAGGCTGTGTTAAACCCCCACACCCTAAAAGACATTCACTGAATGGCCGAATTTATTGTTATGTTTATGGCGGACGTATTCTTACATAGTTTAATCGTAAAAAAATAAACAAACTATGGCGAGTAATTTCTGTGACAAATAATTGGTTTGACCTTCTGCATAACGGTACCGATCAAGGATCAAGTCACGCGAGAGTTCGATCAACAGTTTCACCTGTAACCCGGGGCTTTCCGCTACGTCACAAGTTCACGCAGGTGAGGTCACGTGACCGAAACTTTAGGTACAAAGAGTCTCAGCGTACATCATTGGTCCGAAATGCCCCGATCTGCTACCATTTGCCAAGACCATGTGAAGGTCACAGGTCCAACCAATGGGAACAACGGTAACATCACACTTCGGGGAATTCTCTATTGATGATTATCATTATACGCCTCAAAAGCAAAGTTCGTACCTGGCGGCTGCCTTTCCAACTTCGCGCGGCCACACCTGCGAGACCGCTGGCGACACCTGTTGTGAAACTACGGCTACAAACATGGAGGAAGACACGAGCAAGTGTGTAGTTGTTCGTGGGTTCCCAATAGTTGATGGAGAACAGTTAGAAAGTCTCAAAGACAAGCTACAGATCTACTTTCAGAGCACGAAGGACTCAGGAGGGGGGGACGTGCACCACTTGAAGCTGGAAGAGCCAGGACTGATTGAGATTCAGTTTGTAGAAGGAGAAGGTGGGTGCATTTTCTTCAATGGATTGTGGAACACGATTTATACATTTGGGAATGAGGAAGTACTGTGTGCAGCCAGAGTTGGGCAATGGGTGACTCTATCTCAGTTGCGCGTGAAGTCGGCCATTGTTAGTGGTTTCACTTCCTCATTTTATGTATATTACTGTTAATTTTTCTCTTCCTCATCTCTTTGTTTCTAAGAGATTGTGAGCTCTTTGCTACCATCCACTTTGTCGCAAATTCTATATGGTGTCATCGCCGAGGCTATGCTTGTTTTCAAAATGCGTATATGTATGTGCTGCTGTCTAACATAACACATGAAACCATCTGCTATGCAGGATTTGATAGTGAAAGCGGATGTGTTTTTTGTTTCGTTGCCATGTTGAAATCTACAGTAAAGCTTGCCTTCTAAGCAGCCTTCGGTCTTCAGTGAGGAAACATATATATTATTTAAAGACTTCTTTGCCGACCGACGTTGCATGTATGCATGGAGAATTATCTGCCATTATGTGGCTTGTTTATCACTTAATATTTCAAAGTGGATAGCCCCACTACTTAATATGCAGACCCACTTACGCATGATTTCGAGGCTATCATGGCAGCGAAACTATAAACAAGTCCAGTCATCAGTTGGTAATGTTTGTTTAACACTTCAACTTTATCCGCGACTCAAACAATACTGTTACTTTAGACTCATTGGCAGTTAGGAAAAAAAATAAATGGTCTCCACTGTACTGTTGAACCAAACGTTTGCTATATCTAAGAAACTTGCAGCAATTCTTCTAAAGGAGGCCTAATAGTGGGTTTATATTTTATAGCATTCTACATGTATGTAACTGTTACTAGAAGGAGCCTGGTAAAGCCACTGTAGTCACCCGACCAGCGATTCACTATATGCTATGATATAATGTAACTTTAAAGGTGCACCGTGCCCTTTAAGATGCAGTATAAGCCTTGCCGAAACTCTCCAGGACCCCTAATTTTCAGCTAAGCAAGATAACGATCAAAAGTGGGCGGAAGTGACGTTCGTTCGGACCGACATATTGTGCCGAATCAGCTACCGGATATAATGTTGGTCCAAAAGAACGCTCGGTGGGGGTGGCCAGGGTAGTGTGTTAAGAAGGTCATGTTTCACAGGCTTTTGTTATCTCCATGAAAAATGGAGATATAGATTTGGGTGTGTCTGTCTGTCTGTTTGTCTGTCTGTCTGTTTGTTTGTTTGTGTTTCCGCACCATTCCAGTCAGCATAACTCAAGAGCCTCTTGATGGATTACAATGATATTTGGTATGTGGGCAGGTGTTGTGAAGCCGAAATTCAAGGTCGATTTTGGGCCCCCTGGTATGTGACCTTGGTACTGCAGCAGAACTTCAATTTTTGTATCTTTTGACCTGGAAGTACTGTGGTCTTGATTTTTGGGTGGCAGATAGCTTGTGATGTAATAAAGAAGTGGTGTAGGTTTGGGCCCCCTAGCAGCTTCCTCTGGAACTGCAGGGGCGTTTTTGTGAAAATCTTCTTAGGAGAATAACTGAACAAAGGAACAACGGATTTCCATGATATTTAGTATGCAGGTAGCATAGATAGAGATATACACAATGAAGTGCAAATTATGCTAATTGGGACTTAATTTGCATAGCTAATGAGGAAAATCTATATTTGCAGTGTTTTCCATTACAAGACTCAAATACATGTATTGTATGTAGTTTATGGAAAGTGAATCATCAACAGATACCAATTATGCAAATAAATTCCTAATTTGCATAATTAATGCAAAACACCATATCTCATCTAAGTTGGAAAATTATAGGACTGTCAATATGATACTTAGTATGCAGGTAGCTTAGACAGATAATACATAATGAAGTGCAAATTATGCTAATTGTGACTTAATTTGCATAGCTAACTAGAAAGGCCGTCATTTGCCCCTGAGCAAATACAGCATGTTTAGCCATACTCCTCCCCATGCAAGAAGTGGGCTGTCCCAAAATAACACCTGGGCAAATCGAAATATTAACTGCATGTAGAAAGGCAACATTTGCGAGAGCATTATACTTCGACAATCTCCCTCCTGATGCATAAATGGACTGTTCCAAAATCACCCGTACAAAAACTCTCTCTACAAGTTCTGCGAGACCCCAAGAGCTTCTTAATGCAAAGGCTTGCGTGTGTTCCTGCAATATGACCTCAGGTGACCTAAATAGAACAGTGTTCTTTGGCCAGTAGCAAATGGAACGCGGGGATCCTTAGATAGAACATGGATTCCTTGGCCAGCAGCAAATAGAACATGGAACGTGGATACCACTTTTGGCCTGTTTTTGGTCTGAAAATGGGTCCAAAAGTCCCCAAAATGAAGCATTCTGAAGTGATGTACACCAGAATTGTGATTGAAATCCTGTAGGGACATGTTCAAGGCACCCTTGTACCGAATTTCAGGTCACTTGCTAGCAATACTAGGGCACAGGAGCCCAAAATATAAAAATTGTCTAAAAATGCCCCAAAAAACCTCCATAAAAATGATTTTAAGGGCTGTTTCAAAGCAATTTTAAAATCACCTGAGGGTATTTGCCATCTTTACCTCCATGCCAAATTTCAGGTCGGTTGGTTAAAAATTGGCGGAGTTGAATCCATTTGAAGATTTGGCAGGAGAAGAAGAAGAAGAACATGAACAAAAACAATATGTTGAGCCATACTAGGTATGGCTAAACATAATGAGGAAAATCTATATTTGCAGTGTTTTCCATTATCAGACTCAAATACATGTAACATATGTAGTTTATGGAAAGTAGAGCATCAACAGATATCAATTATGCAAATAAATTCCTAATTTGCATAATTAATGCAAAGACACCATAATTCATCTAATTGGAAAATTATAGGACTGTCAATATTGCAACATGTGTAAGTTAGATAAAGGTGTTTATGGCCAAGCATATATTATGAAAATGTGTAAATCATTTGCATGAATAGAATTGTTCATGGAGATATGAGGTCGTGGAACTCTTGTTTGTTTTGTTTTCCTGCATGCAGCAAAGTATGCAAATGAAGGAATGGTCTATTGATGCAGTGGTGACTGTTGTTCTCGAAAATACAAGCTGGGAAGGCGACTAAATACATTCTGTTATACGATAGTAAACGCTAGGCGCTTGGAATTTATGAATTCAAGCTCCTTTTTTTCAGACCTTGTTTTACTTTTCTTTGTACCGCACAACTGCATCATCCTTTCCCCTCTCCGTGCACATTTTTTCCATGCTGCCGTAACTGACAAAAAATTGTTTACACTTTTTGCACAGCTACGAAAAACGTCCTGTCCAGAACCAACCATCAGATCAACGCTTTCGGCAAAGACTACCTCCTGGACGTACTGCCCTGTCGACCGGCACCTACCCAGTCCACCCAACCTCATGATGCAGGACAACCTGGCTCTCCAGCGGGCTCAAACGTAAGTACATGTCTCTATCCATTGCAATTAAGTTATCCTACATATGGATACCAGGTCCCTTTTTCACTAAATGGAGGCCGTTCATCGACCAAAATTGGATTTATATGACTTATGACTTCATAATTTGAATTATCCGTGATGTAAAAACATAATTCTATCAAAGACAACAAAACATGCAAAACTTACAAAATACACTTCTTTATCAATGGAATTAGTTCAAACTGATAATGAAATTTTTGATCGATGAATGATCGCTGAACGGTCGCCGCCTCAGTGTGGTAGAGTGCGCATGCTGTTATTATGTTTACTATCTCCAAGCAAGCGATCCGACCCGCGGGAGGGCTGGGACCAAGGGTGATGCGAAATACACCGTATTGTATTTTATTTATGTCATGCCCACCCGAGAAAACACACATTTCGATTCAATGCGGAATGCGCCAGAAGTTGAGGCAGTTTTGTGACCTCGAACTGTAACAACATTGATTCCAACCTCCGAATCTCCGAAATTCACGACGGCGGCGCAACCGGACCGGCCGCGGCGCACTCGAAATGCATTAAATATATTCTATGGAAGCCCGTGTGATACAGCTGTAGATCCTCATGTGATACGGATAGTTATCACACGGTCCAGAACACCCGTATCAGGCCCAGGCATGACATAAATGGGGATAGAACTGAAACTAAGAAAAAACATTTTACATGCATGTATAATTATGAAAACTGTCATAAACGCAATAGACATGCTCTTCACGCAACAGCAATTTTTTGCATTGAAACTTCGGACGTGTTCTTCAAATGTTGAAAATGGATTTCAAAACATGTCAAGTGAACAGTTAAATTCCACCTCCCCCGCACGCAAACTTCTGTTCCTATACCTTGCCTTCTTGTTGACACGGGCAAATACAGGTGCGCCAAAGTGGCAACAGAGAGTCAAGAGAGCAAACAAGCTGTCAAAAAATGGCAAAAACTATGCTCTAATGCTACACGCGCGCTCTGTACAGCAAAACAGCCCCCCCCCCCCATCGTGAAAATGTGATGCCATCGTCCTTTATTTGTGTAACAAAAATCTGGCATATACGTCAGAGATTTTTGTGTCTAGGCGCAAGTGATGAATATGGACTAAAACAATAATTTGTCTTCATTAATGACTTGAGCTTGTTGCTAAAATATATTTTGTCTAGTGGCATAGCTGTGGAAATCGGATGAAGTTTATTTGGCACACATGTAACTGAACATTCTGAAAATAAAAAGCTGACGTGAGGGAAATTTGTTTTTGATTTCTTGAGAATTTGTACATGATTGACAATCGACATACTCTCCAAGCAGGGCAGGGTTCCGGCAGGTTTTTGACGTGTTTTTAGGTTCTGTTTGGAGAGTAGCAAATTCATGATTTTTTCTAAATCTTAGGAAGTAACGTTACTAATCTAAATCCGTATCAGTTCAAATCCGTACCATATCAATTACATTAGAGATACGAAAACGAAGTGATAGAAACTTAGATCGCACGCGATTTTTTGCGTCATTTTCTCAGCGCTCATTCACTTGGTGCTTTCATACAAGGTAGGCGAATTTTGAGGAAAATTAGGCCAATTTGTGTTAAATTATGTCTTCAGTTCCAGCAATACTGATATATACAATTTACAACATGTTACTCGTGCAAGTGACAAAAACAAAACAACTCTTCTGTCCGATATTATGTGAGCGTATTGATATATGCACAGTTTCTTTATGGCTGGCATAATATCCATATTTTACAATATCAACCTACGATATCAATGTATCTGTATACCCGGTATAACCACCATGGTTGTTATTGTGACATATAAAATTTGATGTTCCTGTACTGTAGTCATGTGCAGACGGGCCCATATTCTGATATTTACATAACGCGATGTGCATACAATATAGGAATGGTGTCAGATATGGCGAGAGACAATGTGCAACAGGTGCAGACTTCATGGCATAATCCTGGCTTACGCCTCCTTGCGACTATTGACAAAAAGAGACCTGTTTCTGGATGCTTGCAACACTTTTTGACAAAAAGTATAGTGGTACAATCAAAGTTTACAAAACTGCCTATTACCCGTCCTCTTCTGTCCAATAATTCAAAGAGTTAGCATATAAACATATCTGTCAGTAGTTTGCACAAGTGTTACAGTTTTATATAACAGTACGTCCATAAAGTCTTACCCAGCTTCCATTCAGCAATGAGCTTGAAAACCCCGTCCCCAGGTCACATTCTTGGTGGTGGCACAACTTGACGATGGGTGTAGTTAGCCATCAACTTGTTTCTAGGAGAGAAAAAAAAACAACATGTAAATGAAATTTTATAAGTAGGTACCTTGTTAAGGACAGGATAACAAAAAGAGAGAAATTTTGAGAATCAATGCTTGTCAGTCACCCGTTTTACTACGCTTTTACTTAACGTTACCGTTTTTACATGTAGATTTCCTCAGTTACTTATCTATGGAAGGTGAATTAGCATTTCCTTGCCGTTATGGCCTCCTCTAGATCTGTGGGCAGTTTGGCAGTGTAAGTTCTAATGGCAATGGGACAAATTCCTGGTCAGAAAATATTTCGTCATTTGAAGCATCTCGCAATAAATCATTGAAACATTGTAATGTTTCGTCTAATGTAAGTTTTAACTCGGATGCCCATGTGGTAATTCTTAGTGTAAAATCAAAGAAATGTCTTTCCATACACAGTTTGAATTCAATACGTCTCTGATATCAGTGCTAGGTGACGCTGTACGTAGATACAGTCGCCAAGGGGAGGCACATTTTCAGCAGGAAAGTATTTTGTATTTGCTATTTCATGGTGTTTTTCGAGCTCTCTTTGAATACATTCAATGTATATCAGTGATTCTCACCTGTATATCCCGTGCATGCTTCTCACATTGGGACCTGTTAAAACACCCCTCTGTTTCGTAACTGTGATGGGGCAGGGTACAGGTGACGTCAGATTGGCACGTGACTTCGGTGATCAGGCACCCCATTCGTCCCGGCTGAGTTCTTTGTACACAATCATATGCCAGGTTTTGATGACATCGGCTACAACTTCTTGGTTGGCGGGAACGGTGACGTGTTTGGAGGTTGACGGATTAAGGGTTATGCTGACGGATTAAGGGTTATGCTGACGGATTAAGGGTTATGCTGACGGATTAAGGGCAAGGGTGACGGATTAAGGGTTATTCTGACGGAATAAGAGTTATTGCGATGGATTAAGGGTTATGGTGACAGATTAAGGGCAAGGATGACCGATCAAGGGTAAGGGTGACGGATTAAGGGTTATGCTGACGGATTGAGGGAAAGGGTGACGGATTAAGGGATATGGTGACAGATTAATCGTTATGCTGACGGATTAAGGGCTTTGCTGACGGATTAAGGTTTATGGTGACGGAATAAGGGCAATGGTGACGGATTAAGGGTTATGGCGACGGATTAAGGGCTATGGTGACGGATTATTTCATTTCACAAACACTTTGCAGTGCAAACGACAGCTTTTTTTAAAGCACTTGTTTACTGTATGTACTCGTAAGGAGCTCTGAAATTCAGCTGATTTATACACACTTAGATTGGCCAGGAAGAGCATTCCGGTAACGAGATAGATGGTCAGCAATCCACAGGTGGTCATCCCAGGCCTGCATCTTATCCCGGCCAGACAGCAGAAGTACCCACCGCTCCTACATCTAACCCCTACCATCCGTATGGACCAATGCCCCCGGCATATCCCCATCCAGGATACGGTCCTCCAACCTATCCTTCATCCCACGTCCATCAGCAGATTCCAGGACAACGAAGTATGAACAACCAAGAGGGTGACTCTACACAGCATCTTGCACAACCCCCTTCTTCGTATGAGACAGTGTATCCGGAAACAAAGGCTCCTTGGGAAGAGAAGCAACCTTCTGGCACTAGCCCTGGTAGTGAAGGTCATCCTCAATCGCAAGATGATTTTGCCTCAGCAGCATCTCCAAAAGAAGTTAGCTACCCACATCATCATCCACCTCAAAACACCTACCCAGTTCCCGGCCCCCGAGGACCGCATGGAGAAATTTATCCACAGGCACAGCCTCATCAAGGCCAGATTCAACAACCAGCAGGGGCTACCTATCCTACCCCTGCATTTCAAGGATCTTCTCTCCATCAACAAGCTCAACAGCCGCCCATGTATCCGGGAGAGATGAACCCTTTGAAAGAGAAGCAACCATCTGGAACAGATGATGCGGGCCATCCTGAACCAGAAGAGGACTCATCAGCCACAGCAGTACCTCTAAAAGGAGATTCTTATCAAAACTACTCCCCTCAAAACCCCTACCAAGTTCCTCGAAGGACACATGGAGAAGTTCTGCCGCAGGCACATCCTCAAGGTCAGAATCAACAACCAGTTCCCTATCCAAATGTTGCCTCGCCACAAGTCCCAGGACATCGACAGATGCCCATGTATCCGGGAGGCATGACCCCATCGAAAGAGATGCAACCTTCCGGCACAGATAGTGAAGACCATCCTCAACCACAAGTGGATTCACCAGCCTCGACAACACCTCCAAAAGGAGTTAACTACCCAAATTATCCTCCTCAAATCCCCTACCCAGTTCCGTTCCCTCAGGGACCGCATGGAGAAGGCCACCTTCAAGGCCAGAATCAACCATCATCAGGATTTCCGTATCCAAACGCTCCCTTTTACTCACAAGCGCCGGGACATCAACATCTACCCGGCTTTGGTCCCAGACATCCGCACGTCTACCAGCATCCTCCTGGGTACCCCTACCCTCCTGGGTATCCTTATGCGCCTGCACCACCGCCAAACCAATGGCCTTATCCTCACCAATGGATAGGTCATGGGCAATACCCTCAACGTCACATGCCCGCAACCGAACCAACTAAAGGGGGGGAAGAGCCTGCCATACCACAGATAAGTCAACCAGAACACATGCAGACTGACAAAGACAGTTCTGTACAAGAAGACACTCGGATGACGTGTCCAGGTGCTCAGATGCAGGATGGGGCAGACCGTGACTATGAAAGTCCAACACCGGTCACTTCAACTGCAGAAAGTCAGCTTTATAAGGACCAGCCAAGTATGTCACAGGAAAGTGAAGAAGAAAAAACAGCTGATCAAGGTATGGTATGACTGCCATAACTAAAAATTTACATAAGATTCTATTCTGCCACTAAATAACCACTAATTCATTATAATGAAACGTAGAAATACATTGTACAGAATTGCACAATACTAAAGGTTGAACTGATTGAAATAGTTAGGATTACCTATTGTGTATCACATATGACTGAGCGTCCGGGAAATACGTTATGATTTCAAACTTTTCTCTCATCAACAGAAGAAGAAGCCACGATAATGGTGATTGAAGTGACGGGTTTACCAGGAGATGAATTAGCGAAAAGGCGAGACGTCCTTTTTAACTACTTCAAGAACACAAAGCGATCAGGTGGTGGTGAAATCTCCCAGTTCAACATTGATTCCGAGAAGGAACGCGTTCTGATCACTTTCAAGGACAAGGAAGGTACTATTGTCTTATTATCAATTTTATTAGATCTATTGTGAGAAAATGAAGAGAGCTGATACATTTTCAATGTTCAAAGAAAATATTTCAATTCCATGCCAGATCTTTGTGAATCCTATGGATAAGAACTCTGTCATACTGACTTGGATATTTCATTTCAAGCCCCAGAACGAGTCATGCAGAAGTCAACTCATGAGGTTGCAAAAAAGAAGCTGAAAGTCCGGATTGTCATGCCTCGCAGAAAACTTCCGGTAGATCCGTCCCGCATTCTTCTGAAAGGCGTCGCTGACAGCGTCGAAGAGGAGACCTTATTTCTCTACCTTGAATCCATGAGTGGGGGTGAGGATGAACCTTCTGAGGTTTTCTATGGTAAAGAAGCTGGAACGGTCATGGTAGCTTTTGCGGAACCGATTTCAGGTGAGTTGTGTTCAGTGTGACTAGATATCTTATCATGTCCATGTAACACGTAGCTATAGATCAAAATTTGTTGTATATATTTATCAGACACTTTAAAGCAATCAGTAGCATAGTTTTGTTCACTGTTTTCAGATCTTGACACACTCTTGTCGAAGTGTGAGGGAAATGAGCTAGAAGAACAAAAGATATCTGCGGAGAGAGTGCATGCCACGGACTGCATCCAAGTGACAGGAATCCCTCCAAAAGCCTCCAAAGACAACCTGTATTACTACTTCGAGAATGCCAAGCGAAGCGGCGGAGGAGCTTTGGCAGAAGTCGAACTGGACAAAGACCGCGGCACTGCCCTGGTTTTCTTCGATGACCATACAGGTGAGTACAGATCAACGTTACCCTGTCTCTTCTTTCATTGCCATGGGTTCAGAGTTGATTGTGGTGGTTAGTATGGTCCTATCAGAAGATGACGGTGGACATGTTGGGTTTTTTTCATAGTCCACTGCAGCTAAACTTTATTCTTTTCTCAGTGATTGAACGTGTATTAAGGAAGAGTCACACCATACAGAAGACGGCGGTGACTGTGGAACCATTCTACACCTGCCTGGGTGCAACAGTCACCGAAGCGAAAACACCGCCTCAGCTGGTGCCCTTACCGATCACCGAGAAAGTCACTACTCCCATAGCTTCATTCGTGATGACTCACCAGCAATTCAAGAAAGATCTAGAGGATGCGATGGAAGAGGCAAACGCATCTATCTCTTGGCCTTTCGAAGGCGACCACTCCTGTGTGGAGATCACCCCAACACTGACGAAGGAGACTCTAAATCTGGCCGCAATCGCCGAAAACTGGGCCCCCAAAGCAAGGGAAGGACTGAAGAGTTACATGGCACGGTTTGATACCAAGGGGATTTCTGATGTCATGCAAGCATCGTGGCCACAGGTCTGCAAACTCGTTGATAGTGGCTCCATCAAGGATGATGATTCCATCAGTGTATGCAGCACAAGCGACCGGAAGATCACCTTCACCGGTCTCAAAGACAGCGTGGCCAAGCATTACCAAAGTGTCTTGGAAGGGATAGGGAAAATAGAAGAAGACTTTAAAAGGAAACAGTCAGAAGTAGTTGAGACCGTTACCACACTCAAGCCAGACCAGGTCCAGCTCTTAGCAATGTCCGACTTCGAAGACAGAATGACAAGCGAGTTTCCCAAGCTGCAGATGTCGTTTGACACGAATGTAAGCAAGATCGAGTTTCATGGTCTGATGGATGAAATCCAACAAACAAAGGTGAAGATGTACGAAACAGTACAAGGCATGATCTCACAGCCTACCCAGCTGTCTTCTACTCTGATTTCCTTCTTGTTAAGTGCAAAAGAACCCAAGCAACACCTTCTCGGTGAGTACAAACAAGGCGGTGTTGTAGCCGTGATTACGACCACCACAAGTGTGGTTGAAGTCTTCGGGCTAACTGACGGTGACGTGAGGAAGGCGGTATCTATCCTGAAGAAGACATTCCAAGATCAATGGCTTGATGTCTCCGACCAATCCACCTCGGTACAAGATACTGAGGAATGGAAGACGACAAAGACTGGTCTGGAACAAAGCGCTCAAGGTTTGTTGAAGATATCAGTGGAGAGAGGTGCAGACTCTGGAGCAACTAAAATCTTATTCACCGGGGAATCTGCATTTGTCAAAGACATCTTGGATAGAGTCGAAAAGTACCTTAAAGTCAAGACAGTTTACAAGAAGCAGGTAAAAGCTGAAGTCGGAGTAGTCCGCTTCATTAAAGAGCATCAGAGGGCCAACATTCAACTACAGCTGGAGAAAGAAGTATCCGTCTGGTATGAGGGAAGTGAGGAAAGCCCAATTATGTTCATAAAGGGAAACACCGATGGCCTTCAACAAGCTGACCCTGTCCTGAAGTCTTACATCGACAGTGTGATCAGCGACCAGATGTCCATCAAGAAGCCCGGCATGTCCAAGCATTTCAAAGAAGACGCAGGCAGATCAACGCTACAGCTTGTCGAGAGGAAGTGTAAGTGCGTTATCAACATCCAGGACGCCACCAACAAAACACCAGCACCAGATCCAGACACGTTTGCCAAACAGTTCATGCCAAAGGTGCCCATTATGGTACCCAAGGAGAAGGCGGTAGTCAATCTTGATGGTGGAAAGAAGCTTGTCGTCTGGAGGAACGACATCACAAAACACAAGACAGACGTCATCGTCAATGCTGCAAATGCAAAGCTCGAGCACACCGGAGGGCTCGCGAAGGCAATAGTTGACGCAGGTGGCGACATCATTCAAAATGTTTGCAACCGCTACATTCAAACAAATGGAACACTGATTCCTGGACAAGTAGTCGCCTCACCATCCGGGCATATAAACACTTGTCAAATTATTCTACATGCGGTTGGGCCGATATGGAATGGGGGTCGGAATGGAGAGGAAGACTACCTTGCCGATGCTGTGTACGGAAGCCTCGAAGAAGCAGCTAAAAACAAATATCGATCAATCGCCATTCCAGCGATCAGCTCTGGGATTTATGGATATCCCCTCAAAAAGTGTGCTGGAACAATTGTGGCGACGACGGTCGAATACCTTGAAGAGAATACTAATTCAAGTCTAGAGGTGATAGAGTTCGTCAACATCGACGACAATACAACAGAGGCCTTTGTCGATGCATTTGTATCAGCATTTGGCGTGGACAGAGTTGAGAAGAGCGAGGACAAATTGGATCAAGCAACCACCACCCCTCCCCAGGGAACTCGCCCAAACAGACGACGCGCCCGTGGGCGTGAACCACGAACGGCAAGTCTCTCTACAGCAACGACGTTCACACCTCCTCCACAGCCCAGGGATCCCGTAACCGACGTCGGCTTTCGAACGACAGAGGGAAAAGCAATCATTGCCATTCAAGCCAACATTGCAAGTCAGAATGTATGTTTAAAAATATATCTTTCCTTATATTTCAATTATTTCCAATAATTCAATTTCCTGTTAGTGTTTTCGTCAGCATCTAGATTTTAGATTACCATAAGAAGTTGCTTTTGATTCATTTTATGTCATTCATGTTTCTCCAGGTCGATGTTTTGGTGAACACTACTGCAGGCAACCTGGATCTGAACACCGGTGCAGTATCCAAAGCCATCCTCCAGCTAGCCGGCAGTAACCTGCAAACCCTCGTCAACAAAGCTAAACAGTCAGCGGGAATCACATCTCTGCCTGACGGCCAGATTCTCGTCACTGGTTCCGCAGATCTGCCGTGTAAGCAAGTGATCCACTGTGTTCTGTGCAGCTGGGACGGCGGACAGGGGAACTCTGAAAAGGTTGGTATATGGTGGTTGACTGTTTTTAATAAGTCACATTACTGATCAGACATTAGTAGGTTGTTTGTATGAACGTACTTGGTGCCTTGCTGATGATCCCACTGAGAACATAACATGATACATCGTTTTCCAGATACTTCGCAAAATTGTCCAACAGTGCCTTCAACAAGCTGAGAAGGGTAACTACACGTCCATTGCGATTCCAGCGATGGGTACCGGAGGACTCCGCTTCCCACATGACGTGGTGGCAGAGGCCATGTTCAACGAGGCAGTAGAACACTGTAGGACGAACCCTTCGGGTTCTCTTCGTGAAATTCGCTTCATTGTGTGGGAGGGAGACCCGAAATCTATTCCGGTATGTTATCCACATGTTATGCGGTATATCACCACACAATGTGGCATTGAAATGCTACGGTTCCAATTACACCGGTACCCGTCAGGGGTATAGTCCCGGCCGGGCCCCGAAACCACAAATTTGTCCCAGGGACTGCTCACGGCGTTAACGATGTATGTCACATTAACAACATACAATTTTATTCTGTTGTATGTTTTATAGGTGACATTCCTTAACTACTTCCACGTAGGTTGGTAAATTGTGTATTTCAATTCAACATTGTTTTTTTATGAAACGTAATTGTATGCGGTATGCAAGTTTGTCAAGTAGTTAATATGATACATGTTCATATCTGGTGGCAGTATCTCCTCTCATCTCTTTTTGTGTATCACAGGCCTTCAATGAGGTGATGACAAAGTACAAGGCCCTGCACACGGACGACGCACCCCAACCAACTCCTCTGTCGACGCAAGATCCTACTCCAAAGGCTGAGGCAGCGCCTCCCTTCTCATCCGCAGGGTCAAGACATGATCGCCGAGGCCGACGGGGCCGTGGGAGTAAAACAGGCCACGGCCGCAACAACATGCCAAAGGCACACATTGATTCAGATGATACTGCTTTTGCAAGTAAGATAGCCATTATTCTTAGTTGTCATTTTCAGACTTCCCAAGGCTCGGTACCCTCCAGAAGCAAATAATAACTCAAATTCTCTTCCAATGATAATCTATCATCATTCAGTTGCTTGCTTGGTTGCTTGGATCGTTGGTTGTTTGGGTGGCACAACTCGAATCCTATTTCTATCGTCTTTTCAGCCCCGTCGCTGTTCTCCGAAGTATCTACTCCAGTGCGCGGAGAACTGCAAATGTTCATCGGAGACCTAACGCTAAACGTCCGCAGAGGAGATCTCACTAAGGAGACCACCGACTGCATCGTCAACAGCACGAATGAGCAACTGGACCTGACCCGAGGTTTGGAACATTGTTGCCAGTTATTTGTCATATGTATTTTATTTTATTTTTTTTTTTAATTACCGATAGAGCATTGAGGGGCAATGTTAATCTGATGTATTGTCTTTATGGTTACACAGGTGCTGTTTCCAATGCCATATGCAAAGCTGGTGGGCCTAACATTCAACGTGAATGTGCAAATATCGGTAGGTACATACATCGCAAGAGGTGTGAAATTGGAATGAGGATGTAACTGGGATGCTGAATCTAATTATCCCTCGTCCACCATGCTATTAACCAATATAGTCTTCTAAAATAAAGCGTTGTGACCACACGAATCTCCGGAAAATGATTGTTTATATTTCTACAACCAACCCCATGCTGTGTAGAGAGTATAGTACAAATTGTTTCATTGCCCATTAACTAGGCTAGATGCGAGAAAGGCGTTACCAAGGTATTATAATCAGTGAAGTTTGAATGAAGGCATTTTGCGAACACACATTATTTCTCTTGCATATATTAAGCGTATAGCAAAAAATGTTGAGCATGGGAGCCAATAATTTTAACAAGCAAAGTTATGTTTCTTTGTAGCTGCTAGTGGTGGTATGAAAGACGGCATTGCGGTCACAGGATCTGGTAAGCTGAAATGTAAGAAGATCATCCACGCAGCTGCACCTGACAAGGGTACAGATTGGAAGAATGTGATCATTAACTGCCTACAGACTGCAGACTCCCTCGGACTCAGGTCCATTGCATTTCCAGCTTTGGGAACAGGTATGACAGGATTACCATTGCTATGAGCAAAACAAATCATTTTCTATACCGATATCTTTTTTGGATTAATCAGGACTTCAATCATGTAATCTGTATCTTTGTTATATTCAGTTTTACCCCAAACTCTTTTAACCTCTATAAACGCATTTAAGATTTTTTGAGTTTTTCATTGACTGCATAATGGCAGCTCGAAAATTTATAGAGACTTGTTTGTTAGTTTGTGATTTTTAATGCCAGTTATTATCTCTGACATCACTTCAAGTGTCCTATATGCTAGCGCCAACTCGCATGTTTTTGCATCAAACGCAGGTATTCTGCAGGGAGTGCAGCACAGACGGCAACCACTATGCTCGATGCCCTGCAAGACTTTGTTCTCCAGTGCAAGCCAACCAAACTCAGCGAAGTTCGCGTTACCATATTCCAACAAGAGATGGTTCGTACTTTTCATGAAGAAATGCGGAAGAAGGTTGGGCAGCCGCTACCCAAGAAAGCGACAAAACCGTCCGGAATCCTTGGTGAGTTCCTTTTTCAACATGGAATACCTGTTTGTCTCTTCTTATAATATAGGTTAACCATTACGCTTTTCAGACATAAATGTCAAGATTAGTATTGCTAAGATTACTATCCTTTGTTAGATGTTTGAGAACAGAGCAAGTAATGCTTAAGTACATTCGTCAAGACTACTTAATAAATGATATATCAAGTCCTGAGGCGTCCTGAGACGTTGCAATCGTATATGAGTAGATCTTGTGGCATGTTTTAGTCGTACACTTTGGTTGATTTGATCCAGTCATGCTTCATTGCCGATGCACAATGGAAGTCTTTAAGCTGTTTGGGATTCCAAGCCACAGGAAATATGTCAAAAATCAAATTTTCAATCCAAATCATCATTATACATTAATCTTAGTTCTTAAGTAAAATTGAGGGATTCGGAGGTGTAAGGCGCCTCACATGAAACAGGTTTAAGTTTGTTTTTTTTTCAATTCAATAAAATTCAATGTCAAAATACGTTTCAACAGGCAGCATTGGGAGAGTGGCTGCTGCAGGATGGAACTATTTCACCGGAGGTCAGGCCAGTAACACTGCCGTACAACCCATCCCGTCAGCCGACAACGTCGTCGTCCTCATCATCTACGCTGACCTTGCCGACAATATCTGGAAAGCGAAGAACATGATCAACAAGATCATGGACGACGCGTCTAAAGACGAGACAATCCCCGCGAGGATCAAATTAACGGAAGAGCAAAAGGAGCACGTCACGCGTCTCGCCCAGCGTCACGATTGTTCGGTAACCTTTACCAGAAGCAACATCCGCTTGCAGGGTAGGATGGTTGACGTAATGGCGGCTTCCCATGACATCAAGGACTTTCAACGGGATGTCGAGATGAAGACCAAAGAAGAGGAGCATCTCAGCGACAAGGCGGAACTACTCCTAAAGACCGTGCAGTGGTACTACATTGACGAGAACGAAGAGAGGCAGCCTTATGAGCCCAAGGTCAACTACATAATCGAGACTGCCTTCAGAGCCAGCAAAAATGGCGTTGATTTTGAATTCGAGGGCGAAAACCTCCACATAGACCTCAAAACAATGAAGGAAACAGTGGTTGGAGACATTGCAGCAGGTGCAGCTTACGTGATTCGACATGAAATGGAGAAAGAAGGTAATTTTCGCAAAGATATGAGCTAGATAATAAATCTGATTTGGTCTGGTTGTCATACCACACCATCAGCGCTACTACATCAATAAACTGTAAAGATTGCATCAAGTCTCAAAATGTTTTGTGGAGACTAGTCACAATGCATGATCTGTAACTGTCCTTTGTCCATGTCTTGTAAACACATGTGCTATTTGAAGACTCCGCTGTAAATCACAGCTCGGGACGAATATCAATGACAGGAACACCTGTCATGCACCACTGATTGTTCCTAGTTTTGATAAAATACCGTTTTCTCTGTGTGTTTTTTTTCGATTAATTGATATTCTCAAATCATCTGTTAGGCACAATGAAAGTACCAGACGCCTGGACCGACATGTCGGACGATGACCAGTACAAAGAAGTCGAGCTGCAGCCGACAACAGAAGAGTACAAGAAGGTCTACGACGAGTTCATGAAGAGCATTGGGACAGCCGCACCTACAGCCGGGTATCATGCTATAACGACAGCAAATGTGCTAAAGGTAGGCACGTTTCTATCGAATATAGTCACTGCAACTTACATACTATATGTATTCTGTTATGTTGAGGAAGCTTTAATAGCTTTATAGAATTAGTTGTTATAGTTATAAACAGTAACCTCGTTTTGTACATTGTGCTCACACAATCCGATCCGTCTATTCGCTTCTTTTCAGATACAACGCATACAAAACGTCACCCTGTGGCACCAGTACAATGTCAGAAAGAAGAAGATGGAACTTGACAACGCAAAGAGTTCTCAGCCTGTCGAGCGGATCCTGTACCACGGCACTCCAATTGACCCAATACAGAGCATCAACCATACAGGGTTCAACCGCAGCTACAGCGGCCGCAACGTCGGTATGTGTGCAAGTAGCATCAACCTCCTAACTTTGTCAGGTTAACAAAATTTGTTTCGATGTTTTGCAAAATCTTAATAGATAAGTGAGAGTATGTTGAATGACAATGATTTACCGAAGAATTCTCCACAAAGACATCAAAGAGGGAGAATATCTGTAGCAAAAGAAAGTGGCAATAATACTCATTGTTCGGTACCACAAACGTGTTGTATATTATCACACAGGTGCAGCTCTTGGAAATGGCGTGTACTTTGCGGTGACAGCGAGTATCTCCGGAGCGGACCAGTATGCACGACCAGACCCAAACGGCTACAGGTACATGTACATGGCACGTGTCCTGTCAGGAGATATGTGCCGGGGACAGCAAAATGTCATCGTTCCCCCAGCAAAAGACGCGAGCAAGCCACACATTACTTACGACAGTGTGTGCGATAACCCAGCAGCTCCACAGATCATCGTTATATTCTATGACGCACAGGCGTACCCTGAGTATCTTTTTACCTTCACCAAGTAATTCGTACCTGTTCTTGCCCAGCAAGCTGTTGCGATATTGACCAAACATCCACTTGCTAAGCATTACACACAGTTAAAGCATTTGCTACAAAACCAGTTCAAGCTGAAAGCTACTGACAAGAAGCCTCAAGTTAATGATAGCTGCTGTGGCTGGCACTTGCTTTAGCTTTATGTCAGACCAATCACCATATTGCTGCAGATTACAGTATACTAGTACGAGCTTGTTGCTGCAACCGCAAGCTTGCTGTATCGTCGCTAAAAATGTTAATTGTTACAAGCACCATACATGTCGCTACGCAAATGCTGACTGAAGTCACAGACACAGTATTCTGTAGCATACTGCGTAGCTGCTGTACATGTAAGAAAGTTTGCCTGCTGGCCAATCCGGTGGGGCAAAAATGGCAAACATAAAAGTATTTTAAAAACTGACACGAGAATTGGAACAAGTGTTTCATTTCAAACCGGATCGAAAAATAGGCTTATGTTTTTTTTGGCAATTCCTTATTCATTTTAAAGAATAGTACAATTTGGTTCCCAGATATTTGTGTGGTGTCTATTCAGATACTAATTATATAACACAAACTAACAATAGATTCACTATAACATATATGATGTTTATCTCTACATATGTGACCGTGACCATCATTATGACATTGTCATCGTTTGACACAGACTTCTCCTTTGACTATGCAAGGAGATTTATTATCTGCATAAAGTGGTCTACATTTTGATAATTCATATAAGGCAACATATCTAAAATAATCAATACCCCTCCGGTATTCCACCTAGTCGTTCAAAATCAATAAATCAACGACGGTAAAACGATTGACAGAAGTAAGAATTTCTTCCATCAATTCAAATGAACAACAACTGCATCCTTTCAGGCTTTCACAATTAGCCCAAACAAAACCCAGTGATCATTAGCATGGTGAATTTTAAATTATAAGGAAAAATTGTAGAATTATATACTTTTTACGGAACATCGAAATAAATATATTTGCATAATAAATCCCAATGTTTGTCATGACAAGTGTTATCTTAAACCCCAAACTCAAACCAAATTATGTTGTTTAAGTCTAGAAGTATTCGACTTTACAGACCAAACTATTCTATCTTTCATCGGGATGCTAATAAAACAGTTCAAAGCATTTTTACAAGTGTGAATGAGGAAAAAACGAAGCAGGAAGTCATTAAATGTAGGAAATCTGACATTTCCTTTTCTTTGAGAAACTCGTTTTTAAATTTCAGACTTTTTGAAGAGAAAGACACTAAAGAAATAAATATTACATAACTGATTTTTGTAGAAAACAAATGATTGAGTATACTCATTCATATATTGAGTATACTCATTCATATATTGTATGAGATTTTCGTTACCTTACATTATATTGTATGAGATTTTACCTTACATAATAAGTAATTTAAGATACTAGTATATCAATGAACCTCACTCAAGTGTACCGGAAATATTAGCTGAAATCTTGACTTCATAATCACATCTGAGTGTCCTAGATTATGAAAATGCTGGATTTGGTGGATACAAGAAAGAAATCGTACCTTGAGTGGGAGCTAGCTTTTCCCAAAAAAGACTTTCGCTTCACCATATTTTCAGACGATCTGTTAACGAGTATCCTTTCGAACATTGAGAACACTGAGATTATTCCAAGAAATCATTCCATTAGTACGTGTAAGGCATCTTAAGTGAAGTAATGTGGCGTTTTGTGCTTAACCGGATTGTAAAGATTCAATGACATTGACTTCTTTTGAATACACATGTACTATATGACATAGAGTGGGTTGGAGTGACGTGAATTCCTTGATGGTTCCATATCCACACAATAGCAAAAAATGGCTATGGCGTAAACAAGTACTTGCGGCTTTTCTGAATCAAAATGGACCAAACTCTCACAATCCTTCTCATGCAAAACACAATACTAGAATACTGTTATTTGATATACATTTATATTATACAAAGTACATTGCATACAAGCCATACAAGTGTGTTGTGTCATAGCCGTTTTTACCCATGCTTCAAATGCATAATATTGAGCGTCCCTTGCATTCAAAACGGAAACCTTCTCATTATAACTTTTAATCTTTGTGATTTCCTTTTGAATTATTTGATATCAACTACTACTGTGAAACTGTAGCCTGCCAAGAATAGGAATTAACTATAAAAGCTACTAAAAACACTTATTTACAATGTATCATCCAATATCAATGTTTAACTACAAACAAACCAACGTTGGATATCTACAAAAAATGGGAACGAAACGGCAGTCATTTGTAAAATTACCCATCATGCATATGGCGCCTGCATCACGCCATGGCCCATCGTTAGCATGGTGGGAAGTGTTGTTATCAATGATGTATTGTGAAAAATCTGTATTGTGTTGTAGAAGCTTTATGGTAAGCCTTAGCACCTCGTGTGTTTGTTGTGTGAATAAAACAAATGAATCAAAACACGGAGGATATGCTATCATATTTTGGCTTGACACTACTGACGTAGACAGGTTCGTTTTCTCCACCCGTTTTACAACAGTCATCAATCCCGTATGCTAAATAGGGATTGATTTCAATTAATAATGAAGTAACGGACAGAAATAACGTCTAGGTTAAAGGTCAATGTCAAACTGTCTTTGAAAAGTCAGCAAAGTAGCATGGATAGTGTGCTTCGAACAAGAGCTGGCTCAGGAATGTTCATTACGCAGGCCCAATGTGAGGGTTAAAACATAACATTTAGGTAATGACGGCGAACACTGAAGTAACATCTCATGATACGAAGCTATCGCAGCCAAATGACATATCTCCAAAAATAGACACCGATTACACCAAGATGACACACTACGTTCAGATATCTACTTCTGAAATTGGCTTTATGTTTACATGGGCCATTCATAAACGTTTCGAGGACAACGTTCATGGCTTTTGGGTCAAATATTGAACCAATGTGTGGGGATTAATTGTTAAAGAATATTGTTGACATTTTTGATATGACGAAGCATCTGGGAAAACTATTGAGACACCTATTGTTTTTATATAGAAATGATAGTGAATTCAGCACCAAGGACAGGTCCATTCGATTGATAAGAAAAGAAAATATAACTGTTCATTAGAACCAAATCAACTTCTTTTTTTGACCGAAACCTTATTCTTACACATGTAAGAGTCGCATTATCTTTCTTTCACTAAGAAGGTCTGAATGATACCGGTTTTTGTCAGTTAAATGCAGTGAATTCCTGAGTAGAATCGTATCTCTGTGTGTCCATGGCCAGTATTCATCCTGCTAAGAGTAATTAAACATCGTTCACGCAGGATTTTTGCAAGATGCAACCGTATTGGCTGAAAAGGCTTGGCGCACCCAAAGATCAAGCCGTTGCACAATATGCAAAACAATGATATAACTTCATCTCGCCCTGGTTAATCACACATGGTATAAAGCATGGAGTATTCCTCAGATCCGCTCACACGCCGCCTCCGTGCGTGCAGGTGCCTACGTGTGGTCTCTTCTCTTTCTGTTTACTTCACCAACGGTGCCATCTTCCTCCAACGAAATGTTTTCTTTGGCCACAAATACCTGCATCCGTCTGTTGGCTGTTCTGGTGTGTTTCGGTGACGTTGGAGCCCGGGAGTTTCGTATCGGGCTGTTGTTGCCTCAGTCCGATGACCTGGTGGGGAGAATGGCCTGGGAGACGACGGCGGGCGCGGCCACACTGGCGGCGGAGACGGTCATGCTGGACTCGTCACTTCTGCCCGGACACACAATAAGGTCGGGAAACAACCGTATTTTACTATATAGTTATACTATACTTAGAGCAGATGTATTAGAATTTTTATACATGAATACTTGATAAGCTCAGTTCACAGGAATACTTGATAAGCTCAGTTTGAATTTGAAATACTTTATCATACAGTTCTGTCGTACACCTTTTACTTAAAGGGTTTATCGTCTCATCTTTGAATGGCAATTCTTACATTATGGGTATAATTCCAGTGTATGTACCAGAAACGCGACGTTTCCAAAATTGATTACTATCAACAGCTCTTCTCTATCTTGATAATCTATATCGTTGTCAGTGTCAATTTCCTGCGCCCACCTTCTTTATGTACTATATGTCAGCAGAATCTTTAACTTATCTCTTGCCATTGTTTTTGTATCGGGCGCTTTAGTTCTTGTATTTAACGTTACACGATTTGTATACATATTTCTTATGTTGTTCCAGCGGTAACGGTCGACTATGGCACCACTGTACACTGTGTATCTGACTATATGCCTCTGAATTTTTAAGAAAAAAAATGCTCTAGGGAAAAGTCACATTTTGTCGTTTTCATCCAAGTTTATCATGGCACCCTTTCTAAGCATGCTTTTTGGACGTGTAGTATATGATTGCATTCAATTCTATTCTAAATGCTAGTTCTATCATTATACGCCACAGTTAATGTAAAAGGAATTGGTTAGATAAAGGGACAAAGAAACACAATGAAGAGTATGTTGTTGACATCTACAGCAGTTCAGTCGTTCTGTTCACAACGAAATTGTGTTTCAAGTGTTGTTTTCATCCCTATTACTCTTGTACCATCTGTAATCATGCAAATTGGAGACCTTTGTTTGCGTTTTCAACTTCAAATTCAATTAATGCTGCACGCACCCACAGAGATATCCTTTAATGTGACAATTAGGTGGTGTATACATAACTACGTGAGACGACCACGTACTGTGTTCAAAGTCAAAACTTGATAGTTAATGTTCCTGTAAAATAGATTAAAAGTGTCTGTGACTTGGGCCCCCATAATGAAACAAGTTAATAGTAGACAAAACACGTACTGCTGTCCCCTCAACAGCAACGACAGCTGTTACGTTGGTGAGACATGTCTCCTCCAAGAAAAATCTGTCGCGTTGTCGCAAGTAGAATGATTTTCCCGCCACTTGCAGAACATTAGATGATTGCTTTTGTGGCTGAAGTGGAGGGGCAATTAGCGCTAAGAGCAGATGAAGGGGGACCGTATAGTGTTTGCGAAAATGAAAAATTTTATTCATGAGTGGAGTAAAGAAAACCAGAGAAGAACATTAAAGCACAAGGAGAGATAGATAGAGAAGCGTAACAAATACATGGTATACAAAGCGGGGTAACGGTATATAATAAGATTACAAAGTGTGCCATACTGTTCACATTCAAAGGTATTTGATTCAATTGAAGGTTTTTATTTTAAGCCCATGTCCGGGGCTAGGCGTATGACGTGCAGGTTTCTGTCTCAGTACGGAAAAAAATGAGTTTCATTAGAATGCAGATATAGTGCTGTTGTTCGGGAAACAAGACTGAATTCGTGAGCGGTAGAACAAAGGAGGGATAGGAGAAAGAAAGAAAGAAAGTGGCGCTACAACAACTCGCTTAGCCATTATAATTCAATTTGCCTCTTTTACTTGACCTTTTCTGGCCAAAATATATCATGTCAGTCGTAAATGGTCTTCCAACTGGGGAATTGTTCGATGGATGAGTTTAGAAAGCGATAAAAAGAAGATGGAACGTACATGTGGCCTTTTACGGCCTGAGCATGCTACGCAATGTTCTATTGTACAGTTCTGTAGTGTCCTTGGCCTGCTTAACTGTGTTAGATCCAAGTAACATTGGATTATTGACTACTTTCACCTTCCGTTCCCCCAGCCTTGTCTGGCGAGACTCGGGGTGTAATGCGGTGACCGCTGCCGGCCGGACGGTGGAACTCTACACGGACGAACACGTCGACGCCATCCTGTGCCCCCCGTGTAACGATGGTAGGGTCCAAACAACAATTAGACACCATTGCAAGAAAATGCTATGAAAGTTCACCAGCGTAAAATTGCGACTTAGAATATCATATTAGCAGGGACGATATATGTAGATATGTAGACGGCTGTATAGATCTGTTTTTGACATGGGCATCTATATCTATTTTCAAAGTTTGATAGTGGCCTTTCCAGAGAGTTTGATGTTTCAATGCTGGAAATGTGCCCCAAGCGTCTATAGAGACCACATTCCCTCCATAAGTCCACCAAATGATTGAAACTTTGTAACGTTTGAAGAATAGATATGTTTACAACATTTATAGCTTCAAATGGTTTGTGTTAGACGCAGTGACGTTTCCTGCCATTATAGCCCCCACAATAATTTTCGTAGTGGTCTGGAATGTTTTCGCAGTTTGATTTCGATTGAAGCAGCCAAATTTGTGCTTTAGGAAGCCACAATTCCTTAAGATGTTAGTACAAGCCTAAGGTAGACTTTTATTTTTTGTGGTCATTATTGCAAATTCAGTAATTTTTAAAAATCTTAGATTTTATAGGGGCTCCCGTGTCGTCCGAAATCTGAAATCTTTATTTTTCATACAACTTCGCATGGTTGAATCGTTTTGGTATTTTCCATCAATGGTTATCCAAACATAAAGACCCATTACCTAGTGCTGTAATTCGACTACTGACGTCATGGCCTGATATTAGTGGCCTCATATTAGTGTAATCTTAATGCAAAGCGCTCGTGTGTGTAAAAGCTTTTAAGAAGCCTTTTTGATCTTGAACATCAAGTAACGTTCGATCTAGCTAATGGATAGAGTAATTCCTTTGGCTGTTAAGGACACAGAGGACATGCCGTATTTGCAGTGAATGAATGGGGAAGGTTGTTACATCCTCTTTAGATCATCTTCATCCTTGTACTTAATATTTTCTTTCCATGAATGCCTGCTCGACCGTTTGATATATGGTCGAATCCTTCTTGTAACGCATATATTTTTGAGTAATCATAATCCTTTTCCACACCCGGACACGATCCAGCAAATAAAATACAAATACTTAATAAATTTTCATATTCCACTTTATCCAGAAAATGTAGTATATAGGTACAAAGAGACAAGGCAAACATGGAAAACAATAAGCTATTAAAAACACAGCTAGCTAATGGAACCAAAGAGTACCAAAGCCAAATCGACAAAGCCTCTCTTCAAGTCAAACAGCTCAATGTACATGGCCACTGTCGCGTCACGTTTGGTGCTTTGTCACGTTTGGTGCCCAGGCACGGTTTGTGACAGTGCCCGCGTGTCACAAACCGTGCCTGGGACAAAAGCACGGTTTGTGACACTCGGACACCGTCACGAATCGTGCCCAACCGAGCACAGTTCGTGACACACAGGGGGTCTTATCCCATACTGTGCTTTGGGGCGGAGCTTAGTGTTTTGAGGTGGAGGAGTCTGCCCAACGCGTTTTTTCCCTGCAGCCCGCCATCTTTTTTTTCGGGGCGCTGGGATGAGAAAAAATCAGCGCAATTCTCGCTCATTGAAATACATTTCGCGCTTGTCTTGGATAATTTGGATTTAGAGTTGATGTGGCACAAACAGACGGACGTCTTATCACGAATTTCTTCAACAGAAATCCGTCCCGAACCGTGCCATTCACGACTGTGTCCTGAGGCACGGTTCGTGACAGTGCGCGAGTGTCACAAACCGTGCTTTTGCCCCAGGCACGGTTTGTGACACTCGGGCACTGTCACAAACTGTGCCCAGGCATGGATTGTGACAGTGCCCGAGTGTCACAAACCGTGGCTGGGGCAAAAGCACGGTTTGTGACACTCGCGCACTGTCACAAACCGTGCCTGGGGCAAAAGCACAACTTCGAATTCCCGTAGCATTGATTTAGATCGGGCGAGCTGACTGCCTCGGGACGTCGAAGTAACCGGCAAGTGGCCCGATCCTAGTCTAGATCTGGTTTCCCAGGGTAGAATATATTTAGTCTTACAAATTGTTTTTTAGCATCTGTTATAGTCTTTTTGTGCCACTTCAGTTCTAAGTCTAAGTTATTCAATTATTTTACAGAGCGAGAATTACGCTGTTCTTCCTTATCTCAGCACCCCGAAAAAAACAAAGATGACGGGGGGTGGGAGGACTGCGGTAAACAAATCACGCTGCCTTATATGGAAACGCGGGCATGAATAGTTACATCACTGCCTCGTCAATCACAGTGATTGACAGCGCTTCCGGGCACAGTCTGTGACGGTCGGGCTGTGTCACGTTCTGTGCCTGGGAAAGCACAGAACGTGACAGGCATGGTTTGTGACGGTACAGCTACCACACAACATCAGGAACTGAATTAATGTTGAATCATTAACGTTTTGCATAACAAAACTAGACATACCTTGATAAAGAAATGGCCAAATGAGTTTTTATGTCAATCATATCCTTCCAAGTATTCAGATACATTATGGAATCTAGTTTCGTCTCATTTAATTGAAATGTTCACAGCTTGTGTCGCCTCCGCACTCTTGGCTGGATATTGGAACATCCCTGCCATCACTTGGGCCGCCATGGATCCCCGCATGGACGATAAAGTCCTCTTCAACACGCTGACTCGTCTGCTGCTACCGTTTAACAGCCTGGGCAAGGTATAGTTTACGACTTTGGTTTACGACCTGTAATAAACACATACGATATATGGTAACGACAGAACCACAATTGAGTGTACTTGACGCTTGTGCCCTTTTATAATTCATGACAATAAAACATCTTAACGCAAAAGGCACATAATGATTATACAGTTTTGCATGCCCATACAATAATGCATATGATATCACATAACATCATTTCTACCTATTGACATGTATGTTACAGACATAGACAGGAGAAATTTTCAAAGGTTTAAGAATTAACGTTTCTAACTGCCAGTTCCCATTTCATCAGTTCTGTCAGCATGCTAGCTGACGTCGAGGCGAGCTTCGCTTCCGTTTCACTGTCTAGATTTTCTCATCAGTGCGTGGTGCTGTACCCCCCTCCGAGTCATGGCTCATGATTGTCAGGTCCCATTGTACGTTTGTACGTTTGACAGACAGGCGGGGACTAATGCTTACATCCCAATTGGAAAAGAGGACCTCGCCGGGTAGTTGACGGGCTCCCGTGCTATTTTGGGGCCAGGCAGGAACCCCGAATCATTTTAACTCGGAATCATCGCGGGTCCCATTTACAAATAGACGCCGTGAGCTAATCATGCGAACATCGGGAGGTACCCAGCAGTACCCGGCAGTCCACCAGGACAAATTTGTGGCTTCGTGGACCGGTCGAGACTGCACCCTCTACGGGCATCGACGCAATGGGAACCTAAGTATTACACGGTTTTCATTTTTAACACTTTTCAGGTTGTTGCGAAGATGTTTGCAGAATGGGGATGGACACGCGCCGTCATTTTCTCATCGAACATGGAATGGCTCTGCACGCAAGTATGTGTTGCTTGTCAGAATGAAAATGTATCTGTTGAATTTTACCAAATTGACCTTTGATATTCATATGTTGGCTGTATGATATAATGGCTATCTAGGTTTCTATATACCTTTTCAACATTCAAACCTTATTAAACACGTACCTTACAAGAACTATTGGAAATGTATCTACATTTACAATTGCAATACGAGAGGAGACACATAACAAAGCGGCTCTTCTTGGTAGCAATAAAAAGTGGCTAATGTAGTAAAATGACAATTTGTACATCCGTTGATTCCAAATCATAATAGGATATATTAAGTCATCCCTTGTCTCAATACGTTAAGAAGCTTCCAAAAATATGCTTCGCGTGTATATAATTTCAAAGTCGTCGTCTTTCGAAACATATAACATTGTACCTGCAATTCTGCATATATGCATAGTTTCATCAGGTTGTCGAAGCAATTGAATTTGGAGTTCTTTTTACACAACCAAATGAAACTACCAACGTTTCAGGCAATGCCTAGTAGCTTTACTCATTATAGCCTTGCTGCAGCGCTACTATCGAAACGTTGACAATTTCTTTTCTTTCAGTTATATGAAAAGAAATCTATCATTCTGATGATATGGTATTTATATTATCTATATTTGCCCATTGTCCCAGGCCAGGACATCGTTAAAAGCAGGTCTGAGGAAGGTAAATGCTACTGTAGTAGCAGACTACAGGTACGACTCCGTGGAAGACGATGCGATGAGGGAACAACTGAAGGACATCAAAGAAACTGGACAGAGTAAGTTCAAGAAATCACTGTCTTCACTTGATGTAACATACAATGTTTCGAAATTATCTAGCTTATCATGATTGAATATTTGATTAGTAGCAATCCTAGTTGTTTTCTATCCCATCAATCACACATGAATCATGAATCATTGTTGATATTCTACCAAATAGATCCGATTTTTGCCATTTATGTTTGTCATATCATCATGAATCATCGGTTGAGCCGGCGTCACATACTAGTAGTAAGAAAATAGTTCGCCCGATGGGTTAACGAGCTAAAAAGGAAATGTTTGGCCTGTGTCCTCTCGATTACTGCGCGATGTTTAGTCTATGTTTAGAGATCGGACGATGTTCGCAGGTCCCCAAGCTCAATGTGATAGGGTAGGTTCTCCGGTGAAAAATTCGCTCGACTCTCCGGTGTCGATATCCAAATTTGGCGACCTTTTGGCGATCAATTCGATTCGGCTGAAGCTTCGAAGCACGATGACCGCGTGACGTCAGCTTGTAAGTATCGGATCCTACGTCATTCAAATCTTTACATCTCAAACATCTGTGGATATCCGGATAATACAAAAAGCAACAGTCTCTGAGCAGATGTTCCCTACAAAGGAACCATCTGGGTAACAAGATGTGGTTCCTTTCATAGTCATCTGCATGTGTCACCACGACAAAGAGACGGAGCGCCGCGTCATGCTGCACGCCCACGATCTCGGCATGACGAACGGAGAGTTCGTCTTCATCAACGCCGTGACGTGGACACTCGAGGGGCAGCTGGGGGAGCCCTGGAGAGCTGGCGACGAAAGGGATGAAGACGCCAAACAGGCTTACGGCAGCGTGCTCAACGTAGGTTGGCCGGTTTTTTTGAAGAATAAAGAAATGAATGAATGAATGAATGCATGGTTCATTTTGGGGAAATGATACATGGCAGCCATTGGCATAGGAAGCCATTGCGTATTCGTAACAAATATCTGACGTCAATAAAACACATCAAAAAGTGTAGCTGAGGGCCGTGTAGTCGTACACAGCAGGTTAAATCTTGTTTGTCTTGATACAAAGGTACGAATGGTGTTTCCGGAAGGACCCGAAGTCGATGATTTCCGAACGAAGGTCGTTGAGCGAATGGCAGCTCCACCATGGAACTTCACAGACAGCCTACAAAGGGGATTGAAGGTGCGGACCTTTCTTTGTAAAGAAGCATTTTAGATAAATACATGTAATGTAATGTAATGTAACTAAACATTTTGTCCAGAAAACATAATCACAATAGTACTGATTCTTATGTATAGGCTTGACAAAAGTATGAGATTGCCAATGTCATATAGATGCATCTCTACCTAAGTATGAACCCAAAGTGCAAGCAAAAAAACGCCCAAACGCCTTCTGGTCATACTATTCTGCCAAACATGAATTCAGAACTCGAAGGTCTCTTAGGCTATTACTTAGATTTGTTTTTGACATACATAATGCCTTTCAGTCACAACCTGCTGGTCTTCTCTCATTTAATTGTAGTACAGTTGCAATGTATGCCAACCATTTGTTTTTACAGGGAAGCTCATACTCTCCTTTCCTACACGACGCCGTCATACTCTATGCCTTAGTCATGAACAAGACGTTGCAATCGGGAGAGGATCCTAGGGACGGCGAAGCTTTCATGCGTCACGCAAGGAAAAAAGCTTTCGAAGGTCAGTAGAACCCTTTACGTTAGGGCTAATAGCTGTTTTGATTACTGTTTGCATCTTTGATAGTCGTCATTGGTCCAACTGTTTGTCCCAAAAAGAGGTTGTATCTTGCTGTACTGGAATTATATCGGCGATGTTTTATCATTGACTTGTAATTGACCTACAGGACTGTGTCAAACCATGAAATTATATCTTGTAGATATATAGTATATGCCTGTACACTTGTAGTGATATATACATTTAGAGTGATGATTAAACCAGTGACATTTTGTATGTACACTAACATGTCTTTCAAAATAACGATGGTCACCAATTGTAGATTATCCTATACTCAGCGGTGTCTTTTGTGAAAATCAAAAATTCGACAGACCATACACATATAGAAGCTGGAACCTCAGAATATATAGACTAAAGTACCCCCCCCCCCATAGACCAGTGGTTGTTTCCTTTCACGATGGCATTATCATTACCACCATTATCATAATTGTTATTATCATTACTGTCAGCATCATCTTGTTTTGTCGTATTATAATCATTATTATCATCATCGTTCTTATCATTCCTGTGATCATAACTGTTATTAGTAATTGTCATCAAAATACAATGTACCCAACGATAGGTATGTCTGGAACCGTGATCCTCGACAATCGTGCTGACCGTGAACCTGAGTTCTACATCTGGGACATGGACCCGAGCGGCACATTCGATGTCGTGGCCCAGTTCGACGCTAGACCCGCTGGAACAGAGGTTGGACTAGAAACACAAATTACCCAGGAATATTAACAGATCAGGACTTTTTCAGCACGTGCATGTTTTAGATATTGCTTTAAGAGACCCGTGTGTGACTTCCTAAAAACAATGTAGCTGGGATAGTTAGCATCTATCAATTTGCAATGGTAGGCACTTTTGAGATATGTCTGTGAATAGTCCTTATTGCACTAGCAAGAAGAGCTATCTGCTATGTTCCTCCGCGCAATACTGACTTGTTCTGCCTCCCATGCACTGCTAGGTGGCGCCGCAGTGAGTAGAATGAGTAAAATGTGACTAAGCTTGTGTATACCGCCACCCCCACCCCCGTGAGATATTTGATGTCGTTTCGATAGTCCTTCATCTATATTCCACAGGGCAGTACTTACTGGTTTTACTTCCCACTGGCACTGCTAGGTGACGCTGCAGTGAGAAGAATGTGGTTAACCACCACCCCTTAGGAGATTTGATATCTTGATGTCCTTTGTGTTGCATAATGGGCTATTCTATATGGATATCATAAACCCAACTCTACCGGAGAAACGCATCGTTTTCAGGTATAAAGATCCGGTGCACCAACGATATCTGTACTCATAGGTCAGTGATGACCTCTTACAGGATCTGGTGTTTATTAAACACATCGTTTGGGGAGACGGTACGACCGACGCACCGACGGGGCTCCGGGAGTGCGGGTACATGAACGAGCAGTGCGCCTCTGAACAAGATAAACGTAATGACCAAAACGAGAAGAAGACGACACAGCTGGTCTATGGTAAGCAAAGTTGTATAGGATTTGCGGAAGACCACACATAAGAAAATCGTTCAGAAAGGTAATAGACAATATTAAAGCATATGATATTATCTCGGTTCTTCCCTTCTCTTTTTCATCCCACAACATACCATCAAAGAATTGGAAAATTGTCATTTTTCAGTTTCAATATGCAGATTTCACAACTGAATCTCATTATGAATAGATCACTGCTTACTAAAATCTTAAGAAACGGAAACTCTATCCATAATATACATCAATGATAAGTCTTCGACATACATGTATTTATATCAGTCTTTAGCAGCGCTAAGATTAGGCTTTGTAATGGAATCATGTCAAATAACGTCCAATGATCCATCTTTGCTGCCTGAAGGCCTTTCAGGTCTGGGCGTTGTTCTCATCCTGGCGACAGGGATCGGCGTTTATGTCAGGTAAATATGAATGGATTTTAGCAAAGAATCGTATTCTGAGGTAGATAATCTACGTGACCATAACTATTGTATTCTGTAACGTTACGACTTGTCAAAGCTTCCGCCATTGCAGCTACATACATAACGGGATATACTAAACGTCATGGTAACCTGAATTTCCTGTCAATCAAGGTTTAAACCTACAGCAGGTTTTATGACACTGATACCGTTTTATACTGTTCCTTTCCAACAGGAAACGTTTTACAGACAACAAGAAGAAAGATGGAAATTGGCAGATCAAGTTTTATGACATAAATTTTACAGCGTACGATGAAAAGGTATGAGTATCTTGTTCACATTGTACTATACGTTCACAGCATTAGCTTCAAAATCTTATCCATCCCGACTTCGGAAATTAAAGTTATTTTCTATCTATTAATATTCAATTTCGTTTTTGAACGTCGCTGTTTTTCTCGAAGAACACCAGATGTGCAGAGTTTTCCTTCAGCCGTTATTAACATTATGTTTCTCTAGCGTACTTGGTTTGCGTTGCGGTGCATGTATCATAGAAGTAGCATGTAGAATTGAACCCATGCCTTGTGCAGTTTCTCTTAGAACAGTCATTCTTCACAAGAAACGCCCTTACTCAACGTGCACTTGATCATGAGTCATGGATGAAACCAACAATAAAGGTAAAAACTGACAAGGATATAGATGTGGGGACCGCCATGCACATCTGTACATGCAGTCATCAATGTTTTGATACAACTATGTGAAGTTTCGTTTCTCATGGTCAATGGAAAACGAGTCTAAAAACTTTCTTACCATCATCCCTTTTTTATAAAATCCTGGTGACCTCTCTGCTTTCAACTGGCTCCACTATTACACAATACGCTAGGTCAGCACCTGCAAAACAGAAACTGTCCTGGGCTCACAAATGAAAATTAGCATGTGGACTTTGGATATATATATATGTTATCATCCACATAAGAATTCCAGTCCCCTACAATAATTAGTGGGTGATTTGTAATCCTTATATTGAGCTACCCTCGTATTTCTGTCACATTGTGACAATTTCCCTTTACAGCACTTTATGATCGTGCTGGTTGATACAACATGTAATGTTCAACTTCGAAAATCACCATCATTCACACAGTTCATTCCAAAAACTGCCAGTGCTATCCATACTATTCGTGGATACTCTCCTTGGCACTCTGTAAGTTGTTGTATATTTGCAGGAACACAAGAAAACCCAGTCTTTGGGGAAATCGGAGAAGAAGAGCTTCCTCAGCGCAGCTTCCGGAGGTACCGGTGGTGTTAGTGGCAAGTCAGAAACCACCACGAGAAACTCTTCTAGGGTAAACTATTCGTACCCTTACGTTTCGCACCATAGATTTGGGTAAGAAGGTCAAGATGCCATAACATTTATTGAGGCAGCATAAGGGCAATGGGAATGTTGTCTTGGGCACGGTATTGAAAAGTGGAGCTCATCCCTCTCCTTCCACCACGTGCATATGTATACTTCCTCAATCGAAGCTAGACACATTTTCTACCTGGGAGAGTAAACCTTAAAGTTTTTATACTTAGATGTCAAGAATACCTGGAATAGAACCATGACCCCTGAAACACTCGACACCACACGCGCTAAGCGGAGGACCTAATCGTATATGTTGCACAACATTTCAACGAAAGGATGATGAAATACTCGTTCCATGTCAAATAAGCTGTTCATTCTTTAGTGCAGGTAAAGTGGCAGAAATACGTGTTTACTTAACGTCTAGACCATTGAGAAAGTTCTTATCTGTATCCCTTGGTATCCGGTATTCATTTTTACGGTCTCTTTGCCTCATCTAAGTCGTCCAGTGACCAGGACTACGGCGAGCAGGACTTCAACGAGGGGCTGTTAGACTTCAACAAACGGGAGTCCAGCAACCTCTCACTTGGTCGGTACGAGGACAACTTAGCAGTGGTGAAGAAAATCTTCAAGCAGCACGTCTCCATGTCACGAGCACAGCTGGTGGAGCTGAAAGTGGTAAGCGTGCCGCCTAGCCTCCTATAGAGGATACTAGACAGACCGTCTTGTTATCTCCATGAAAAATGGAGATATTGTTTTGGGTGTGTCTGTGTGTCTGTCTGTTTGTCTGTCTGTCTGTTTGTGATTCCGCACTACTGTAGTCAGCATAACTCAGGAACCTCTTGATGGATAACGATGACATTTGGTATGTGGGCAGGTGTTTTGACGCTAAAGTTCAAGGTCGATTTTGGGCCCCCTGGTATGTGACCTTGGTACTGCAGCAGAACTTCAATTTTTGTATCTCTTGACCTGGGCGTGCTATGGTCTTGATTTTTGGGTGGCAGATAGCTTGTGATGTAATAAAGAAGTGGTGTCGATTTGGGCCCCCTAGCAGCGTGCAATGGAACTGCAGTGGCGTCATTGTAAAAAATTTCTAAGGGGAATAACTGAACAAAGGAATGATGGATTTCCATCATATTTAGTATGCAGGTAGCTTAGACAGAGATGTACACATTGAGCTGCAAGTTATGCTAATTGGGACTTAATTTTCACAACTAATGAGGAAAATCTATATTTGCATTGTTTTCCATTATAAGACCCAAATACATATAACAGGTGTAGTTTATGGAAAGTGGATCATCAACAGATGCTAATTATGCAAATAAATTCCTAATTTGCATAACAAATGCAAAACACCATATCACATCTAATTGGAAAATTATGGGACTGTCAATAAGATACTTAGTATGCAGGTAGCTTAGACAGAGATATACATAATGTAGTGAAAATTATGCTTATTGTGACTTGATTTGCATAGCTAATGAGGAAAATCTATATTTTGCAGTGTTTTCCATCCTAAGACTCAAATTTATGTAACATATGTAGAGTATGGGAAGTGGAGCATCAACAGATACCAATTATGCAAATGATTTTCTAATTTGAATAATTAATGCAAAAGCACAATAATTCATCTAATCGGAAAATTATAAGACTGTCAATATAGCAACATGTGTAAGTTAGATAAAAGTGTTTATGACCAAGCATATATTATGCAAATGTGTAAGTCATTTGCATGAACAGAATTGTTCATGGAGATATGAGGTCGTGGAACTCTTGTATTTAGAAAGCAGCAATACGATGAAGTTATGGGACATTGTAGCATCAAGTAAAATATCTTATTATGAGTTCGATGAAACGTCGTGTCATGTATATCATATATGTCGTGTATACCAAACAAACCAGCTCTAAACGAGAACTCCTTAAAGTGTTCAGCAAAACAAGCCCTTTAAGAGGACAAGCTTGATGTGGGAAAGACAGTGTTTGGTCTCATTATGTCGCACCTGATGTTTGTTGATTTGCAGATGAAGGGCATCAACAATGAACATTTGAACCGCTTCATTGGTGTATGCACTGAGCGTCCCAACATCTGCTATCTCTTCCAATACTGCACGAGGGGAAGCGTTCGGGTGAGTAGTACATAGATTTAATCGTAAGAATATAATACTTTGCTTGAAAAAAAATCTACTTGTTGCAGCTGAGTTTGCGTTTCGTTTGCTTTGTTGTGAGACAGGCTCAACCTTCCTGATGATGACCATGGTCTCACAGACTTCTGATATTATTTCTGCAGAATTGTTACGTTTTCTGCATCATCAGAGGCATCCTTGTGACTCTTAACCACATTCAGTGACCGTGTTCTTTCTCAACAGGATGTTCTCGACAACGACAATATAGAGGTGGATGACATGTTCCAGATATCTTTCATTGTTGACATTGCAAAGGTAACGTTATATTTCCCCCATTCGTTTGAACATCATTTATTTTTATGACTGTGTGGCTAATTTTTATAAGCCCGTACATAACTTTGGGAAACATGTTAGGCATCTGACACAAAAATGTTTGTCATATGCTTTAACAGGGGATAGAGTGGAGGTTCGAACCCCGATCGAGAGAGCATGATGTGAGAGGTTGCACTATTCTATTCGGATGAGAACTTAAAAAACCGAAGTCCCGGTGTATGATATGAGCGAACTTCATACGTTAGCCTCAGCAGTCAAATCCTCGCAACTAAAATAACCCAACACACTTATTGATAAGAGTAGAAATGACCCTGTGCCCTGTCCGTAGCGAAGCCGCATTGTACTATCAGCTGCAGCTAACGAAAAAGCATGTGTTTCATCTCAAGCATTACGCCCCGAGTTTGACTACTTTCCCTTTTTTTTTCCAGGGGATGGAGTACATCCACCAGTCAATCATCAAGTACCACGGGAAGCTGAAGTCTACAAAGTGCGTTCTTGACCAACGTTGGGTGGTCAAAATCACAGACTACGGTCTGAAAGAGTTCAAGTTCGGTGCAGATGTCCTGGAAGAGCCCAAGGAACAAGAAGCAAAGAGTATGGACCCATCCACGTCTAAAGATCCGTCCCGCGATGGCGAAACAGAAAATAGACAGCTTCTTATTCCCAGATGCAAGGGAACAGGTGCATCTGAACAGACCAACCCACGTGTGCCTATGAAAATGTTCAAAGGATGTTTTACACGATTTCTCATTCAGAAAATGCGAATTTACAATCTGTTTTTATCATATGTCTGCAAGCAAAGCAACCAAAGTTATAATACGGCTCCTATATACCGTTTCTGACAGCCACGTGCGTTGGTCAATTATTATCATGCTAACAGTCAGGTTTCAATAATCTAACAGGAACGCCAATTTCTGAGCTACCATCTGGGTAAGTCCATCTCCACCATAGCTGTACAGCTAGGTATACTCCGAATTTTCATTGTGTATACTTGCTATGCATGCATTAAAGAAGTTCAGGCTGGGGCTTTGATTACGAATTTGTGATCTTCTAATAACAATTTTTTTCTTACAGAGATGTTATGGACAGCACCGGAGATTCTTCGTAACTCTAGATCAATTGCGAACTACGCGACGGCACCGAAGTCGGACGTTTACAGCTACGGTATCATCGTGCACGAGATCCTGACCGGTGACATGCCGTACTCATCGTTTGGACTCAATCCTTCAGGTACAAGCCATCTCACAGTTCCGGATACACATATGATATCGCGATGCAGTATGGTCTCGTTCAAAATCCCAATAGTTCTTTGTCCAGACGTTTGGGCACGTGGATGATATGTTTGCACTGGAACTTGGAACTATGAAATGGCTTATTGTTTCTATCCACGGTGTTCTATCAGAAACGTACTGCTATCCTTATTAAAAAAAAGAGAGAGAAAGACCTACTTAAGGGATATTATTTATGAACCTAATATATACGTGGGGTCGTGTGGCGTAACGACAGTGTGTTCGACTCAGAACCAAGAGGTCCCGAGTTCGAATCCCCCTGATGCCACCGATGTTGTGCCCTTAGGAAAGGCACTTTACACGACTTTCCTCACTTCGCCAAGGTGTATAGAAATAATGATTGGCATGTTGTAATCTGTACGTGGCACTGTTAATATAACTTAGAAAAACTTGAGTGCAGTGCCACGTCGTCCCTGTCTGTCAACAACCGAAGTTTAAAAAAAAACTAATATATATAAAGGATACTCATTATGAATCTATGTTTAACGATAAATGGCAACACAAAGAATTGGACCCAAATGTTCAACTGTACACTACCAGTCTTTGTCACGGAATTAATTTGTCATTGAATAAAGACGGGGCACGCCACGCGCTATCTACCACTTTTGATCCACTGTTCACTGTGCCACGTGTCTGTAATCTTTAAGTGACGTCATAGAAGTGGTGGATTCATTCCTTGTAGCTTCACAAAGATTGGTGTTGTTCGTTGTTAGATATAGGTAAGTCCAAGTCTTTGTGTTTGCAATTACAGTAGATTCTCTTCCAGCTGAATTTTGTAAACACAGATGAACTACAGGGCATTCAGTTGCAGTAGAATAGTTAGCTCTTCAACTAGACTTACTAATGTGATTTTCACATGGAGAATAGTGCAAGTCCTAAATTGGAGTTTAATGCTTCCTTACGCAGAGGTTTTGGCGAAGATCGCTGGAGGTATGAGACCTCCTTTCCGTCCCATGCTTCCTTCGTCAGACAAAATCCATCCCCTGATACTGCGCATCATGCAGGAATGTTGGACGGAGGATCCCCTCAGACGGCCCGACTTTGCCTCTGTGCGGAGCCAACTCTTCAAGGAACTCAAGGCAGGAAAGTAAGGCTTACCGCTCACTGTTCCCTTGGAAAGACCTGTACTTTGGCAGAATTTCTTCCACACATCCTCATCCTGTGCAATCACCTGGCCCTAAGTAAAGGTTACGTTCGGCAACGTTGTCTGCCCATTTCATCGTCTATCTCTTTCTCTCTATCCATATCCACTATATTTGTAGACAAAATACGCTGCTTCTTCTGGAATGATCAAACCATTCAAAATTTCGTATGTTTACAGTGTTAATTAAGTTCACAAACACTGGGCGAAATGGTCACGGATCCCGGCAGATACCACGGCATCCGTCAAATCTTTACGTCACGGATACGAAAGATTCCGAGCAAATGCGAACAAACCCCAGATCCGTGAAGGATACGACAAAATACCCTACGGATGTGACACCGTATCTGCTCGGATAACGGATACACTAAAGATACGATGTCGTATATGCTTGGATCCCTGACTGACAACGGATACGGATAGGTCGTTTGCACGAATCCTTAAATAAAAACATATGCAATATTTGAGAGAAATGAAAACTTGTCATTAGAATTTTCTGTATTCATAAAGACCATTAACAGGTTCGCTGGCCCACTCTATCATACTAGTGCGTTGTGGCAATCTACGGATCCTAGCAAATCTCTTTTCCGTATTTTCTACGGATCCGCTGGCCCGATCAACGACTGGGGATCCTAGCAAATACACCGTTCACATTTTCGATGGATCTGCTGGCCCTATAAATGGCTGGAGGTCCTAGAAATTTCCCTTCCGTATCTTCTACGGATCTGCTGGCTCGATCAACGAATAGATATCCTAGCAAATCCCCTTTCCGTATCTTTAACGGATCCGCTAGCCCGATCAACGACTGGCGATCCTAGTAAATTCCCTTCCGTATCTTCTACGGATCCGCTGGCCCAATCAACGACAAGGGATCCTAGCAAATCCCCTTTCCGTATCTTTTACGGATCCGCTGGCCCAATAAACGACTGGGGATCCTAGCAAATTTCCTTCCCGCATCTTTAACGGATCCGCTGGCCCGATCAACGACTGGGGATCCTAGAAAATGCCCTCCCGTATCTTCTACGGATCCGCTGGCCCGATAAACGACTGTGGATCTTAGCAAATCCCCTTTCCGTATCTTTTACGGATCCGCTGGCCAAATCAACGACAAGGGATCCTAGCAAATCCCCTTCCCGTATCTTTATCGGATCCACTGGCCCGATCAACGACTGGGGATCCTAGTAAATCCCCTTTCCGTATCTTTTACGGATCCGCTGGCCAAATTAACGACTGGGGATCCTAGCAAATCCCCCGTCCGCATCTTTAACGGATCCGCTAGCCCGATCAACGACTAGGGATCCTAGCAAATTCCCTCCTGTATCTTATACGGATCCGCTGGCCCGATCAACGACTGGAGATCCTAGCAAATCCCTTTTCCGTATCTTTAACGGATCCGCTAGCCCGATCAACGACTAGGGATCCTAGCAAATTCCCTTCCGTCTCTTCTACGGATCTACTGGCCCGATCAACGACTGGGGATCCTAGCAAATTCACTTCCGTATCTTCTACGGATCCGCTGGCCCAATCAACGACTGGGGATCCTAGCAAATCCCCTTTCCATATCTTTATCGGATCCGCTGGCCCGATCAACGACTTGGGATCCTAGTAAACCCTTTTCCGTATCTTTTACGGATCCGCTGGCCAAATTAACGACTGGGGATCCTAGCAAATCCCCCTTCTGCATCTTTAATAGATCCGCTAGCCCGATCAACGACTAGGGATCCTAGCAAATTCCCTTCTGTATTTCATACGGATCCGCTGGCCCGATCAACGACTGGAGATCCTAGCAAATACCCTGTTCGTATCTTATACGGATCCGCTGGCCGGATCAACGACAAGGGATCCTAGCAAATCCCCTTCCCGTCTTTTCTACGGATCTGCTGGCTCGATCAACGACTGGGGATCCTAGCAAAACCCTTTTCCGTATATTCTACGGATCCGCCTGCCCAGTTAACGACTGGGGATCCTAGCAAATCACATTTCCGTCCCTCTTCGGATCCGCTGGCCCAACTAACGACTGGGGATCCTAGCAAATCCCCCGTCCGTATCTGTTACGGATCTGGTGGCCCGATCAACGACTGGGGAACCTAGCAAATCCCTTTTCCGTATCTTCTTCGGATCTGCTGGCTCAATCAACGACTGGGGATCGTAGCAAATCCCCGTCCGTATCTTCTACAGATCCGCTGGCCTGATCCACCACTAGGGATCCTAGCAAATCACATTTCCGTATCTTCTTCGGATCTGCTGGATCGATCAACGACTGGGGATCCTATCAAACCCGTTTCCGTATCTCCTACTTACGGACAGAAATGATGTGATATATTTATTTATTTGGCTGTAGAAAAAGTACAGACAGGGCTACTCAACTAGCCGAAGACATCATGAGTTTTTTAAAACAACACTGACGCAAGCAATATCAAAATCACAGTGCTCTCAATATTTCTTTTTGAACGTCTTTAACAAAATTAACGCTCTACAAGTCACCCACAATCCCATGATACACTAGACTACTGTATATCTTGCAAAAAAGAAAAAGGCTTTTTCGTGAACCTACAGGGTCCTGAACCTTAGAAAACAACACGGAACTAGCAATTTTCTAATCACCGTTCAGCGGTTGTCTATATATTGGGTCGTGTTTCAAAACCCTTCAATTGCGCTCTCAATATTTTTTTTTGAACGTCTTTAACAAACGCGTTCTACAAGCCATCCACCACTCCATGATGCACTAGACTACTGTATATCTTGTTAAAAACGAAAAGGCTTTTTTGTGAACCTATAGGGTCCTGAACCTTAGAAAACAACACGGAACTAGCAATTTTACCGTTCAGCGGTTGTCTATATATTAGGTCGTGTTTCAAAACCCTTCAACTGCGCTCTCAATATTTCTTTTTGAACGTCTTTAACAAACGCGCTCTAGAAGTCACCCACCACTCCATGATGCACTAGACTACTGTATATCTTGTGATATAAGAAAAGGTTTTTTTGTGAACCTATAGGGTCCTGAACCTTAGAAAACAACACGGAACTAGCAATTTTCTAATCACCGTTCAGCGGTTGTCTATATATTGGGTCGTGTTTCAAAACCCTTCAACTGCGCTCTCAATATTTCTTTTTTTAACGTCTTTAACAAACGCGTTCTACACGTCACCTACCACTCCATGATACACTATACTACTGCATATGTTGTGATATAAGAAACGGCTTTTTTGTGAACCTACAGGGTCCTGAGCCTGAGAAAACAACACGGAACTAGCAATTTTACCGTTCAGCGGTTGTCTATATATTAGGTCGTGTTTCAAAACCCTTCAACTGCGCTCTCAATATTTCTTTTTGAACGTCTTTAACAAACGCGCTCTAGAAGTCACCAACCACTCCATGATGCACTAGACTACTGTATATCTTGTGATATAAGAAAAGGTTTTTTGTGAACCTATAGGGTCCTGAACCTTAGAAAACAACACGGAACTAGCAATTTTCTGATCACCGTTCGGCGGTTGTTTATATACTGGGTCGTGTTTCAAAACCCTTTAACTGCGCTCTCAATATTTCTTTTTTTAACGTCTTTAACAAACGCGTTCTACACGTCACCTACCACTCCATGATACACTATACTACTGCATATGTTGTGATATAAGAAAAGGTTTTTTTGTGAACCTACAGGGTCCTGAGCCTGAGAAAACAACACGGAACTAGCAATTTTACCGTTCAGCGGTTGTCTATATACTGGGTCGTGTTTCAAAACCCTTTAACTGCGCTCTCAATATTTCTTTTTTAACGTCTTTAACAAACGCGTTCTTCAAGTCATCCACCGCTCCATGATGCACTAGACTACTGCATATCTTGTGATATAAGAAAAGGCTTTTTTTGTGAACCTACAGGGTCCTGAACGTTAGAAAACAACACTGAACTAGTAATTTTCTTATCACCGTTCAGCGGTTGTCTATATATTGGGTCGTGTTTCAAAACCCTTCAACTGCGCTCTCAATATTTCTTTTTGAACGTCTTTAACAAACGCGTTCTACAAGTCACCCACCACTCCATGATACACTAGACTACTGTATATCTTGTGATATAAGAAAAGGTTTTTTTGTGAACCTATAAGGTCCTGAACCTTAGAAAACAACACGGAACTAGCAATTTTACCGTTCAGCGGTTGTCTATATATTGGGTAGTGTTTCAAAACCTTTCAACTGCGCTCTCAATATTTCTTTTTGAACGTCTTTAACAAACGCGTTCTACAAGTCACCCACCACTCCATGATACACTAGACTACTGTATATATTGTGATATAAGAAAAGGTTTTTTTTGTGAACCTATGAGTCCTGAACCTTAGAAAACAACACGGAACTAGCAATTTTACCGTTCAGCGGTTGTCTATATATTGGGTCGTGTTTCAAAACCCTTCAACTGCGCTCTCAATATTTCTTTTTTAACGTCTTTAACAAACGCGCTCTAGAAGTCACCCACCACTCCATGATGCACTAGACTACTGTATATCTTGTGATATAAGAAAAGGTTTTTTTGTGAACCTATAAGGTCCTGACCCTTGGAAAACAACACGGAACTAGCAATTTTCTAATCACCGTTCGGCGGTTGTTTAGTATACTGGGTCGTGTTTCAAAACCCTTTAACTGCGCTCTCAATATTTCTTTTTGAACGTCTTTCACAAACGCGCTCTAGAAGTCACCCGCCACTCAATGATACACTAAACTACTGCATATGTTGTGATATAAGAAACGGCTTTTTGTGAACCAACAGGGTCCTGAACCTTAGAAAACAACACGGAACTAGCAATTTTCTAATCACCGTTCGGCGGTTGTCTATATATTGGATCGTGTTTCAAAACTCTTCAAATGCGCTCTCAATATTTCTGTTTGGGCGTCATTAACAAACGCGCTCTACAAGTCACCCACGTACCACTTAATGATATTCTAAATGATATACTAGACTACTGTATATCTTGTGATATACGAAAATGCTTTTTTGTGAACCTATAGGGTCCTGAACCTTAGAAAACAACACGGAACTAGCAATTTTCTAATCACCGTTCGGCGGTTGTCTATATATTGGGTCGTGTTTCAAAACCCTTCAACCGGTGCTCTCAATATATATGTTTAGGCGTCTTGGTCTACACGTTAGCGATTACTTAATGATGTACTAGAATCCTGTATATGCTGTGATATTACAATACGTTTTTTTGGACTTCTACGGTGGCCTGAACCTTAGAAAATAACACGAAACTATATACGACACCGCTTAACGGGTATTTCAGTGCGTGAAAACTTCTTCAACTGCGCTCTCCACATTTCTATTTCCACATTTCCTTTTGAAACGCGCTCTACCCCATCTACCAGTACTCCGTTTCTAGACATACTAGAATCCCGTACCCCGCGCAGGACAGACAAAGCGTTTTAGCTTATATATGTTCCGGGAGGTTACATGAAATGTTCCCTTTTTCTGTATCAGAACAAGTAAAATGTTAAATACTACGTACATGGTTCCACAGTCGTTGATCGGGTAGGCGGATCCGTAGAAGATACGGAAAGACTTCAAGGAGGATTTGCCAGGATCCCTAGTCGTTGATCGGGTCAGCGGATACGTAGAAGATACAGAAAGGGGTATGGTAGGATCCCCAGTAGGATCAGCGGATCCGTAAAAGATGTGGAAAGAAGATTTGCTAGGATCCTTAGTACCTTATTGAGCAGGCGGATTCAATACAAAAAAAACTAAGCCAGTGTTATGTTATCGGTAGCTTTTATCAATTAGGTGCAGCCTGCTACTCATTTAGAAAACATTGCGACATGTTTTATGATAATCTTTCTATGAGTGCCTTCAAGTTAAAGCAAGGAGGTCTACATATAAACTCATTGGTTAAAGCAAGGAGGTTTTATATAAACCTTCTTGGTTAAGGAGGGAGTGCTTCCCTTTTACTTTATAGGCTGTAGAGAGTTGCCGGAAATGCTGCGTTTTTCTGTTCCATAGACCGTGGTAAAATTATCTATCATTTTATGGTGTGTTTTTTTTCGGTACACACTACATGTTTTTTTTCGCGCTGACCTCGGCTCAGACCAATACATGCTGTGTTTTCGCAAAACATACTTCTTCAGACCTCGTTCTTTTAGCTTACATGAATTCACAGAAAGTTACAGGAAATGTTATAATAATTACATTTCGTTATTTAGTCATTGTAAGAACTTGGAGGAAATAATGACATAGAGTGTTTTCTAGCGTTTTTATATTTTGTTGTGGTTGGTTTAAAAAGACAGGTCGAATGCGAATGCAAATTTATTCACTGTGAAGTTGTAAAAACAACAAAGTGACAATGGGAAGTGACCTGGGGGATGTCTCTTGGGATGTCATGTGATCGGACATTACCCAATGACAGACAAGAGTGGGTTTTTCAAACCTAACGAATATGCAAGCTGAAGAAGTATTTTGTAGGAAGTCTGTTCGAAGACAAGTCATGAAAGAAACTCGGACCCGTTTCACTAGGACACAAGTTATGGTCAAGACTTTGCTTTTGCCGCCTGGAACCCCGACGGGACGAACACGAAGATAGGACATGGCCAGACTTCTGTACCAGAGTCGGTTGGAGCTCTTGTATGGCGCACGACACAGCCACAGGAAAGGGAATCACGACCGTATCGTCCTGACCATCGCAGCGAAGGCTGAAGAAGAGCGCAAATAATGTAACCTACGGATTATTACTCCTGCGGTGACCAGATGGGAAAAGGATAACAATGTTTCTTGTATATATGACGCACCATCGGGATTGTGGATTTAGCCTTGGTCGACCGATAGCTCACTGACTGACAACTCGGATCGCCAAGTGTAGGTCTGCGGGATGGACTGGTCAAGCTGCCGAACAAATTCTCTACGGGCCCCACCAGGTGTCTCACCCGGGGTAACTTGGACATAGCGCCGAATCGTGAAGAGCACAGACAATGTGAATTTGATCCTCCTGTCGACAACATCAAGTACAGTTTTGAAATAAAAAGACAAAGACCTACATTTTGTATTTGCGTGTATGTGTAGAGAATTCGGGGGAATTCAGGTATCGCATCTGCTAAGTATTCGGAAAAATCCGAATAATTCGCATCTGTGCATTTGTAGCAAATACGGAGAGATTCACGTATCGGATTTGGTTAGGATCCTGGAAAATCCGAGTTTCGTATCTGCGCATTCGTAACAAATACGGTGAGATTCAGGTATCGAATTTGGTTAGGATCCTGGAAAATCCGAAATTCGCATCTGCACATTCGTAGCAAATGCTGAGGGATTCAGGTATCGAATTTGGTTAGGATCCTGGAAAATCTGAAATTCGCATCTGCACATTCGTAGCAAATGCTGGGGGATTCAGGTATCGGATTTGTTTAGGATCCTGGAAAATCCGAAATTCGTATCTGCACATTCGTAGTATATACGGGGGGTTCAGGTATCGGATTTGGTTAGGATCCTGGAAAATCCGAAAGTCGTATCTGCACATTCCTAGCAAATGCTGGGGGATGCAGGTATCGGATTTGTTTAGGATCCTGGAAAATCCGAATTGCGTATCTACGTAGTCGTAACAAATACGGAAGGATTCAGGTATCGGATTTGGTTGGGATCTGGAAAATTTGAATTTCGTCCATACGTATGCGTAGCAAAAACCGAGAATCGGCTGCCAAATTTGGTAAGGATCCGGCAAAATTCCGGCGTTTTAGCGTGGCCCAAGGTAAGGATGCGAAAAATTTCCTACGAAACCTGTCATCGCATCCGCGAAAAATACAATTTTCGGATTTGTCCGCATCCAAATGGTTCAGATTCAGGGATCCGAAATTTCGGATTTGTAACAGATCCGAGTCGTATCTGCTGGTATTTGCTGATATTTGCTCGTATCCTTAAAGAATACGGAAAAATGACGGCATGGATATGGGTGTATCCGAACCTATTTTGTCCAGTGAAAGCGAATCATACATGTGTCCTGTTTGATGATGTTATGCACTTCTTCACCTAAGAGTCACGACAACGCATACGGGTCGTTACAAAGGTTTGGTAAAGGTGTAGTCGATACTTGTAACAAGATCTTGTTTTTCAAGCAAACGTTAGGGCACATGAACAGTTATAGAAAAGAATGATAGATGTTAGTCTACCATGCCGAAGCTTGGAAATTACGGTGGAAATCAGACCCGAAAGAAACGTACCCATTGTCATTGAGATCATGTTGCAATGTTTCAATTCTCCAACGGTGACTGACGATTGTACCTGTTGGTTCTTGCGCCCTGTTGTGACAGGAACACAAACCTCATGGATGACATCATACACAAGATGGAGACCTACACCAGCAAGCTGGAGAAGATGGTGGAAGAGAGGAACGACCAGCTGATGGGAGAGAGGATGAGGGCTGAAGCGGTTCTGGACGCACTGCTGCCCCGGTATGCAAATATTTCTTTCTTTTTACCTCCGGGAAGGAGGTTCACCTCCGACGGGATACTTTTGTTGGTTATGTTTGTGTTTTTGCAGCTGTAACTCAAGATCTTTTAGATGGATTTGTAAGGATTTTGGTACGCGGGTATTTACTGAGGTTCCAAAGAAACATGGAGATTTGGGGACCCCTTGCAGTGTTTCCACGTACTGCAGCATTACTGCTCAAGAACACCTTCCTGAAAGTGGTGTGGTATTGTCCATTGACGGCGGGCAGCGAGAGACATGACCTCCATAAAGCGCGCTAGAAGAGAAATAAATTGTGCACGACTACCTCCGTAGAGTAAGGGTCCTTCCCGGTGTGAGTGGTTCATAACCTACAGTCGTATGACCGCACATGGGTTCGCCCTTAGTAATAGCCTCCGGCTAGTTGGGCAACCCTGGCATGTACATGCTGAACCAATAAATAAGTAAATAAATACCATCGCCGTTGGTTGGTTGCCGCCATTTTGAAAATGTATGATGTACCGCATGTAACAGCCCAGAGTTTTAAAAGATACCATACGGCAATTTCAGTACATTCTACTTATAAGTGCTCAGATCTTCGTTCTCTGTGTACTTTATAGTTCTCTCCTTTACTAACAGTCATTGACGCAATGGCGTGAAAGTGTACCTCTTACTCAACTCTGTAAAGTAGTGACCGATTCACCTTTGTGCCTGCAATGTACAAAGATTTTTCAATGTCAAAAGTTATTATAATGAAAGCTCCTCATCTGATTTTGATATAAGCAGAGGAATTACTTGGTAATGGAGACAGAAAGGGGATTAAAAAGGATGTTCGGTTTAATTGACTTTGACTTTATTGAAGAAAATCCATTAGTGGTGTACCCTAAGCAACACTGCTAAATAAGTCTTCCTTGACTTCTGGAATCCTTTCCATTTCCATTTGCTGAAGCTCAAGTTCCATAAGGGTTTTGATGCTTTCACAAAGGAGATTTAAAACGAGAAAGGATACTAGGATTTATAATGTTCTTTTTTGTGTGGTCATCTTTAGCCCCGTCGCTGAGAAGCTCAAACTGGGAGAGCAGGTCCCGCCGGAGTTCTTTGAACAGGCAACGATATTTTTCTCCGACATCGTTGGCTTCACCAAGATTTCGGCTGCAAGTACTCCATTTGAGGTAACGAAAGAAATTATTACAGTGGTCAATGCTAAAATCTCAAAAAGTATCCATCACTTACTTGCCTTTCAAGCCAATAGGATAGCTTATATACAATAAGAATAAAACGTTGTTTACGTGGACCCGTCGTCTTCGCTCACTGACTCACTACATTACAAAATTACCGGTAATGATCATCAATAGTACATCCGTCTTGCAAAGGAACAACAAAAACAACGACGATACATATACGTATGTTTGTGTGTGTATGTGTGTGTGTTTTGTGTGTGTGTTTGTGTGTGTGTGTGTGTGTGTGTGTGTGTGTGTGTGTGTGTGTGCGTGCGTGCGCACGCGCTCTCGTATGTGTGTCTCTGTGTATGTTTATATAAGGCGTAGCATAGATCTATTTACGTGATGTAGATTTTGAACAACAGCACTGACTTCTGGATGGCTACCTGATGTATTTCTTTTTTATTACTTTTCTGCCAGACTATAGACCTGCTGAACGACCTGTACTCCCTGTTGGACGGCATCCTTAGCCAGCATGACGTTTACAAGGTACGCTGGACTTTTGGGCAAGTCAACTGCCCCGTGTCGCTTCAAACTTTCAATCTATCGACATATATTATGAGTGTCATTATCATTTCTCACGTCAGTCGTCTTTTTCCTTAAATTTCTTTCCTTCATTCTCCTGATCGTTTTACTCCTTCCTTTCTCTTGCTAAATTACTAAATTCTAAATCATTGATTGAAAATTGTCTACGCCAGGCCTGATCTGCACTAATGTAAAGCTGATCAGTAACAGCTATGCAAAGTAGGGGACTGCATTACCCTCTTGGGCCGCTGGGGCATGCCCTAGAAACAGCAAAAAAAGTTGCACCTATCAAAACCTACACGATTGCCATTTTGGATTTGCTCATGGGCTGTGGTTGGTCCATTTTTCCCTATTTCTGACCAATGTTCCTATTGTTTCAAATGTTCCAAATGTCTCTTTCCAAATGCTCCAATTGTTTCAAATGCTTTCAATGTTTCAATCTTACAGAATGTTCCAAACATTGTAAATTTCATATTGTTTCAAAAGTTCCAGTTGTTCCACATGTTTCAATCGCGCAAATTGTCCTATATACTATTGTTCCAAGTGTTCCCACGCATTGTTCCAAATTTGAGAGACACGCGGGGAATCCATTCTGTCAAGCTGTCCATGGTGCTGAACCGCCCCCTATCAAAATATGTACCCATTGCAACGGCCACACATTCATGGGTTGGGAGTTGTTTTTTTTTTTGACGACGCCTCCGGGATGTTTCTATCAAAGCTGCAACAGGGCTGAATCCGAGTATAATTGAGCGATGCTTTTCGTTCTCAGGTTGAGACTATCGGCGATGCCTACATGGTGGCGTCTGGACTTCCCCAACGGAACGGTGACCGCCATGCTGCGGAGATATGCAACATGGCTCTTCATATACAACTGGCGATGAGTCAGGTACTTCAAAATATCAAACACTAGTGCAATATGGCATTATCGGCATTATCAATGGAAGAAGGTAATGTTGTCGGTAATGTTAATTTGTTTGTGGCTTTTTATTTTTGTGGTCGAACAGCATAGCTGAAGAAGATATGACTTAACTGTCATGGTATTTGGTATGTATTACACGTAACGTTAGGTCTTGACATACTAAAAACATGGTTTGATTTTGGATACCCTGGCAGCTCCTGTGAGTGTATGCGTTGACGGTTCGTTTGATAAGCAAATATTACTACCAAACGCATGGTCAGAATCTATACGTTGGTTCATTACTGACATCAGTGCTAAGAAAATTCATTGCCCTGAAAAGATGAGCTTTCGGGGTGGTTACAAAACTATCACTACATAGAGCAAGCCCACGTAACACTTATTGATTACATACGACGGACACCTATTATGCTTCTCATCATCTTCTACTTGTTTTGGGTATAGAAATTCGTCATAAAGCACATGCCAGGCACTCCGCTGAAGCTCCGAGTGGGTGTCCACACTGGGTCCGTGGCTGCCGGTGTTGTCGGGACCACCATGCCGCGGTACTGCCTGTTTGGCGACACCGTAACCACAGCCAACATGATGGAATCTCGTGGAGCAGGTGAAACATCTCTGATTTCTGTTCAACGTTAAAGACAACTATCACGATGGTATTATCGACCGGTCATTAATTCAATTTCAATTCAATTTAATTCAGGCACCTGGCCCATATGAACACATACAGAGAAGAACAAAGGGACTACACAATAATACATAAGAAGATACCTATAACCTAACTTATACAAAAATCTACCTTTTAAAAACAAACATTAAAATCTATGAACCATGGCTTGCTGGCCAATGGTATGACAGCCTGATAATCATTATCAAATGCAGGATCCTGATTGGTTGATCTTTTCTGGCAACACGGTGTATGATAATGTATAAAGATGCATCATTCTGCTTTTTGATGAATTGCTGACATTATGGGGTGCATGAAGAATTGGAGAGGCAGAGTTATGTATGGACTGGTTTTTAACAAGCTCTATGAGACTGAGAGCGAGTCAGCGAGTGAGTGAGTGTGTTAATCGGTCTAATGTTAACAATTTATTGGGTTATTTTCCTTCAGCACATCGTGTCCACATCAGCAGCACAACCAGAGCAGCCCTCATGACCATGACTGGGTATCACATTGAGCCCAGAGGAAAGGTGGAGCTCACGGTAAACTATTCTATACAACATCATTAACATACGGAAGGGACTCCAAGCGAGACTTAGGCCCCATGTCCTTCGGACAGAACCCGCGCGCTGGGCAACAGATGAGAGACCGAAAGTCATTGGTTATTGAGATAATTGAAAGATCATTGAAAAGTCCTTTATTGGATACCATTGCAAGAAGAAGGATCGTTGAAATCATTGAATAACATTGAGCGCTCAAGAAAAGACTGTAAATGTTTTCATGCTAAATGGCCTTGCATTTGTAGAATCCCTAACTTAACATGAATGTCCAAACACCCTTTTAATATCAATTATTTACAAGCTTTTCAGACTTCACACAAACAACATGATTGCTTTCTTTTATGCTACTCCCAAGAATAGTAACACACCTGTTTCATGAATGTATTTTGATTTCATAAACATCAAGGAATATAGGCAAGTTATCTATTACAACAGCTGATAAAAAAATATATGAATATAAAAGATTGAAAGGGACCCCCATGCCCACATCAGTGTTCAGGGCCGTGTGTTTATTGTCCCTCTAGCTCTGATATAGACGTGTTCCTCTATCTCCCACCTTCTTAATCCAGGACGACGCAATGAGCGAACACAACGTGAGTATGAAAGAACCAGATACACCCAACGGGCTTATTAACTTGTGTCCCGACTCAATGGTTTAATACCTAAAATAAGGATGTACGCGCATTCTTATCTTTGTACATTTTTCGAACATAAATTCAAAGAGAGAGAGAGAGAGAGAGAGAGAGAGAGAGAGAGAGAGAGAGAGAGAGAGAGAGAGAGAGTATTGGCATATACATATATATCTTGGCTTGGTTTCGACTCGCGAACGAAGATTCAAAGGTTTGAAGACTTCACTGTATAATATAAGATCGTGGGCCAATTAGTGGGATACTCTTTTTAGTGCCTCTTTTATGTGCACCCACCACAAGATGACAGGTTTCACACATCCGCCTACTGGTCAACCAGATGGGATTACTAACGACGGCACCTTTTTTGCTCTGCCCCCAGAAACATGCCCCGTGGATTCGAGTGCCAGACATTATAAATATAATCAGTTGTTAGCTGATAAAAGTATTACAACGTAGCTCCAAGGAACCATCCGTCAGTGATGCCCATGGCCACATTAAAAAAGTACGAGTTCAGAGGAACGATAAATTTGCCGTTAGCGTTCTTATGTAAAGACTTATGTAGACGTTACGTAAGATCATATCACCACTCTGAGATTTCTGTTTCTATTCATAAGCAATTAAGGGAGCCTCTGAGCTGGCTGTGAGTTAGTAATTCATTGAAATATGGGAGTATCTAAAAGCGCATGGAAGAAAGATCTTTTTTATAGAAAGACGCATAAATCGTTGCTGTTAATAAGTGCCCTGTGGCCTATTACCTGGTACCTGGCCGCTGTTGGAGTTTCATATTCCGACTCGTTTCTCTAACGTTGTCACGGTGTAGTTTAGTGAACGCAAAGCAATTCATGTTACTCAGTAACAACGGTTGGCATCTTTTATCTTACCGTAAGGTTATGCAATCTGCCCCCAAAGACTCTCTGGCGTAAAGTTTTCATGGAAGAGCTAGCAACGTAACTGAAGTTTTGCTAGCTCTTCGTCCGATTTGCACCCATTTTGCAGATCTATATCTTAAAAAGATTGCTAATTTTGTCACAGTAAACGAAATCCGTACTCGCTGTTAGGGTTAAATCTTGTTAGTGAATCTATTCAATGTAAAGACAATGTATCTGTAGTTGTTAACGACACATTTGTTCTGCAGAAAGGACGGGCGGAAATGACGTATTGGCTAACCGGAAAGGACGGGATGGAGACCCTGCCAACGGAGCCATTGTAACAGAAGCTGTGAGAAGCACCAAGCCCGACGGATAGAGCTCATACATCTTATCACAAATATCAAGACAAAACGCTATAACGTACACGAAGATGATATTTAGCTTAGCGTTTGGGCCAGCTCGAGGTATTCTTATATGTTAGAACATCAGATATGGCCTCTAAAACATGTTCTTGATGTCACTGTGGTATAGAAGAGTACTACTATGTTCAGAATGTTATCAAATGATGAAACTTAATAATAAAGATAGCAGCTATTCATGGTGTTTTCTTGTTCTCAGAGCATATTCAAGCATCGGGTGCTGACTGAAATCTACAAACTTGAACTGTTGATGTTCTGTGGTGTAGTGTGTTAAGAATAGCTACGTACGTACAGAATGCTATCAGATGATGAAACTTGTTAACAGATATCACCTGTTCATAGGCGACGCTTTTCTCATTGTAATATATATATATATGTGTGTTTAGTGTTTAAATACCATATATGACCTCCTAGTCTGTAGTACGGTGAAGGCAGAACCTGGAACTAAAACAGGATGACACTAGGCTACCTATATCTGCATATATGACGGTCTGAACCATTCACTATTGACGTTATTGTGGTGTGGTATGTTAGATATTACTATGTTTATCAAATGATGAATCTGAATAATAACACTGCACTGTAGAACACCCGTGGAGTACTCCCGTTTACTCCTTCACTGCATACTTATTGATCACTAATCATATCAAAAGAATTTCATTACATGAGGTTGAACTTATGTTTACAATGTTATCAAGTGATTTATCTTACTAATACATAGCACTTGTTCATAGTTTTGATTGTTGTCTTGCATGCGTATTAACCAGTCACAGTATGCTGTCGACATTGGAGCGGTGTAACTTGTAGCAGGGTACTGAGTATGTTCAGCGTGTTGTTAGATGGTGAAACTTAACAAAGATAACACCTATTCGTAGGGTTTCCTATATTTTCTGTTTTATTGCAAACATTATGAGTAATTTCATGTTTATTGCATGATGATGCTGTCTCTACATTATTGACATCTCAAGGTAAAGATAGCTAATCGAGAATGAGAGAATACAGAATGCAAGTGTGATTTTATGGACGATAATGTGATTGATGGCAGACTGAGGCACATTGAACTCAAGTAGAACGAATATGCATGGTTGGATTTGCCACAATCATTTTTTGACGTCATTAAGTCTGTAATCTTGAGTTGCCCACGCACTGATGCTGTGATATCGTTATTAAAGATCTCGTTATGTCAAGGTCTGTTTCATGTGATGCTTGATCGCACGATAAGTCTGAAGTGTCTAACATCAGAAATAGCTAATTATCTTGCATAAAACAGTACTTTGCTAGCAAACGACTGAAATTCTCTGTAAAAAGAAGTTGAAAAGTTGCTGACTTTCGAAAGTCGTGGCACACCCTTCACGAGGTAGGCATACTGACCTGTATGGTGTAGGCATCGTACCGAATCATCAATATGCCATTTGTCTAGCTGATTGAAAGTGAGCAATTGAAATGAATTGGAACAATGAACTTAATAAAGCGTCTTTCATTCAGGACAATTACTGTCCTTGATGCCTTGATCTTATATTGTTTTATATCAAAGTAGAGCCACTAGATCACTATGAAATTGGCTTGAATCCCACGTGGGATGTTCGGAACGTATCATTACGCTGTCGATGACGCCCAAGGGTTCGAATTAACGTCCATACATATCACATTTACCTCTTAAACAGGCGACAGTTTTTTGAGATGTTGATCGCCTGCTTTGACACGACGTCAATCGGCTAATAGGATTACATGCGGATCTGTACCGGCTGGATAAAAGCCAAACTTGCTTAGAAGTCGATTGAAATGGATAGATTCTCTAACCACCACATACAGTAAACAATAGAGATAACTAGCCTGGTATGTTAAACAAGCAATTATAGCCGCCCTTTAAGGACCTGTACTAAGACAAATGACTTCTTTGTTAGTCCCAGAACAATGCAATTAGCCCTTGATGGCAAAGACAGTTCCCTTCGCACTGGTAGCGATGACTAAACCGTCGTCAGATGGACCAGAATAACCTGCCATCTGTCCAACAACTGGGCTATCGTCGGGTACGGCTAGCTTCCACAAGAGGTTTAGGTACTGGTCGACAGCAACAACATAATTCAACGAATCTGACTCTAACTTTTTGTGTTCAGACGAATGCTCCTGGCCTGTTTTCATGTTCCTCCATCCAGGAGGACTTTTGAAAGTGACACCGAATACCAGAACCTCTTTTGCTTTCGTGGTTGAACCTCCTGACCACAAGACCATGATCTTGGACGTCACGTTTAACTTTGTGCCGATTATTTCTGACAAATTTCCCGTTCTAGTATATGACAAGTCATCAGGGTCCAATGCAACGAGCACATCGTTGCTCATGAGTGACCAAAGATATCTCTTATCTTCAGAATCAAGAAGGGGGCCGAAGGGTATGTCTTAGGTAGAAATCTCTTGCTTAGTGTCACCCTTCGTACGCTCAACGGTGTCTTGGTAACTTATCTCCTGGCGCATTGCAAGAGATGCTACGGAATCCGAAACGGTTTTTACAACAGTTGGAGGTTCTCCTTCTTTGGGGCTTTCTTCAAATAGAAACAACTGTGGTAAGACAGCCTGCTCGTTTCCCATGTCCTTAGCTATAAAGCTAACATAGATACGCCCGTTGTCGGCAAGTAACAGGTTGTGGTAGATATTAAATGGGTCGTTTTTGGGCGGTTCTTGATTTTGTTTATCCCGAAAACCAAATGTCTCTTTACTTTCTTGCTTGTAATCTTTTTGGTTACTTTTGAGATCTTCCCCATTACTACGATCCAAAAACTTTGTGATATCATTCCAGAAGGAGTCAACCAAAGTCTGCTCACCCACCCTCTTAGACTGATCGTTGCCTTTTCCCTTTCTACTACTCAGATATTCACTTTCAAACAACTTCCTGTGCTCTACCTGCTCATCGTTACCTAGACCAGGTAACCATTCCCACTTTGTATGTTTCAAGTACTCCTGAGTACTACTATCACCACTACTATCACCACTAGCATCACTATTGTAGTTGGAGTCGTCAACGATGACTGGTTCTTTCGGGACCAGACGGCCCTGGCTGTTCGGTACGAGAGGGTAGTACCATCGGATGACCATCCGCGGTGCCATCTGGGTAGTCAGATCCACACGGTACACACGGTACTCCAAGGGATACTGGAACAAGGCGCATACATTTGGGTTAATGAATTTGAATCGGAATTTTCCATTGATCAGTATTTCAAGAATCCGTACATAAAGTGATTGTTACGCCAAAATTAGTTCCTCAAGCAACTGGATAGAATTTTGAAACAGTCAGACGTTTCAGACAGCATCCGCTATCTTTCATCAGTCACTGACGAAACATAGCGGATGCTGTCTCAAACGTCTGACTGTTTCCAAATTTTATCCAGTTGCTTGAGGAACTAAGTTTGGTGTATCTTATTACCTGGATGCATAACCGTCATCAGTGCACCACAGTGATTGATAGCCTGTCGTCAATGCTCCGCGATATATGTGACATTTTAGAAGGAAGTCTTTATCAGATATCTTGTATAGTCTGTATAAGTATTGGGCCCTGAAATGCTATAGCTACTCTTTGGTACCGGATAGTGGTACCGGGTGGTCTGTTTGGATGGTGGTGATGACAGTAGAATTATACGTGCTTTAAACCACTTCTACGGGAGAGTATTATAATTGGTTTTGATCAAATTGATATTAACAACTTATTACTTAATTTGTTGCAGGAAATAAGTTGATTTGACACAGTTGTATTTTTAGTGGTGTTTTGCAAGTTATAGATGTTTACCGGTCCCGGGTACGGTTTTTCCCAGTGCGAGGGACCAAACTTGGTGAGGAAGTACGCCCGTCGTCCGTCGATGACAGGCTGTGCAACCGGCAGGAAGGTGCCATTGACTCCTGCCACGGTCTGGTCCAGATAAATCGAGGCGTGGGGTATACCGGCTGAAAAACATGTTACCCATGTCACTGTAGAAATGAGGGAACAATGAACTTGGACGTTTGTACATGTCACAGTCTCGGCAATTAGCTCGTTCGCAAAATAGCTATCAAGGTAACTTAGGTGAAGGGATCCATAGATAACGAATTAGCACACAAATCAATAGGTTGAATATAAAAAGCTAGTAATTTAGTAGCTGTTCGTTATCAAACAAAGAAACAAACGAACAAGATGTACATAAGCCAGATCGAGTGGTAGCAGTAGTTTGGAAAAAGGTAAGCGTGATTGATCATAAACTTCATTTATGATGACAGGATGAGGGAGAGGTAAGGATAGGTCTATCGAGACACTATAAGCTCATCGTTCTTCGTCAACATGAAAAACATTGACCTGATTAATCTTTATATATATGAACACCCATATTTCTTTAGGTCAGATGTGACACTTACCGGTAAGGTATACGACGAGAAGCCCCCAGATGGGCACGGTTATAAGGAGAAATCCGTCATCAGAAACCACCAAGCTGTCAAGGAACAAAAAGTCACCTGTGTCTAGTATAGGATGCAAATGGAACTACAGAAGCATTTGAAACACCCTGCTGATTTAAAACTGCGCATGTTTCAAGGCCAGTTTTAAGGAAGCAGTTTAATTGGTCCATGGGGGCTAAAGTTGCTTCTGTTGGAAAATGTACGTCATGTTTTGTAAAAGGTGACATCTGTCTTTTACTCATTGGTCAACAAACAGCAGTCTTCTGTGAGTTTTACGTACCACCTATTCCTTTATATCAAACGGAGTCAGAGTCCAGTTATCTGTCATAGCTATTTCAATGCAGCAGCAAGTTTCCGAGCGATATTGTTTGTTTACCAATAGCGCAATTCTTTTTGTCCAACTGAATGCCATTCGGTCAAACTGCAACGCCAATGAATGTATCACAATTCAAAGTATTATGTTTATAACATAAACCATTCATCAATCAATCAATCATTCCTTGAAGCATTGATGGGCTAAAAACAACGTTTCTCCCTACTTGTAAACTCCGGGGAAGTCCTTGAGCGGTATGGATTTACCACACACCGTCCCGTTGGGAATCCGGCACTGTAAGTGTCCCTTGTCCATGGAGAAGGTCAGACCGCCCAGCGCTATCACAGGAACGGTGGGGTCACGGAGCTCCTTATCGGCGAAGACAAGGTCACCAGTAGACGCTTCGAAACCTACCTCACTGGTAACAGGAAGAAAACAAGAAATTGAACATCTCATACCACTGTGAAATGAGAAAACAAGTTTGTTCTTTATTTTGGCATTTGTGTATAAAGTTAGCACGCCAACAGTTCCTGAGAAAATCATATACGTACTTTTATTTATTTGTTGATAAAGGTTACACATCCAGGTAATATATCTTACGCCAAATAACAGTTACTAAAGGAACTTGATAGAATGTGAAAGTTTTCAAATTGTATCCAGTTGCTTGACTCTGTTATTTGGCGTATAATTGTTATTCCCCGGAGGCAAATTGCGAAGGTACACACAGATATCATAACGTAAAAAGGTTTGAAAAACGACTAGTCTATATATAACGTTGGGTCACATTAATTCGCGGGGTACTTAAATTCGCGATTTTTCGAAAACGGGGTATTTAGGGATATGTGCTAGATGCAACATAAGTAATACCGCTAGAAATGCAAACCTGACAGACTAACGTATTCAGAACACTGTCTGAAAAGCTTCGATAACCATGCATTAGAAGGCGACGAGGTCAAAAACTCTCCGTCCCTTATTGGAACAGTCTGAGGGCTTCGTGGGAGAATTACACAACATGCTGTATAAAATGTAATCAGCGGTAAGATATTCAAGACGAATCTTCTCTCCCGAAATAATGTTCACTCCTGTCCGACAACACCGTCATTGTGCGTGCGGCGGACGGTAGTTTCAAGTTGAAATATTATGGTGTCAGTACGACTAGAGACAAAATCTACCATATATATGATTAGTGCAAAGATAGTACATGATACTGACAGAATAATAGAAAAAAAGGATGGTTTATTGTTCTGCTAGATTGATTTCAGTCAACCATTATCGGAAAAATGGCGAATTTATGTTACCCAACGTTATATCTGAGTATCATCATCAAAGCGTGACAGTTCGCATCATCCATCAATATCCGCGTCATTGCTAGCAGGAAGTCTTTTGTGAGTTTTACGTACCAACTAAAGATATAAGGCTGTGATATCTATTATCTGCTACGTTACCTGACATAAACCAGGAAGCGCTCTACTAGGCTGAAACAACATGTTTTCAAGGGAAGGGGCGCTGTTGTTCTCTGTTGTATGCTAATTCTCGTTCATGCCCAGTTAACGACACCATTGAGACTTTTTTGTGAGCTGACTCCGATTGTTCACTCTTCCATGATCACTAATCAACATGCCTAATGAGAAAGTAGTGTGGATGCTGTTATCGTATAGCTTAACCCTCAAACTCCCGAACGGGGTCATTTTTGACCCCAGGCGTGGATTTTGACGTGCTACTTGAACATGTTTGATTTGAAAAAAAATTCCTTCCGTCACTTTGTCAGTAGACATCTTTTCTAATTTTCTAGGAAGGTCGGCACAATACTTTTGACAATATATAGGAAAGTCTGTGTTGAGTCCACTGGGGTCATTTTTTACCACAGCAAAAATAATGTGCTGTTTTTGAGACCTGCCCTCTGTAACTCCTAAACTACTTATTGTATGACCATCAAATTTTCAGAGGATGATGCACATGTGAATCAATATTACCAAAACAAATTTTATGTCATAATGACGTAATGTGACGTAATTATGACATACTTTATGTGATTCTATCCGCCATCTTGGATTTTGACCGATGACGTAATCAAATCAGCTTAAAATATCAATGTTAAATCATCAAAGGTACATTGGATTACATAAGATGATAAAAAATAAATTTGGCGTACCAACAAAGCCTTGAAACGTCATTGTTTGAACTGAAATTAGAAGATTTTGTAAAACATGCCAGTCAAAAACCCGTTGCCATGGCAACACAAAAAACGATGAACTTACTTTATTAATTTGAAATTTTTGTTAAGGACATTTTATTAGAAGTTACCAAGTTTGGTGGCTCTCGCGTAAGCCGTTCATGCAACATGAAATTTGGCGTTGGCTTAAAAAATCCCCTCCCGGTCTAAATAGGAATAGTTCAAGGCGTGGTCCTTCTGATCTTTTTGCATAAATTATGATAATGAACGGGAATTATTCATACCAAAACATGCCAAAACATTCCTCTTACATTGATGAAGCAATGTACGGATAACAATCAGCGAAAAAAGTGAAAAGGGGGGTTTTATTAGTACTGAACAAAATATTTTGGGGTCATTTTTGACCCCGTTCAGTCATTTTAGTCACAAAAATAGGTTCGGGTGTTTGCGGGTTAAACATATGAAAAGCCCTATGCCCTATAACTGATCTTTGGACCTTTGAACCACAGAACATGTTTGCTGTAGACAAACCGTCCGTTTGTGCCAGGTCTATTCATGGACCAGTCTGGGCCTGACACGCCCCTTCACAATGCTCCACAATTTTGCTAAAAAGCATGCATCTTTTGTTAACTCTGACTTTTTTCTTTCTTACAAAGTAGCAAATACTTTATCTTTACGAACGTCTACAAACTTCGTGTTTGAGATAATCTTTGTGAAAAAAGGTTATGATACGTTTTATACATTTTTATATACACTTCTTCAGGCAAATACTTTCAAAGATAGTGCTCAGATATCTTTGTAACGGCCTGATACCAACGTTTGGAGGCAAAAATTACTTGTGAATATTACAGTACGGTGTGTTGCATACAGCGATTTACTGTCAATTACTGATATTTTCATAGAACTCTAAGTCTTGTATGTGTCCGTTTTTCTATCTGCTGTTATTTCGGAATACTTACTTTGACGTGGCGCCAGGTACTAGGCACACGGCATTGTCACCGTCTGAAGCACAGCCTTGGGGCGGGGGGAGCTCCTGACCCTCCCCGGTAGAGTCTCTCTTCCACAGCACTGATACGTTCTCCATAGGGGGATTGTCCATTAATATAGAGAAGGTACCCTGGGAGCTACAGCCCCACATGGGGCATCCCTGGATGGAAAACTGAGCCAACACCCCCGGTGTAGACAGCACGACGAAAAACAGCAACAACGCCATCGTGTTTTTTTGTCTGTGGAGCGATATGCGGTTTTAGCTATGGGTGTTTCAAAGTCCGGGGTTATTTCAATATCACCTTATCGCCGTTTATTTGTATGTTAAATAGGTAAAGGTAGGGTAAATACCACATTCCAACAACAACAACAACACTGCTAGACTGATTAGACTAGAATCATCGGACTGATTTATTTGATATTCATTCTTGATTGCTGATAGGGAATGAAAAAAATATTCATAGATATACATGTATTCAAGTTATAACAGCACGTCGCCGGAGCGTAAGCAAGAACTTGCGTTTAAGGTCGTGTTCGAGTATTTAAGGTTAATATCTCGCATATATGTTCATTTAGTTGTGTCCAAAGACATATCTTATGCAACGGCTGTTACTCTTATCCAACAGCTGTTACTCTGATGCAACGTTGACCAAAGAGAACAAAAGAGATTCGGCAGTTATGATAGGTTTAAATAGAAGGCTGTCCGGGGCTTTTATATTATGGCCCCTACTAGGGGCCGACCGGTTATGCTAGGGTCACATTTCCAACCCGGGGCCCGGCCGGGCAGCTTGTGGGAATGAAAACTATGATATGAAAGACAACAAAACACACAAAACTTCTGAAAAATTATTCCTTACCAAACGTTATGTATAACCTTAGTATGCGCATTTTATTCTGTGTTTTCTCAAACAGCTCGGCCGGGCTCCGGCTAGGAAATGTGACCCTAGCATTAGGTGTGGCCGCTATGAGCGCGACTTAATCAGGCTACTTGAAATCTAACGTTACCACATGGCACCGGTTGTCAATAATAGCAGGATTATGAATGTGTGGGTAAACAGCTAGCAGCGTGGCCGCACATGGGAAATTAAGTAAGAGCTGATTAGTTTGATTCTTCACAACATTTCGTATAATCACGTGACAACAACACGCCATGGTTTCACAATCTTTCATTTTTAAGGTCTTTAATTGTTTCACCAATCAATATCTTGATACATAGGATCTAATGGTCTGGTGCTTAAAATCTACTTGTATCAGTTTTCGGAAAAAACAATGTGTAGTTATTTCACCTCTATATGTAAAAGAAAAGCCATGATGAGGCGAAGCCAATCGCCTTTACTATGGCTGGTAACGTAATGTAGATAATGGTCAATGAAGAGACCGACGGATTTCACCGTACTAAAGTGCGTCTTCTATCAGAGGAGAAGACTCTATTCTGACGATTGACCCTGAAATGTATCTTTCTGAGCACTCCAGACATTCAATTTTTTCATTAATGATAATCCGTGTGTCAGTCCATATGATTGGCAATTTCTCCATGTATTCTAAACAATTCTTTCCTCTAGAATTACATGACATTGTCTGCCACTGGCAATAGCTTAACTTCCAGTTGTCTATGATTCTGTCGTGTCAACAGCAGTACAAGTGATGGTTATAATCCTGGGTGATCTGAAGAAACTGTCCCCTCATTGGTATTAACTGTTTATCCACGATACACCTCCTCTAATCTTAATTTTAGATTCCTCATCACACTATCCGAGAACAACGAGGTTGTGTTTTGTAAGCTAAAGCGACGCTCCCCGTTCCTCTCTGCCAACAGGTCGACAGGAGACTCGGCCGCCGTTTTGCTGAGCAAGGCTAGTCAGACGATGTAGTCCGCCGGCGGCGGTTGTTGACAGGTCCCGACCACACCCCCGCTCTCCGGCACGCACACGAGCCCGTGTTTGCAGGGACATCTCCAGAATTGACGCTCCAGAGCTGGGGACCGTAGCGAGCGGGTCTCAGTGCGGGAGGGAAGGCAGGGTGCACCGACGGATCCGGGCGGTTTGCAGACGGACACCTCGTAGACAGTCCATGGGTTCCACGGGGCGCAGCACCATCCCTCCCCCCGGGCCAGCGCACAGTCGCTGTCCATGCTACACACCTGCAACAAACAACATATATCTTCATTAATAAGGCCCCATGTATGTAGGATGGAGACCGTTGGGCAAGTGACCACAAAATCAATGGATAATGAAATCATGGAAACATAACTGGAAGATCTAGACCGTGGAGAACATTGAGAGCTCATTGGAAGACCTCAGCCTTTTTTTAAATCATTGAACGATCATTGAGCCTAAAGATCTTGGAAATCATTGGGTGATCCTTGTAATCTGGCTTCAACATTATTTGGAGACGTTGAAAATCATTGAATGACCATTGGAAGACGTTGGAGGTCATAGAACACTCACTGAAAGATCGTTTCTGGACGTCTAACGGTCTCTCAACTATCTAGCCTCTGCGAAATGGCCGCTTAACCTATGTAAATCCATATGTTTGTTACCAAATGATAGGTCGAAAGCTATTCGACCAGAATAGTAGTAATAATCTACCAAGGACAACATTCGCCAGGAATAGTAGTGATCATCTGCCGAGGACTAAAAGCAATATTGTGTGAATATCAACCAGCGAAACTTTAAAGATTGACAAAGAATTAAGCTCATTTCCGTTGTCACAATGAAAACAAATTTCAATTGCCGACGAAAACCATCATGTGCCACATATAGACGACAGGAAATGAAACGAACGGAATACGAATCAAGTAGGACAAGAGATGCTATAGACGGTGTCTCTCAAGTCCCAACGCTAATTGCCAAGTAGGCGCTGGGAAGAAAATAGTAAAATGTAGCGTTTTCTGCCTGCTCCGATTTGGTACACAGTCACAAAAACTGAAACTCGTCTCACCACGTCCATTGACGTCGGTTATAGTCGGGTTACTCGACTCAAAGCAAATTTGGCTTCTTTGAATTCGTCTTCCCAGGTGGTGAATAGATTAAAATTGATCACTATTGGAGTTACATGTACTTTGTTCTTCCAAACCAATTGATTATCTTCGTCTTTTTTTCTGAGAACACACATGGGTAGAGCCTAAAGAAGATAACATTTCCTCTGCATCCTAGAATGTGAAGGTTTCTGCCTGAAAGTTGTTATTGTGGTAGTGAGTTTTGTTGGATGCCTGGGAGTGTTCCTGTCACCACCAAGCACTGTGGAAGTACGGTGCCTTTGCAAACATTCAACAATGCATGTAGAGATCAGTGGTGACAAAAACATGAAGCTTGAATGTTTCATCTACCCATAAAAGGAGCCCTAAACTCCATATGGGGTGTTATTTTCTAATGGATGCTAAATTTAGGAAGTAAAAATGCATACTATTCACAGTACAAAATAAAGGACCTACTAGTCCTGTGCGCATCAAAAAGCATTCAGTATTTTAAAAAATCTCCTCGTAACCCTCTGATAAAACCAAACCACCTCAGCCTATGGCTGAATACAATGTTCCTGACAAATGTGCCTGACAAAGGTTATGTTACAGAAAGACTATCAGGGGTGGTAAGAAAAACACGTTTTGTTATGTATTCTGTTATATCTTATTAACCTAGCCTTCTTCTTGATGAATGTGCTTATCGCTCCTCATTGATGCCGAAAATATTCACGATTAAGGAAGTGTGTACTCAAAGAGATTCACAAACCAACTTATGACTGTTCAGTAGTATACGCCACGTTACAATTAAAATGCTTAATGTGTCGATACATTTTGGATACCTTTAATGTACGTTCAAAGCTACGGTTGACCTTGAGAACTTATAAATCAACGCATACACTACTCAAATCCCCGAACTCGATGCTCCTTGAACGGAACTGTCTTACATGCGATTGAGAAGTATTACTTTCCTTTGGTTCGAGTCTACTCCACCCACCTGTCCCCATTCGCTTTAGTGCGTCACAACTTGCACAAAGTTGATCGGTTAATTGGTCAGTTGTTAGCCTCTTTAATCTCCTGATACCTTTCAGGATTTGTTTGACAGAAGTTTAAAAGGCACATAAGAAGTTGAGTGCAACGACATAGAAATAAAGGGATCTGTTGTAAATACGTATGAGTCAATAGGAATTCATTTCAAATGTGATAGATTAGCTACGTCAAGGCAATAAGATCCAGTTTCAATGTAAATCTTTACGTTAAGCATATCGACGGTTGGAACCATAAAAGGTTGATACATTGTAAACCTTTGACTAAGCCCTAAGTTGGAGCAGATTTTCCCCACGTCTGCCCTAATCCTCTTCTGGAAGATGTAGCTGTCAGACAGCTAAAGGAGAGCCGAAACACCAATGAACACCGATAGATACGTATACATTATATCCTTTCTAAGTCTTTATTTTCTGTATAAGCTAATAAACACCGATAGATACTTATATATACATTATCCTTTCTTAAGTCTTTATCGTCTATCTCAGATAAGCGCGTCTCTGTTGTCACAGACAGGACTAGTCTCGTAATCGCGATCATGTTAGCAATTAGTCCACATAAAGTGGAATTAATATCCATGGGTGCCGTGGCCACCTGCACTTAGTAGTCACTTCAAATGCTGGCCAGGCTTTTATCGTGTGTAAAGCTTTGATGAAATATTGTTTTAAGATCATCCGAATGACCTACTTGAGACTGGATGAAAATCTCTGGCGTATGCGATGGCGTTAACACGTCGTTTGGTGGGATCAACGACTTTGCCAAAGCAGTTAGTACAAGCCGTTGATATCGTTATAGTTTGCTACGGTTGCAGTAGGTTGTAGAGTGCATCCAATGACGATCCAATGTGGGGAAATGGCTAGGCCAAGAGAAAAATGTTGTGTTTTCCGTTACCCAACCCAACCTAGCAAAACCTGCCAACCATACGCCAAAAATAGTTATTCAAACAACTGCATAAAATGTTGAAACAGTCAGACGTTTCAGACAGCATCCGCTGTCTTTCGTCAGTGACTAAAGATAGGGCTGGAAAACCAAGTTTTATACCAAAACTCTGAATAGGTATGTTAATGAGGTAAACGCAATCATGTTAGCAATTAGTCCACGTAAAGTGGAATTAATATCCATGGGTGCCGTGGCCACCTGCACTTATCAGTCACTTCTGCCATGAACCATAGCCTTTTTGGGGGGTCGCCTGCGGGAAAGGGACCTCAAATTTTCGATCTAACATCTATAGATCTGAGTGCGCGAAAACATGTTCTTCTAATTTCTACTGCAATAGAAAATGGTGCGTGTACATTGTATATATATATATATATGTGTGTACCAATACAATAGGATGTTAAAAAAAACTGTGTCCTGGTGCATTTCAGTTGTAAATTGTATTTGCACCTCGGTCGAACTATTAAAAAAAGGAAAAGATAAAGAGAATCCCTACCTATCAACACTGGTTTTTAGGACCGTCATCAGAAACACAACATTCACCTTTCTAGGCCTAACCCACAGGAGGCTAGAGTCGTGTTTGATTAGGGTTTACTGGAAACGTGTTACGGCTTTCCATGTTGTATGTATAGGGTTCCCCCTATTATCTGGTTGGGGTTACACTTGTCAGGGTTGGTCTGGACTAATATAAAAAGGAGTCAGGAATTTATTTCCAAAAGAGACGGAATTATTAAAAGCATTCAGAGGCGTAAAAGAATATCTAGAAAACTAGCATTTGTGAGCAAATACCCGACGTCTTCGCCGAGCAAATGTCACAGATATCTTTCAACCTTAGCGTAAGTATCGGCCCCAAAAATTATCAAGGATACAACAATCGAACGGAAAGGGTGTGTTGGGGGAAAAATATAATTTGACAATACTATTTTTAGAGTGTTCATTTATTACAAAACGGTGGAAAGGAAGAAGCTTATCAATATTCCGTTTCACACAGATGCAAAGCACGCTCATAATCAAGCAAACAAAAGCTCGCAAAAATCTCTACTTTCAAATCGACGGGTGATAAAACTGCTTGTATTGCCAGACAATTTGTTCTTGAAACTGAATTTTGTAAAACAAAAATACCCTAAAAATGTTAGTACGTTGAAATAAAAGGCATTGATTTTTTTAGGACAAATTTCAAATGCGGTTTCCGCCTGATACGCAGAAATTGTATCGGTAATATATGTACCAGTGATATACAAAAAGGAAGCTAATAGTATGTGATTGTGTCCTCTTGCAGCTGAGACAGACGCAAATCAAAAGACGAAAACTGGTCAGCTGCGCAAATAAAAAGTGAAACACACAAGAACCAATAGATCCCGTAAAGCCCCCGTCGCAAATCAAGAATTTAGCTCGGCCGACTTGTCGGCGAGCTCCAAATGGCGATTTTCGGGCGAAGTACGACCGACGTCCTGTCGATTCTACGGGCTTCGGGCGAATTTTCGGAGCTCGGCCGACGTTCGCGTGTCACTGGAAGCTGCACTTAAATTCAGCGAGGCCTCGGCGACGATTTTCGAACTCGCACAGCTCGTCAACAGTTTGCCCGTAGCTCGCCCGAGCAACGCGCAGCGCTCGGCCAATATTCGGGCGGGCATCCGAGGATTTTAGACCCGATTTTTGGTCGGTCGGAGGTCGCCCGAACTCTTCGGCCTCGTGCGAGCCTCGCACGGGCCTTGAACAATAATCGGACGACCGTCGTCAGTGTTCCGGCCGACTCATGAAAAGTAAGGCGTGCTTCGGGCGAGCGTTGTGCAGGTGTTGATGGGAGCTTGGACGGGCCTCGGCCGAACTCCTTCTTGTTTATAGATAAAAGAAAACGACAGTTTGGTTTATAACATAAGATGATAAATGATACTGTAATATTAACTAATACTAAAATCAACTTGTCGAAAAATGCTGCCAAACTTTTCTAATGAAAGACAATTCAATGCGAAGTTAAATTTTCATTCAAAAAAAAAAAATAAATAAAATGTTGACACAGAAGACAATGCTTCTTGTTTCTTTTTTGGTATTGGTTTGGATGTTTCAACTTGTATATTAATGAACTGGGGCTTGACTTTTGAGGTTTGACTTCACTTCCTGAGTTTTTTCTCCACAAAATGACTAGTTGAAAGTCCGCTGAGTCATTATTGATCTATGTTTGTCTGCCGAGGCACGCCCAGGCGTGGGCAGGGCGTCGATAGGCTTATCAACGGTCGGTCGAAGCTCGGACGGCGTTCGCCCGAGCTTCGGTCGATTTCTATTTGGCGAAAATTTTTGGATCGGGGTTAAACGACTGATCTGTTGACTTTGTGGCTCCTGCACTTGTATTTTGATTGGTCTATAACAAAATTCCTCTTTATGTGGTTATTTCAGTGTGCCCACCTACTTCACTCGTGCCCTACAGTTTTGCCACAACTCAGAAAGTAAAGTTGGTCCAAATTTGAGATTGTTACCAGGCCATTTGATTCAGACTTCGTCCGTGTCCAAGAGATGGTACCGTCTTATGTGGGATTTATGATTGTTAGTGTTCGACTGACGTCGCCCGAGCTCCGTTCAATTTGTGACGGGGCAGGTTTTCAGTGAAAAATACGGTCGACACTCGGGCGAATTTGAAATTCGGCGAGCTTCCGGCGATCTACAAAATCGGCCGATGCTCCCATGAATTGTGACGCCGGCTTAAACGGCACTAACTTCTCCGAGTGATTACTAGAATGTCATTGAAGATGTTCCTGACTTCTACAGTTTAGAACATGAGTCTACTACAAAACAAAAGCAAGCGGATAGATAGACGACAGCTAAAAGAACAGGATTAAAAGCAAATGATAGTCATTTACTCAAGGCCAATTCTTGATTTAACATCCCTGTACAGTTCTATCTCTGACATCTTGACATTTTGTAAAATAAAAAACAAACAACATTGCCTGATACCCATTCAGAAAATGGCTCATTTGTTACTCTTATCAACTCGGTTGGGGTTCTTTTGATTTCTACAGATGTCCGGATCTGCTGTCCTATCTGCCCAATATTTGTTAAATGATGAAAAAAAAGGAAATCTTACCCCTGTTAACACAACTGCTCGTGACGTCCTTATTGATGCTGTAGACATGGCGAAATGAGCCACGAAGACCAACACTGTCGCAGATAACGCGCACTGAGAAACCGTCATTTTGTCGTCTGGCGCCGTCTGTGTTTCGTTTCGTCCTCAGCACTCCTCTTTCTCGCTCTCTCCTCTTGTGGTCGTTCTTTGGTGGTCGGTAGGGACAATGCCTGGCCTTTTAAAACAACTCCCCGTAACCCCAAATCTCTCTTGACAACTCCCACTTGCTTGTATCTGAGGCAGCTTACCGACTTGTTAATAGGTCCCCTTTGCCAGCTACCGGATTTCCGTTCTGAAAATTCTTGGAGTTGCGGGGGGTTGTTGTTCCCCCCACGTCGATGACGCAGAACTGACGCACCGAGTTTCTCTGAGGTTGAAAAGAACAGACATCAACATATGGCGAGATAGGGGAGAGATATGAAGATAAGTGGTACCTACGCAAGCTACGTTGGTGATACTCATTTCCGTATACGTGTAATTATCTTTCAAAGAGATCTTTCGTCATGCCTATGATCACGATAAAGGGTCACAGTGGAAGACATTCGTGTCACAACGCAGATTCTTGATTTATGGATTACTAACAGTGTTTCTTCAAACAACACACGTCTTTCTTTGCGATATCAATATCTTTATCTACGTGACCAATATCACAAGAGTGGATAAACTTATCGTACGCACCTATCGTACGTTCATATGCTACTTAGGTAGGTAGGTTTGAGAAAGGAGGACCTCTTTGCGTTCGTTGCAGGAAGACGTGAATGTATTTGGGCCTAGAAAAAAGATATGTGCTTCCGTTTAGCTGATGCCAGCCTTTTTTTGGGTAAACCGCTGGCTAGAGGCATGAAATTTTCACCTCAGTGATAGAAACGTTACAGAATCGTTTTCCAACATGTTATCCTCATTAATGTTGCAATCAAAAAGGTGATATAAACACAACCACCAAACTTAGGTATCCTTTATCTTGACGCCCTTTATGATATCATATCTGTATAATCAAAATATGATGTTGTTAATGCCAGTGTCCTGATGATGCATTTCAGTTTTAAACAGATTAATCTGTATTTGTTGGATAGCTTCGACTGTTTTTAGGACAAAATCAGAAATACAACAGTAATTTTCCTAGGCCTTCTAAGAGTATAAGCCTGGGATTCGCAGAAACTAATTCCATGATTCAGGAGACTGCTTTAAACTACACACTATGTATACACAAGAGAAAATGACAAGATGATTGGTTTTGACTTGCCTTGAAGTAGTCAGTGCTTAAAGACAGGTTCTTAATTAAATTTAAGGAGGCAATTGGGGAGACAATGAGACAGTATTGTACAAGTTTAGGAGAAGTAAGCGCTTTATATTCATTTTCATGGGTAAATATAGAGCAAGGCACGGTGCTCCCGGTTGAGTAATAGTTGTCAACATCACCTAACGTTAGTCAAAGTGGAATGGATGGTACTTTCATGCTGTAACTTTGACTCGAACTTGCTTGCGTGCGTGTATTACATACACAAAAACTTTTGAAACTTAACTTTGGTCGATCATATTTCATATAATCTCGGCATTTTCTATGCTACCCACTCACTTAAGCAGGCCTGGCGCTCGTTCCACGAGATAGCAATTACAATGAGTTGGGTATCGTAGGAATTAAAATCACACAAGCTTTTCAGTGTAACATTAAAATTGATAAACAAACAACGGAAATATGATCGACCAAAGTGAAGTTCCAAACATTCTGTGACAAGTTTAGTTTCCCTTTGTTTCTTACTTACCAGGCTAGTGCAACTAGCTTTTGACAACGTTCATCCGCGAAAGTATAGACTTTACTTTTCATATAACATCTCATAATGTCAGATATAGAGTGTGCCAGATTGTGAACTACGATGTCTGGATTTCAAATTGATTAATCAGACTGAGCTAGCAGTCTGCTATTAACGAAGCTAGTTGAGACGGGATTAGGAAGCCTTCGAATGGGAAGTTACAAACACACAATCTAAGCGTGTTGAAAGCTACCACACCAAACATCTTGGTATGCACGGCCTGTGACGAACCCTTGCTTCCTTATGTCGGTTACCTGCTGTCTTCCTCAACTTGAACCACTATTGAGCTCCTTTCCAACTGTACGTCCAAGTCAGTTTCCTTAGATTAAACATGAAAATAACAGTAGCGTCAGTGTGGTACAGCGGTTAGAGTGTTTGGCTCAGAACCAGTAGGCTGCGGGTTCCATACCCAGATATGTTGAACCCTTACATGTATGTTGTGCCAGCTTCGGAAAGACACTTAACACTACTTTTCTTACATAACGGTGGGATGACGTTAATCTGCGAAATAAGGCGCCCAACACGTGAAATGCACGTTACATGACTGTCCTATCAAAACTGATGGTGGAACTCACGGATTTGGTACGCCAATGTGCCAAGATCTGCACATTTGCCATTAAGAACGTATTCAATTAGAAATGATATTTCATTTTCAACACAGCCCTCTCCTGATCATGTATATAGATTACCCACGTAAATAACAACTCTAAAGAGGGTGTTTTCATTAGCATCATAACTTTCAAATTCCGTTTCTTCTTCAAATCTTGCGCCTTCTCTTGTATCGAACTTTGTAACAAATTCTTCAAAACTTTTGTTAACAGGTGTCCGCCGCGGTGTACCCTGGGATATTGCGCTCGGCGATGGCCAATGCGCATGCTCCAGCAGAATTCCAAAATGGCGGCAGTTTTGACAATTTTTCATACAAAGCTACATCATTTTCTCCTAATATAAGCGAATTCTACATAATTTAGTCCTCACATGGCCAGATATGGATGGAAGAGGGCTTCCTACTTCACTTCCAACAATCTCAGTTGCTGACGCTCGTTTGAAAGCCGACAGGTTTGCGGCTAGAGATGACCGACCTATTCGAGCAAAAGCCAAGCAAGCTTTAGTGAAGGTAAAAACATAACGTAAACATATGATTTAGTATGTCTAAGAAAGTTAATTCGTTTTTAACTAAACCTTTGACCTTCTCACGCAAAAGTACCGAGGTCACGGGTTCCTTTGTAATCACTCGGTGTCCAGCACCGAAGCTGCCTTCATCGCTAGGCTGGGTTTATGTAAAAACCGGGGCCCCGCGGGGCACCCCGAGCGTCATTACTGGAAGCCCACTAACGAAATAATGTAATCACTCGGCTTCCAGCACTGAAGAGCCACTGGTAAATCTAGCACGGAACCCGTGACCTCGGGACTTTTGTTACTGGTTATCTAGTGACAAGTGACCTCCGTACTGGGTAACCAGTGATGAATGACTTTTGAACCAGCCCACTTGTCCGATTCTCACTAGAAACCGAGTGATGAGCGGAGTTCATTTCTGGAAACTGAGCACCGAGGCAAGATTCAATGCTGGAATTCCAGCACCGTGGGAGCTTCATTACTGGAATAAAGCCGTTCGTCCCTATACAAAACTATATTAAAGACAAATAAGATTTTTTTTCCAGCTATCACCTATTTCCAGCTATTGACATATACAATGACAGGCTATGCCTGTTAATAAGATTTTTTTTCACTTTTGACAGTTCCTGTGAATAAAACCCTAGGTGACCTTTATGTAACCCTTACGCTGAATGGCCTTGCCCTCTCATACAACCCTAACCCTGATCATATGAGTACTTAACAAAGGAGAGAACTTTCTTTTCTTGGCTAGTACATGTAGAGTGCCTGAAATACAAAGATGACTCTGAGGAAACAAAAAAGGAACTCAGATGTACTGTTGAGAATTTCTATTACAGAATCCAAAGTCTCTACTAACCTCTCCTGACAAGGGACTGTAAACTTTTGTCCTCATCGTTGTAGAATGCATGGTTATTGAGACTTTCTCAAAAATACATCTTCAACATCTGGATATCTGAAGTGTGCATAGTTTACCTTCTAAAATTACTTATGCTGCATGAATACATGAATAGATCTCTTTGAATTCATCTTTTTTTTTGATTGGGTGCTACTATGACTATGTTAGTGGCAGTATTATGATAGTACTAGTAAATGTTACCAACAACAAGAAATGATCCTGGAAACGGAATAAAAGAAGAATATGAAAAACAACCACTACTGATTATGAAATTAAACTAAAGTTCGCTGAGACCAGACATTCCGGAAGTTACACTGTACAAGTTGTTTTCTTGCATGCTGTGAAGTGTGATAATCTGAACTTCAAAGGCTACTTTCTACATGATGTACGTGTTCAGACATAACAATTTGGCTTACGTGATAAACTGAAAAGCACAGTAGCATAAAAGCTCTCGAAACCAGATGGTAAACACAAATGAGCTCTGACTGCTCTGTCATCTCAACCTTTCCAAGAACAGGTTTTCATGACTGATTTCCTGCATGGTGAGAGTGAAAATGAAATGTGTATATATGCTGCATTTGTTTATTGATGGAAAGTCTGCAAAAGCAGGGCTCAAAATTCATCTTTGGAAATTCATCTTTCATCTTATACCTTATTGAAATTGGCTGTGCTGGGCATGGCAGCTAACAAGCTGAAACTACATGATAAAAAAAACAACATTAAGACTGAGTCTGCTCAGAATAAACCAGGTCCTTAATTTTCATACACAAAAGATGTTGCATGTAGTTAGATATGATTTTGTTTAGGATGACAGAGATTCAATTTTTCAGCTCTCCGAAATATATACCATACTGTGAAATTTAAGTGTAAATGCATGTACTTTTGCTGTGGTTTTATTTTGCGGTAGGAGGCCTAGGGAAAAGGTGGTTTTGTCATTGGTTGAATTTTTCAGTTGAAAAAATTTCGTAGTACAGTGAAATTACATAACATTTGTGATGTTATGATTTCACTGTGATGGGTCACTGCGAAAACTGATAATAAACCGCATCTTTTTATTTTAAACTTAAAGGCGAACATTTCAAGATTTACCGTCAGTGAGTGAGTAGCCATTTGCCACTGGTAAACAATTTTTTTTTTAAACTTTGTTTCACAGGAACTTCACACCCAACTAGAGGTGAAGGCAGAAAGGTTGCGACTGGCAGCCAGGGGGATAGCAGGGGAAGGAGATGCAAGAGAAGGCAACCCTTATGGACTACAGATTCCATCTCAGGAGAAGCAACAGTTGGAAAGTGGACAAGGGTAACCTAAGATTGTTATCTAACGTGTGCTCAATTCTTCTCATTCTTTTTATACAATTGTATAACTATAGAATACTATACAGTTGCTCAGTTGGGGCAATTAGTCTAGACAGTATAGTATATACTGTGCTTCTTACTGATTACTAGTGATAGTATATCACATGACATGATATGAATCATGATTATGAAAAAAGTTAACATTTTGTATGCAGTAGATGTAGAATCATTTAAGTAATTTGATAGTCCATTATGATTTATATGTCCACACTGAACATTTGATGCTGAGCTAGCTGTATGCACTTTTGTTGATATATAGAAATTCAAAGCAGTAAATGTGTTGATTGATGGTTAAGAGTTACTAGAATTTTACTGATTTTGTTTGATACGGATAACACCCATATTGATACGCCAAAAATAGTTACTCACAAGCAACTGGATGAAAGTTTGGAAAAGAAATTTTTTATTCAGTTGCTTGAGTAACTATTTTTGGCGTATCTTATTACCTGGATGTCTAACCTTCATCAACCTCTATTAATACTTTTAATGAACTATTTTCAGTGCTTCATCTTCATCTAAAATCCCCAAACCCCTGACAAGGAAGGTAGATGCTAAGACAACAAAGATGGGGAAGACTAGGGACATAAGATCAGCAGAAGATGCTAGAAGGGCTAGGAAGAAAGTGCGACTACGCCCCCCAGATGTGCACTACACCTGGAACAGGGGCGGTCGTCTCAAGGAAATAAGGATAAGGTATACCGCTTTGTCTAATCTAAATGTAGGAAAGAAATACTGGTACGGGGTGGCACACAAGGAGTTGCAAGTAATAAAGTTTTTGCGTTTCGGCGCCTTCGCGCCGGAACGCAATGTCCTGGCTTTTACCTTCGATGCATGCACGCATCAAGGAGGCATGCTGTTTGGTTCAACACTGTGTCGCACACCAGAAGACCTTATATGGCAATACGTTCCCAAATCCTTGTATAGCCGTTGCCTTATATGGCAAGGGAGCACGAAAAGGCAGGCAGGCGAGATTTGCATGACACACAGGAGGGCGACCGCATGTAACTGCTACAACTGTTCGGAAATATCATTGCATTGTGGTTTCGGACTTTGATATCCTGAAAAATGACCATATTACATCTATTCCACAAGATTGCACAAGAAAAAAAATGATTTCGTCAAGAAAACGACCAAAAATCGACATAAATGATACCATATAGTGAGGTTATAGCATTACGTACAGAGAGACGGGTTACGTACCGCAGCTTAGCCCATCTGGCAACGCGAAGCACTTCGGACCTAGAAGATCCGGGTTCGTGTCCGTGCATGGATTTTTTTTTTCTTTTTAGATATTGAATATCAAAAATAGATATTGATATTATATTAATCTATCAATATCATATTTATGAATATCATTTTTTCATTTTTTTCATTAATAAATAAAGAAATATTTTATATTTGTTATTTTTAAATATTCTTTTATATACAAGGCCTTTGTCTTATGAACAGGACTTCATAGATTCCAAACCCGGCATTCAAATTTTTCTGTTCATTGTAATGGAAAATACCGTGCAGCGGCTCCTATGCGCGGTAAGATGATTCTTGCAAAACACTCGCCACTAAACTTCTATCCCCGATGTAAACAGAGGCTCTTGATGTTGTTTGCAAAACAGCAATCCTTTGTTACAGTAGCAAATGCTCCATTGTTCAGTATTGACTTCATTCAGACAACACGGACGTGGAAAGTGGCGCCGCTCGGCACAAAACTATGGGAATTTTCATGAATTTTAGCAAAATTACCCAGGAAAATAAGGAAGAAATGTTGTGAATGCGGAAACCAGAATAATATGGATGAGGTAGCTGTTGATTTGTTTGACATTTGGTAGTCATTTTAGATAGAACCTTAGCTGTTATGAACTTCTATTTCACTTAATTACCATAGTGCTGATGATTCAATGGTGCTTTTTCAAATTTTATGTTTTATTGCGTGCCATGTACATAATTACATTGATAGCTTTTATAATGAGCCTATTGTACATTTTACAAATAAGTACAAGTTGTAGGCCAAGACCAGCTTTTTCAAAAGCACTTAAGTTAAGTGACGTAACTTCAAAATTGCTTTCCCCAATCTGCCTTTCTCTATTAAAACAGTACTCATTTCCCAAAATGACAATTTTTCTTATAGACTGAACAGCCCTTCAGTGACTTTCTCTGGCAGATTTTACTTCAAGTAAAGGGAAAAGACAATTCACACTCATAAACGTAGCCGAAACGCCAGCTTTTTTGAAAAGCTCTTGTTTTTTAAGCCAACACTCCTGGGTTCTTTCAAAAATCTAAAGTTTCTAGCTCATATTTATTTTGATATGGTTATTTCAGGCATATTGCCAGGAAATACCTGTACCTGTGGATTGGAAACACCTTCGGAAGAGTGAGACCCTCAGTTGCAAGGTATGTGTGTAACAACTTCTGACTTAACAAAAATAATTCTTCAAAGGTACATGCATGTACTAGTACTAGTAGCTTAAACTGGAGTTAACCTCCTTCCAACTGACACATGCTATTATAAATATAAAGAAAGATTGATGGATATAGTCGTAGCCCTCAGCAGTAAGACATTTATTTATCAAATCGTATGTAATTCCAAGGACACCACTTTTTTGTGGCAAATGTCAATTTCTTACGCTGTTATTATCTCCTATGCTACTTCTACTCTTGCTACTTCTAATCTCGCACTGCTGGGTAAAAGTCAACATTTCTAAATTGCAGTCTTTTGAATAAAATGAATATCATGTCAACTACAAAGACTGGGGAAATTTTGCAAAATATTTGCATTTTTTTTTCAGAGCATTGTATGAGAAGGAGCTGAAGAAGAAGGCCTTTGGTGAGTGGAAGGACATGTGGTGGGAGCTGAGGAAAGAATGGAAACTTCTCATCAGAGCAGAATACCACAACAGGTCTTTAAAATGTTTAAGATATCATGCCATTTTGTAGGAAAGACACAATCATGCAGTTTCTCATGGTTCCCCTTAACACAGGTACTGTCATGTGCTGTTTTTGATTTTGCCAAAAGATAAAAAGTCAATTTTGTTATAATTTGTGTGTATACCAAAAAAAGGCTTTTCGCTCAGAATCTGTTTTCATGTTGATATTCCATTCCTTTTAAATATGAGAACCAAAAACCTTAAAAGACCATGTATGCAAAATGAGCTAGAATTTAGTTACCACTCATTGGCTACACTACGAACACGAAAATGAGACATTCGGCCAAAATGGAGACATTTTGGCTTAACTAAATTAGAGATCTGCGACATTTGAAAATGTAGCAGTTTGAATTGCCCCTATTTGCGACATTTTGGGTTTATGGACTACAGCTGTTGAAAAGTGAGACATCTGCAGCAGAAAGTGAGACATTTGCTTCTGCCCCAAAAGATGTCGCATTTTGAATTGCCCCACCCGCGGGGTTAAATGAACACCGCCTGCACATCGTAGAGATGCGTTTCTTATCACGCCCACTGCTGTTTGCGAGCACATGTGCGAACGCGGCCGGGACTGGAAGCGCGCGAGCGGCGGGGAGGAAATCTGATAGCGGGCGGCGCGGCCGTGCGGCGCGGCCGTGCAGCTCGCGCCCGTGCGGCGAGCACATGTGCGAACGCGGCCGGGACTGGAAGCGCGCGAGCGGCGGGGAGGAAATCTGATAGCGGGCGGCGCGGCCGTGCGGCGCGGCCGTGCAGCTCGCGCCCGTGCGGCGAGCACATGTGCGAACGCGGCCGGGACTGGAAGCGCGCGAGCGGCGGGGAGGAAATCTGATAGCGGGCGGCGCGGCCGTGCGGCGCGGCCGTGCAGCTCGCGCCCGTGCGGCGCGGCCGTGCAGCACGGCTCAAATTCTGGGTATGTGGCAAAACGGCTCGAAGGTCGCCAGACTACCTTTGAACCAAGAACCTCCTTGGTTTAAAAGAGTCAGTGGCTCAGCGTTTTGCCCTTCTAAAATCCCCGTCCGAGTCGCCATTTATTTTAGGATAGCTATTGAATCTCCTGGTGCCCGATAAGCTTCACGACGCCGCGCTGCGCGGTCGGATTTGTGGGGTATATTCTATGGAATCCACACACAGAGTACAAAATATATAAAGAATTACTATTATAAAGTTATTCTGTGTAAGTTCGCCAAAAATACCGCTGGAAAAGGAACTTCCGGTTTGCGGGTTACTGTTTGATTGTGGCACATTTTATAATAGTGCCTGCAAACTTGAAAATATTGCCCAAATCTTGGTCGCAAACAAACATTTCCGTAAGCATAAGTTTGCTAAGATTTTACCAAAATAATTGTATATTGCGGGAAAATGCTTGATTGTTTTCGACCCAACTTAGGGGCCTGTTTTGTAGGCACGGCACTGCCGGCATGCCGGACACAATGATTTATCCCCGCGCCCAGCTCCAAATAAGGCATGACCCGAACGAAAGACGAGAATTAATTTCACAAAAACATAGGAGTTGGTTGGCTAAAGCGGTTACGAACTTTGCCGACGGCAAATGAATGCATAAGTGAGGTATCATCACCAGCCACGCGGCGCGCCTTGGGTCCCCGGGGAGCCGCAGATATATAAACAACAACAAACCGGCCAAGACGCTGATAAAGAAGGAAACACAAGGCATTTGAGAATAGAGGAACGTTCTAGAAACATTTTAGACTATGTGGTATGTAAAAATATGTGTTTTGTAGGTGAACTAGGACTATGGTTGACGAAAGTTTGGGGCAGGCTTGTCTACGGAGCATTGTCGGTCGGATTTTTTCCAGCTGTATGCCTCGTGTTATATAACGGAGTTCTGAAACAAATCAAAGGAGCGAGTAGAAACAAATTATCCCAACCGATATTCGAACCCACGCCGAAACCGGCAGCCCAGATCACAGGCACGCACGGTCGCGACCCGTTAGACTGGAGGCGCTTGAACCCCCACTGTTACACTTCCTCGGAGGAAAATTGGCGGACGTAACTAAGTTTTGTTGAAATCCTACATAGACATAAAAGGTAACGGTATCATATTTTGTACATGTAACGTGTAGTCCCATAAAGGAGGTTTCAACACGGATGTAGAAAGGTCTGCGTTCGCGGAGCTTTACCCTTTCTCATCTGCTTGGAGATTAGACTGCGGATAAAAGCTGACCGGGACAGGGTCACACAGTAATGGCCGGATGTGTGAATGGGTGGCAGATGTCCTACAAACCCTGAAACCCTTGTTACAAAAGTTTTCACAAAGGACTACCAGCACTGATGAATTTTCATTCAAATCTAAAATACGAGTCCTACATGTTACAGCCACGTAGTCAGACCCATTGAATTGTGGGGATTTGTGCGATATAAAGACTTATATTACAGGTATATTTACAAAACAATTCACGGTGCGAAATATGAAAAAATACTTACGGAGAATGCGACAGGAATATCCCGGCGACGAAAGTTTGACGGAAGAAATCCCTTATGCTGGCATCAGTCACTTTTAAATTCATACTTCGAGCTTCCAGGATGTCGCAACATGTGTCTACATATCAGTCCCGAATACATCGCAGGTCGACAAGAGACATTTTTTGACAGCCTTTTCCCGCCACGATTGAATGACGACGTCTTGGCTCACAGACAACTTTGCGTAGAGTTTTCCACAGACAGGGCAGAAAAGGGGGCCGGTATGAGTCCTCCGCAAATGTTCCGCTATTCTGTAGCACGCTGTAGACCTTGATGTACAAATGTACTACACTGTGGAAAAGGACAAAAAAATACCCTACCTCGCCTGTTGTGAATAAAGATATGATGATCTCGCAATGACTCGGGTGTTCTTTGGAACTTGCCTGATCCCCCACCTTCCTGTTTCTTCTTGAGGTAGAATATCCACCGGCTTTTGCCGCAGTTCTCCGGTTGTCGAGCAGTGAACAATTACGGAATCTTTCTCGCCCATGCCGTCCGCGCGCTGTCCACAACTGGCCAAATGAACCTATTGCTTTCGCGCCAATATTCTGTAACGAGTTACATATGTGCGAGCAGGTCCCAAGGGAGGACAATGCAGCCTGCCGAAAATGAAATACAGGACTTGGACATACATGACCCATTGGCAAAATTCGTAGAAACTAAGAAAGCTTTTTCTGGATGTTGGCTGTAATATATATAATTTAGTCTCTACCAGACAAACCGCGCCGGCTATAGGGAAAATATTTGCCAGGGGAGTTTGGCCAAGGAGGGTTGGACCCTATCTGCGTAGCCGACTCCCTTCATACAATCAATGAGGTTTTATCAAAACCTCCTTGATACAATACTCTATACATTGTATTTGGCTATAATTTCTACTATTTCCCCAGCGATCCGCGGGGCCTGTGTTGGATCGAGGCTACGGAAATCACAAAATTTCTTCAGATAGCAACGTTACATACTGTAGATCTAGTCCTTGAACACAGTCACACACAAATAAATTCCAAGTCGGCCACTGAGAAGACCCTTTGGAAGTTTGGTGCCTGACTGCCCTCTCTGGCGGACTGGAGCTTCTTTGGCTAGTTTATTAGATTTGGGCACCGTGTAGATCTGCTTGGAGATTAGGCAAATGTGCCCGCGCGTCTGTGAATAGATCCCCGATCAAAACAATGCGCCCCGCAACATGCTAGCGGCAAGCCAGGTTGAGGACATTCAATGACAATACAACAACACAGTAAAATTCTCCATATTTGCAACATCGCGGCGCGGTTTAATTTTTTTTTGTCTTTCGAACAGTCGTGTTTTAGTTTTGAAAAAAATGCCCTTCCGCAGTCGGTGGAACCACCTCCTTGGTTAATTAAAACCTCCTTGGTGGAACTAACAACCCCATTTTCCCAGCGAGGTCGCGGACGTGTTGAGACCACTGGAACTGGAAGTTCTGTGATCTTATCTTCTGTCAGCCTGCTCAAACAATCGACCGACTCGCTAAAATCAAGCGAAAGTAAACCGAAACAATTTTACGTGACTCTGGCTTTCCAAATGTTTGCAAATGACACGTGCAGTCCCTATGAACACCGTTGTTACGGGCTCGGCGGTTGCAATGCAGTGATGAATGACGGCGTCTTTGATTTGTCGGAAGTTTCGCGATGGGCGTGGCCTGTCGCATGCGAATTTGTTATTTTCCATTCCAGCAGTTACTAATGTCCTTGCTACGACTTGCTGGTGCTAAGATAATCATCAAGAATGCTAACCGTCTGAACGAAAACAATATCGACTCCTAGGCTCGTGATCTGTTAGAATTTGTTAGAAGACTCAGAACGTCACCCTGGAAAGTTGATTCCCAGCGACCGGACGTCAATTAATATTCCCCAATACAAAGATGTTGCTTAGCAGGTTTTAAAAAAAAATCCTATCTTTAGGAAACTTACAAAAGTTTGGTGTCCACGTGGACCGATGTGAGTGCCGATCGATCAACAGGGGGTCCGGGGACATTTTAGAAATTCAAACCCTCTGAAAGCTGTTAAACGCATGCGCGCATTTCCAGATGCAAATTTTCATTGAGTAAAGTGGGATCACCGGCAGCACATGAAAACCTAGCATGTAATTTTCTATCGCACTTTCACCCAATAGCATCGACGTCGAAACCACACGTCTCCTTTGACTTTGTTGACAAATGTACGTTTTGTCTTGAAAAACTGACCTGAGAAGCACAGCACTCAGGTCATCAAACCTTACTACAATCCTGCGAAGCTAAAGTAACCGTTGAATAATGTCCGAGATTTTTTGTGTACTCTACAACTACAAGATTTCCCGCGAAACCTTTCAATCGGTCACTCCCACAGCAGAGCTTCTAAAAAGATCGAAGGCAGACCGCTGTCCACCACTCTGCTACCATGGTAACCGTGCCCGACTCTGTCGCAACAGCCCAGCATGTTTGCTACATCAACGCTTTTGCTTGTGAACCATGTGCAAGGGGGCACTCGGGAACTTATCAAATGCAAGTTTATCCGACGTGCATCAAGCTAAATTGATAGAACTTATCGTTTTGGAGCCCTCTTCATCTATGTACAGGACGAGAGGTGCTTGCATGCACTGTGGTGTTAGAATCGAATTAACCGTGGCCGTGACATGCGTGACGCAAAAGGGGGAGGGCGTTCGAAGCCGCGGTAACTTCGTTACTTCGATCCAAGTTTATATTCGCGACATGAACTATCAAACCAAGACCCAGGTGTGTTTTTTCGTGTGTGTTATGTAGCTTTATGCCGCATGTGTAATAGGGTACCTACTGGCTGAGCTTCAAGGTGAATATTACAGGTGAATATAAAACAAGCAAGTTTGCGTGACGCTCGTTGGCATTGCGTCAAACGAAGCCACAATTTTTGTTTTTGTAATTTAATGTCATTTCTCCCTTGCCTTTCTTAAGGACTTCTTATAGAATATCTTGTCAGTTACATTTTATCTATTTAGGCCGGCCATTACCTGTTTTGTTTTAAGTTCTCGGCCGTCATATTTTTCAAGATGGCGCCTTCTTTCAAACAACGCGTGGTACCGGTTTCCTTATTACTTGTTGATAACTTCCGTTAATTATTTGGAACGTTTTGATAAGTGATGTATGGTCATAGTGTATGATTTAATATTTCCATAAGTACGATTGCTGGACATTGGGCACTCAACCTGACGGATCCTGGCAACTCTAGTAATGCGGCAAACAAGGCGCACTGAGCGGCTCCTCCCCTCAGCGCAAAACGCCGCTCGGCACATGATGAGAGGCGCAAGCCACCGTTTGTATTACATATTGATATATACATGACATTGACATGTATCAAAGGATCTTTCATTATTATATCTATCCACCATAAATATCAAGATATCTGAATCCACAAAATAACGTCGCGTTTCTTATTCTAACCTTACCACAATGTATGCGCGCGCTCCGAGTGGCTCGCAGCCCATTTTTACACACTATATATATGTGTTTGAAGGTTCTGAAGGGGATAAAATTTTAGTCCCAGTATCCCCATCACCCCCTCCCCCCACCACCCCCTTGGCATTTTCCCCCTAGGCCCTCCCCCAGGTCAACATTTTCTCGTAGGACCTCCCCCCTAAACGACCACCCCCCTGTAAATTTCGAACAATCCCTAACCAAACTGGTGGAATTGTTATAATTTCGGCAATAATGCTTTTGGTTAGGTTACGTTTGCACGATTATACCATTCGCCAAGGATGACATGCACTTGGTGATCTAATAATGATTCAGTCATGTGTTTTGGACGGCAGTTGTGTGCATAGGGGAAACAGTTCGATTCATTATATTAGAGTTCAGATTGTAATTGTGGGAATGTTGCGAATTGATATTAGTTCTGACAAATGTAGCAGCGTGTTTAGATCTTGATCGCGTCAAAGACAACACTCATGAACATCTGTGTAGCGTTATGAAATAAATATTGTTACCCTTCTAATTCTTCTGCTAAAACCAACCTTTAAAGTCCAATGCGATCCTTTATCTGGAAGTGCTATTAAAGCGGTGCATGTACGGTACTCCACATACCGCACATAAAGTTGTGTTCGCGAAACAATTCTTATAAATCAGGCACACTGAGGTAATAACATGGTCTTTGAAACACGCACACACGCACATACCACAGTTAACTTTGTCAAACAAACTACAATGTGCGCGCTACATCACGTCATTGCCCGTCTATGGCGGAAGCTGTTATTGAAGACGTAAATGTTGAGAATCCTTGTAGGATCCTTTTAGGATTGATTTTACATTTTCAAGTGTCAGATATCCTTTCAACTATACAACGACCCTTACTATCACTTGAGACTGCGAAAGTGCTGAAAATATATTTAGAATACTTTTTTTAGAGCGGTACCAGTTTGACCACCTGTTGACGATCTGAATTTCGGTAATTTTGCGGTGATTTAGATGAGCGTAGATCGTCTGAATATATGTAAAATGTGTGGGGTGGAACCAGCTGTGCATTGCAATTGGAAAACTTGTGTTGCGCCACACGTCGGAGTACGGTACCCCAAAAAACTATTGGTTAAAAAGCCCTAAGCTGAAGATCTTACGCCTCCATTCTACAAGAAATGTTGGGAATTGATATTGAATCTAATAAATGTTTCAGCGTTTTAAAATCTTAATCACGTAATAGACAACACTCATGAACATCTGCGTAGTGTTACAAAATAAGCATTATTAGCTCTTTTTTTGCTTAAACCAACCTTTGAAGTTTTAACTCCATCCCTTGCCTAACGCACTACCGGTACTGCTATTGGAGTGGTACTCGGTAATCCCCGCCTCCCAAGAATTGTTGCGAATTGATATTGGATTTAATAAATGTTTCATCGTATTGAAATCTTAATAACGTAATAGACAACACTTATGAACATCTGCGTAGTGTTACAAAATAAGCATTGTTAGCGCTTAAACCAACCTTTGAAGTTTTAACTCCATCCCTTGCCTAACGCACTACTGCTATTGGAGTGGTACTCGGTAATCCCCGCCTCCCAAGAATTGTTGCGAATTGATATTGGATCTAATAAATGTTTCATCGTATTGAAATCTTAATAACGTAATAGACAACACTCATGAACATCTGCGTAGTGTTACAAAATAAGCATTGTTAGCGCTTAAACCAACCTTTGAAGTTTTAACTCCATCCCTTGACTGACGCACTGCTGCTATTGGAGTGGTACTCGGTAATCCCCGCCTCCCAAGAATTGTTGCGAATTGATATTGAATCTAATAAATGTTTCAGAGTATCAAAATCTTAATCACGTAAGAGACAACACTCATGAACATTTGTGTAGTGTTACAAAATAAACATTATTAGCTCTTTTTTTGCTTAAACCAACATTTGAAACTTTAACTCCATCCCTTGCCGGACGCACTACTGCTATTTGAATGGTACTCGGTAAGGGCCCTGTCACACCTGTGCGTATATTCAAGTGCGTATGGTTTCCGCAGTAATATTTTTTCGGTTTAAGTAAATTTTGCGAGGAGGAAGTTGAGAAGTCTAGTTATCAAACCAAAGAAATTACTTCTTCGGCTGCAAACTTAACCTAACAAATATTAATACGCAACTCATTCGGGCTTGTATATACGCAAAAGTGTGACAGGGGCTTAATCCCCGCCTCCAAGAAATGGAAATCTGTGTTGTGTTATCAAATAAGCATTGTGTGTGTGTGTGTGCGTGTGTGTGCGCGACTGCGCGCGCGCGCGCGTGTGTGTGTGTGTGTGTGTGTGTGTGTGTTTGTTTGTTTGTTTGTTTGTTTGTTTGTGTGTGTGTGTGTGTGCAGTCGCGCGCGCCTGTGCATGTTAGGGCCCTGTCACACTTGTGCGTATATCATGTCCGTGTCAGCTGCGTATTAACATTTTTGTCATACGCCTGCGTGCGCACAATACGCACCTAATGCGTATCCCAATCATTTTGTGAAAGTTTTAGGTACGCAAGCACACGCAAGGTACGGCCCAGTACACCTGATATTTTTGAAACTACCGAAAACTTTCGTGCGAACGTTGTTACGCAGCTCACACGTGTTATAAGAACGCAGTGCATACGTCCGACATCGGTCGAGTGGGGTACGAGCGCGCTTTGTGTTTGTGCTTCAAACGCGGCAATACGCTTCTCTCGCGGCACGATCTCTGCGCAGCGTACACATAGCGTACCTGCAGCGCAAATACAACGCATGATGATCGAACGTATAGCGAATAGCAATATACGTCACGAATTAGTGCCGTTCGTCCAGCGATCGGGTCGCGCATTGTACGTATCAGTGACGTATAATAACGCTCAGATAACGTGTGGATAGCGTACATATAGCGCACTCGACGAACATCCGGGGCATATTCCAGATTTGCGACTTCATTGGTCGAGTCGGGTATTCGATTTAGTTAATTGCAGAGAGGAAACAAACACAGCCAGCAAAGTGTATATAACTTTTGATTTAAATAATCATTGAAATGCCCCACACAAATCTGTGCATTTTACATACACATAAATGTTCTACCTTTTGTTACTTGTGGAGGCGTCTTATATAAATAACACTTTTCGTAACTACTGATATCAACGCAACCAAATTCACGGGGTAAATAAAGGCTCTAAATGTCATGGTGTGTTCCAAAAGTAAAATTGGTGTCCCTGTTTCACATATACAAAAGGTCCTACTTGTCGTCAGCTATGGAGGCGTCTTCCCATAACAGTTTAAGTAAATACTAATATCAGTGCAACCAAATACGCTCATAATTCGATTGGCATAAGTCGGGAGTGTGTCAGGCATGCGGTCGGCAGACGTTGTGTGCGTCCGGAATACGCTCAGCATACGCACCTGATCCGCAGCTATTCGATGCAAGGATAACAGTATTGCGCACTTCATACGCAGATCATACGTGTATCATACACTGAATTCGTTTCTCATACGCTATATGTGCGCAGCGCATTTTGAGCGTACAACTGCGTGTTGTCAAAATTTGATACGGAACTCAATCGGCATTGCTTATACGCCCGAGTGTGACAGGGGCTTAAGGGCCCTGTCACACTTGTGCGTATATTCAAGTGCGCATGATTTCTGCAGTAATTTTTTTTGGGTTTAAATATTAGACAAAACAGTAATGGCGGCTAATTTAGAACGTGATCTAGGCTCGGTTGTGGACTGGGGTGACAAATGGCTAGTAACTTTTAACTCCTTAAAGACAAAGCTCCTTTCCATTAATAGATATCGATAACCCTTTCTTCCACCGATATCTATGAATGAAAATGAACTACAAGAGAGTGACTCCTTCCGACGTCTTGGTCTTATCTTTTCCAAGGCCCTGTCCTGGAGAAGCTACATAGAGTCCGTCGCCAAACCCGCAGCAATGAAAGTTAGTTCGCTTCTCAGAGCCAGTCACTATCTTACTCACGAGAGCATACTTTACCTGTAGAAATCCACCATTCGTCCCTGCATGGAATACTGTTCACATCTCTGGGCTTGAGCTCCAAAGGATTGCTTGAATCTTTTAGACCGCATCCAACGGAGAATCAGTGTGGTCATTGGTCATCGTTTGGCTTCTAAACTGGACTCCCTGTCTCACAGACGTGACATTACCTCCCTGACTCTACTTCCACGGCCAGTGTTCCGAAGAACTTTCACAACTCGTCCCACCACAGAGACTTTTTCAGCGTACTACCAGGTTCTCCTCTGACTCACACCACTATACTGTACAACTACCTGCCTCAAAGTCATTCTACAGTTACTGTAACAGCTCTTTTCCACGAACTGCAAAACTTTGGAATTCCCGCCCAGCCCACTGCTCCCCCCCCCCCGAATACAACCTACAAACCTTCAACACAAACATACACCGTTGTCTCTCACCTATAGGCCCTGTCACACTTGTGCGTATATACAAGCCCGCATGAGTTGCGCATGAACATGTTTTGGGTTTAGGTTAAGTTTGCAGCCGAAGAAGTAATTTCTTTGGTTTGGTAACTAGACTGCTCAACGTTGGGTTAAAGTAGAAAACAGCTTCCTCCCCGCAAAATTTACTTAAACCAAATAAAATGTTACTGCGGAACTCATGCGCGCTTGAATATACGCACAAGTGTGACAGGGCCTACGCCACATTAGTTCAATTAGTTCAATGCCGAGAAGTGGCCTCTTACGGCCTTGCATTGAGCGAGATCGTTAAAAAAAATTGAGGGGAGGAAGTTGTTTTTTACTTTGACCTACCGTTGAGCAGTCTAGCTATCAAACCAAAGAAATTACTTTTTTCGGCTGCAAACTTAACCTAAACCTCAAACATGTTAATACGCATCTCGCATATACGCACAAGTGTGACAGCGGCTTTACTCTGTGTACGTGTGTCTGGAAGGGCCATGGAAATTACTTTTAGCAGCGTGTTTAGATCTTGATCGCGTCAAAGACAACACTCATGAACATCTGTGTAGCGTTATGAAATAAATATTGTTACCCTTCTAATTCTTCTGCTAAAACCAACCTTTAGAGTCCAATGCGATCCTTTATCTGGAAGTGCTATTAAAGCGGTGCATGTACGGTACTCCACATACCGCACATAAAGTTGTGTTCGCGAAACAATTCTTATAAATCAGGCACACTGAGGTAATAACATGGTCTTTGAAACACGCACACACGCACATACCACAGTTAACTTTGTCAAACAAACTACAATGTGCGCGCTACATCACGTCATTGCCCGTCTATGGCGGAAGCTGTTATTGAAGACGTAAATGTTGAGAATCCTTGTAGGATCCTTTTAGGATTGATTTTACATTTTCAAGTGTCAGATATGCTTTCAACTATGCAACGACCCTTACTATCACTTGAGACTGCGAAAGTGCTGAAAATATATTCAGAATACTTTTTTTTTAGAGCGGTACCAGTTTGACCACCTGTTGACGATCTGACTTTCGGTAATTTTGCGGTGATTTAGATGAGCGTAGATCGTCTGAATATATGTAAAATGTGTGGGGTGGAACCAGCTGTGCATTGCAATTGGAAAACTTGTGTTGCGCCACACGTCGGAGTACGGTACCCCAAAAAACTATTGGTTAAAAAGCCCTAAGCTGAAGATCTTACGCCTCCATTCTACAAGAAATGTTGGGAATTGATATTGAATCTAATAAATGTTTCAGCGTTTTAAAATCTTAATCACGTAATAGACAACACTCATGAACATCTGCGTAGTGTTACAAAATAAGCATTATTAGCTCTTTTTTTGCTTAAACCAACCTTTGAAGTTTTAACTCCATCCCTTGCCTAACGCACTACTGCTATTGGAGTGGTACTCGGTAATCCCCGCCTCCCAAGAAATGTTGCGAATTGATATTGAATCTGATAAATGTTTCAGCGTATTGAAATTTTAATCACATAATAGACAACACTTATGAACATCTGCGTAGTGTTACAAAATAAGCATTGTTAGCGCTTAAACCAACCTTTGAAGCTTTAACTCCATCCCTTGCCTAACGCACTACTGCTATTGGAGTGGTACTCGGTAATCCCCGCCTCCCAAGAAATGTTGCGAATTGATATTGAATCTGATAAATGTTTCAGCGTATTGAAATTTTAATCACATAATAGACAACACTTATGAACATCTGCGTAGTGTTACAAAATAAGCATTGTTAGCGCTTAAACCAACCTTTGAAGCTTTAACTCCATCCCTTGACTGACGCACTGCCATTCAAGTGGTGCTCGGTAATCCCCGCCTCCAAGAAATGTTGCGAATTGATATTGAATCTAATAAATGTTTCAGCGTGTTAAAATCTTAATCACGTAATAGACAACACTCATGAACATCTGCGTAGTGTTACAAAATAAGCATTATGAGCTCTTTTTTTGCTTAAACCAACCTTTGAAGTTTTAACTCCATCCCTTGCCTAACGCACTACTGCTATTGGAGTGGTACTCGGTAATCCCCGCCTCCCAAGAAATGTTGCGAATTGATATTGAATCTAATAAATGTTTCAGCGTATTGAAATTTTAATCACATAATAGACAACACTTATGAACATCTGCGTAGTGTTACAAAATAAGCATTGTTAGCGCTTAAACCAACCTTTGAAGCTTTAACTCCATCCCTTGACTGACGCACTGCCATTCAAGTGGTGCTCGGTAATCCCCGCCTCCAAGAAATGTTGCGAATTGATATTGAATCTAATAAATGTTTCAGCGTATAAAAATCTTAATAACGTAAGAGACAACACTCATGAACATCTGCGTAGTGTTACAAAATAAGCATTATGAGCTCTTTTTTTGCTTAAACCAACCTTTGAAATTTTAGCGCCATCCCTTGCCTAACGCACTACTGCTATACGAGTGGTACTCGGTAATCCCCGCCTCCCAAGAAATGTTGCGAATTGATATTGAATCTAATAAATGTTTCAACGTATTGAAATCTTAATAACGTAATAGACAACACTCATGAACATCTGCGTAGTGTTACAAAATAAGCATTGTTAGCGCTTAAACCAACATTTGAAGCTTTAACTCCATCCCTTGACTGACGCACTGCTATACGAGTGGTACTCGGTAATCCCCGCCTCCAAGAAATGTTGCGAATTGATATTGAATCTAATAAATGTTTCAGCGTATAAAAATCTTAATAACGTAAGAGACAACACTCATGAACATCTGCGTAGTGTTACAAAATAAGCATTATGAGCTCTTTTTTTGCTTAAACCAACCTTTGAAATTTTAGCGCCATCCCTTGCCTAACGCACTACTGCTATTCGAGTGGTACTCGGTAATCCCCGCCTCCCAAGAAATGTTGGGAATTGATATTGAATCTAATTAATGTTTCAGCGTATCAAAATGTTAATTACTTAAGATACAACACTCATGAACATCTGCGTAGTGTTACAAAATAAGCATTGTTAGCTTTTTTTTGCTTAAACCAACCTTTGAAACTTTAACTCCATCCCTTGCCTGAAGCCCCTGTCACACTTGCGTGAATAGACAAGTCCGCATGAGTTGCGAATTAACATGTTTTTCATTTAGGTTAAGTTTGCAGCCGAATAAGTGAATTCTTAGGCTCGATCGCTAGGCTGCACAACGGTGGGTCAAAGTAGAAAACATCTTTTTCCCCACAAACCTTACTCAAACCAAAAAAATGTTAATGCGCACCTCACGCGCACTTGAATATACGCACAAGTGTGACAGGGCCCTAACGCACTGCCATTCGAGTGGTACTCGGTAATCCCCGCCTCTCAAGAAATGTTGCGAATTGATATTGAATCTAATAAATGTTTCAGCGTATTAAAATCTTAATCACGTAAAAGACAACACTCATGAACATCTGTGTAGTGTTATCAAATAAGCATTCTATGTGTTTGTGTGTGTATGTTTGTGTGTGTGTGTGTGTGTGTGTGTGTGTGTGTGTGTGCAGTCGCGCACGCCTGTGCATGTTAGGGCCCTGTTACACTTGTGCGTACATATATTCAAGTGCGCATGATTTCTGCAGTAAATTTTTTTGGTTTAAGTAAATTTTGCGGGGAGGAAGTCGTTTTCTACTTTGACCTACCGTTGAGCAGTCTAGTTATCAAACCAAAGATATTCCTTTTTTCGGCTGCAAACTTAACCTAAACCACAAACATGTTGAAACGCATCTCGCATATACGCACAAGTGTGTCAGGGGCTTTACTCTGTGTGTACGTGTGTCTTGAAGGGCGATGGAAATGTTTTTTGACCGGACATTCCTCCCCATTTAGATATCCCTCCCCCTTTATGCTACCCTAGATTAACAGTACATCTTTTTTGTGGAAAATAAAATTATTTTGTAATTTCCAGGTTTGGCCTGTTTTGTCGACTTTTTAGACCATGCTTTGCTGGAATTCGGAAACCAATGCGCACTTACATTTATGGGATAAACAGAATTACTTGAAAGAACGATTGTTGAATGGTGGTCGTTGGTTGGCAAGTTCTTAACACACACACCCAAAACAATGTCTCTGTTTTTTGATGAGATAATAATACAGAACGAAAAATGACCAGCTCAAGTGCCCCGGTGTGTCTGCTTTTCGTCCATTCCCAAGGAAAATGTACAGCGGAAGCATAAATTTGTAATTGCAGATATCTAAAGCCACATTGAAAGTACTGAAGCCACATTGAAGTACTGAAATCAAGGAACGTTGTACGTAGTCAAGTTGTCCGCGTGTATAGCCGGCCCAATTGCGCCGTGCTTTTTGTGAAACTTTAATTGTGTTTTCAAAGGCTCAAAAACGTTTAAGAAAGTATCAAATTGTCTAAGTTAACACAATTCACAAGTAATGGAAAGTGTTGTTGTTCAGTTAAAAGGTCAGCAGACCATTGAAAACAAATAAATAATCTTACAACGATTCTCAACATATTGTTATCCCCCCAATACATATGCCGCCATTCTAGGAAGTCTGCGAATGAGGCTAGGATCACCTTCGCTTGGTTCTGGACCTGCCCCGTAGAAAATCTAACTAGCAGGCTCTTCTACATGTGCCCTTTTTCTGGTTGCTATGGTGTTCGGATGGTTACAATTTGCATCGAAATCGAAAATATATCAGAGTAACTGAAACCATCAGAATATGGTCGAAATTTATTAATATATAGTAGAAGATGAGCAACACTTCGTCCTAGACTGTAAATTATACGATAGCGAAAGAAGTGTATTTTTTAACCTTATTAAAGAAAAATTCCCATATTTCGAATATCTTAATGCAACAGACAAATTCAAATATTTATTACGCCTGGATAATCCTTGTATTAGAAATATTGTCTGCTCATATATTTACACATGTACAAAGAAGCGAGAAGAAGTCGACTCTACTGGACTAGCTTAGTTTAATAACACGTTTTGTCTACACTATATGTTTACAGCTTGTATTGTTGTATTATGTCCTTGTATGTTCCATGTGTTAAGTTAGACGACCTGTACCTAGCCAAGCGGGGCATGAATGCACAATAAAGGTATTTCATTCATTAATTTGTCACCTCATCATTAGATAAAAAGGCCACAGTAAAACTTAAATATTGGGGCTATGAAAATCGTACGACGATAGATGAAATTTTGAACATTGCCCGACGATCTACGATGGCTGATTTTGCCTACGATTTACCTGCTATCATCGTGCGATTTACGGAAATGCTATCGTAGGTGCATCGTAGGTTTTATGTTACCGGGGCTTCACTGGTAATGAAATGGTTGGGACATGTTCGACGCATGTTCGGATCATGTTCGGCGCCAAAGATGACGTGGCCTAAAACTGGACAGACAGCTCCCGAACTACAGCCGAGATGGGTCGGCTAGCGTTCGGGAGCCATGTTCGGCTATGTGTAACCAGGGCTTTACTCATCGCCGAGCGTCGTGCGACGGAAAATACATCTAAAGGGATTCCGAACATGTTCAAAACTGCATTCATCGTCGTACGATTTTTATTGTCCACAATGCAGGCTTCACTACAGTCTTTTTTCTACTGTTAAGGTGACAAATTCATAAATTTCGACCATGTTCAAATGGCTTTAGTTTTATCTTCTATTGCCAGGTTGTTGCTTTTTAGCTACCAAAACACAGAGAACGGCGCGCTCGCAGTGGAGCCTGCTTCTAAAGCCCCTGTCGTTATGGGAAGACGCCTCCATAACTGACGACAAGTAGGACCTTTTGTCTATGTGTAGCATGGCCACTAATTATACTTCTGAAACACTCCATGACATTTAGAGCCATTATTTACCCTGTGAATTTGGTTGCGTTGATATCAGTAGTTACGAAATAAAGTAACGAAAGATAGTATGTAAAATGGACACATTTGTGTGGGGCATTTCGATGATTACTTAAATCGAGAGTTATGTACACTTTGCTGGTTGTCTTCCTGGTTTCCTCCCTGCCCTTAACTAGATTGAATACCCGACCCGACCAATGAAACACCCAATCTGGAATGTACCCCGGACGTTCGTCGAGTTCGCTATATGTACCTTCTCCGTTCGTTATCTGTGCGTTTGTCATGCGTCACTGATACGTACAATGCGCGGCCCGATCGCAGGATGAACGGCACTAATTCGTGACGTATATTCGTATTCTCTATACGTTCGATCATCGTGCGTTGTATCTGCGCTGCAAGTGCGCGATGTGGTCGCTGTACAGAGATTGTGCCGCGAGAGAAGCGTATTGCCGCGTTTGGAGCGCAAACATAAAGCGCGCTCGTACCTTACTCGACCGATGTCGGGCGTATGCACTGCGTTCTTATAACGTCTGAGCTGCGTAACAACGTTCGCACGAAAGTTCTCGGTACTGTAATTTCAAAAAATATCAGGTGTACTGGGCCGTACCTTGCGTGTGCTTGCGTACCTAAAACTTTCACAAACCGATTGAAAAGCGCATTAGGTGCGTATTGTGCGCTTGCCGGCGCATTATAAAAACGTTAATACGCAACTCACACGGACATGTTTTACGCACAAGTGTGACAGGGCCCTAAGTGCGTATATTCAAGTGCGCGTGAGTTGCGTATTAACATTTTTTGGTTTAAGTAAGGTTTGCAGCCTAGTGATCGAACCTACGAAATCACGTATTCGGCTGCAAACTTAACCAAAACCACAAATATATTGATACGCAACTCATGCGGGGTGGTATATATGCACGGGTGTGACAGGGGCTTAGGGCCCTGTCACACTTGTGCGTATATTCAAGTGCGCGTGAGTTGCGTATTAACATTTTTATGATTTAAGTTGTTGTCTACTTTGACCCACCGTTGTGCAGCCCAGTGATCAATAAGAAATCTCTTCTTCGGCAGCAAACTTAACTAAACCAAAAACATGATTATGCGCAACTCATGCGCAATTGCATATACGCACAAGTGTGACAGGGCCCACGTGTAAACGGTGAAGGTACAGTGCCAGCCGAAATCCAACCCATGAAGCCTTATAAAGAAGCCCTGTACTTTTGCTTGATTTGAACCTTTTTCTTCGGATAGAGTAGCGCAAAGGCGTCCAGGTGGCTATCCAGAAAAGGAACATGAAGTAAAATCGTACGACGCTGGAAAGATTTTGAACGACGCTCGATGAAAGTTGATTTTACCTGCGATCATCGTGCGCTTGACGCGGTATGCTGTCATGGGTGCATCATAGTCGTACGATGTATCTGACTAGTGACTCGAATGGGCCCTTAGCGGGGAAAATTCCTGTTTGACGTTAGCAGCGGGCGGCAACCATTTTTGCAAGAGTCGATGAGTATTTGCAATTGAGCTGATTATAGCATGCTAAGTAACGTTTTCGTAGCCATCGTTTAGCCATATAGACAGATAACATGACAGAGGAGTAAGCCGGCCCGGGACCTTGGGAAAACTGAACTTCCCGGCCAGCTAACTTCTTCGGGATTTTATCTGTCTATTTTGTTGCCAATATCTACTCTTTCAAGCGACCTGTGGAGCATAGTAGAGGCTAGCCATCCTTAGCTACCTTCACGTTGGCCAGGGTGAGGTTTAATTTAGCGTCACAGTCACACTACAAAACACCTGTTGCAAATACTAGTACAATAGAAATGAATAAACGTCGAATTAAGAATCCAGCCATAATTTACATCTATGGATCCAGCATCTATGTGGATTAACTTGTACAGCTGGAGTTCAATGCGTATGATGCCGTCTTATTCTTCTCGCCAAGTTCTTAGTGACTTACGAATACCAAACAACTGCCGGGTATGATTCGCCCACCTCATTTTCCCGGTTTTATGGACGAAGCTATGTTTTTTTCGGCTGAGAATGAAGACTGAATGAAGATAATGAAACCCGGATATTTGAAAAGTGACTACAAGCCCAATATCAGGGGCTTTGTAACTTTGCAGAGGAAGCGTTACATTATGTTGTCTAGTGAAGACACTCACCCTTCCATTCATAAGAAACTCACTAGATAAGCATTTGCCGAGTCCATATTTTTAGGGCTTCATCATTGTACATGTATAGCGAAAAGATGATGTAAGGTAATATTTCTATGCAACTTACAGTAATATTTCTATGCAACTTACATCTGTTTTTTGAGGGGAAAGCCAGCCAGCAAAAAGTAGTTGACCGTAGAGGTGAAAGGCTAATATCGTTTGTTAATCTGCCCTTATTTGCTCATTAACGAAAAATGGACGTAAAGTAGACAATGTGGAGCTATGTTTATAATCATCGAAGGTCTGTTACGATAAGTGTAGGAGAGGAAATTGTGAAAATACATGCGATAGTTATATTATATCTTTTACTACCGCGAAATCAAATCACCGCGAACTTAATGCATTTACAATATTCTCCCGACCTCGTTCGGCAGAGTGTTGCATGCCCTTGTGTCTAGGCATCCTGGTTCCCGTGTAAAGTAGTTCCCAAATACCCGAACGGGATCATTTTTGACCCCAGGCGTGGATTTTGACGTGCTATTTGAACATGTTTGATCTGAAAAAAATCCTTCCGTGACTTAGTCAGTAGACATCTTTTCTAACCTCTCCTTATTTTCTAGGGAAATCGGCACAATACTGTTGACATTATACAGGAAAGTCTGTGTTGTGTCCGCTGGGGTCATTTTTGACCCCAACAAAAATGATGTGCTGTTTTTGAGACCTGCCCTCTGTAACTCCTAAACTTCTAATCATATGACCACCAAATTTTCAGAGGATGATGCACATGTAAATTGATATTACCATAACAAATTCTATGTCATTATGACGTAATATGACGTCATTATGACAAAATTTTATGTGATTCTATCCGCCATCTTGGATTTTGACGGATTACGTCATCAAATCAGCTTAAAATATCAATGTTAAACCATAAAAGTTACATTGGATTACATAAGATGATAACAATGTAAGAAAATACATTTGGCGTACCAACATGTCATTTTTCGAAACGTCATTTCTTGAACTGAAATTAAAAGATTTGGTAAAATATGCCTGTCAAAAACCCATTGCCATGGCAACACAAAAAACCATGAACTTGCTTTATTAATTTGGAATTTTTGTTAAGGACATTTTATGAAAAGTCACCAACTTTGGTAGCCCTCGCGTAAGCCGTTCATTAGTTATGCAACATGAAATTTTGCATGGGCTTCAAAAATCCTCTCCCGGTCTAAATAGGAATAGTTCAAGACGTGGTCCTTCTGATCGTTTTGCATCAATTATGATAATAAACGGGAATTATTCATACCTAAACATGCCAAAACATTCCTCTTACATCGATCAAGGAGGTTAAAATTTTAACCTCCTTGCATCGATGAAGCAATGTACCGATAACAATCACCGAAAAAAGTTAAAAGGGAGGTTTTACTGAACGAAACATTTCTGGGTCATTTTTGATCCCATTCAGTCATTTTAGTTGCAAAAATAGGTTCGGTTGTTTGAGGGTTAAACATCCTTAGTGTAGTTCACTTGCATATTCCATCTTTTTCAACTTCATATTTCTGTGGGGTTAAAAAGTTGCGGTTAGTGTGCAGAACCTGTAAAAGTTATTTTTCTAGGAAAGAATTACCGTCTTGTTTTACATACTAGTATGTCCTGACTGCAACAAGAGCGCTGTTCTGCTCAGGAAAGTATGTTAAGTGTATTTTCAGAATCTCCCTGTTGGCACTCAAAACTAGCCCTACTGTTACATCTGCTTGGATATTATAAATCTGTAAGAGATTGGCACTGATTGGAGCGGACAGAAACGCCTTCTTCCTGCCCTGTGTTACGTGTTGTTTTGGTATCCCCTGGGACTTGCCTATGCATATGTGACGAAACTAGCGGGAAGCAAGACACTCAGCATGGCCGAAAAAACTGTTCAAGCTCACCATTCAGGATAATAGTTATTACTGCAGTGACAGGTAGGACTCAGGTAGACTTTGTACATATGCCAACGAAACAAGACGTGGAACTTCACAGGACCATCTGCGGACAGATTCCCAAAGTACGAAGTAAGTTCTTCATTTATTTTGTTTATATACAACGAGGGAGGGTGAAGGGGGAGGGTTTTCGCTACCATTGTCCATCTTACACAGTCAACAGCTAGAAAATTGCGAATGATGATGGGTGAGCACACACCGGGTTTCATTTCTGTCCTGGGCGTGGATATGTTCACATACGCCGATTGAAACGACACGTGATAAATGTGATTTCCACGAATTCAGACAAATTTGGTGGTTTAGATATGGCGGGAAACGACATAAATTATTTCCACATGTCGTCCTTAGAAGTTAGATACTAGTATCCATCTGGTTGAAATGGTTGGGTTTCGATCGGCATTGATGAAAAATAGACACGTTCTGCTTGTTGCGTTCTGCATAACTGAACGACAGTATATCGTTTATACTCTTCAAAGTTTTCGCAGGTATTGAACCGAAAAGGATCCTCAGAACGATGTAGAATAAAGTTCGGGAATTGTGCCCTGCGTACAAACGTGCTCTTCTACATGTACTAGTCATATAGTATACAGTTTCAACGCTTGGTGCTAAATGCGTTACTGCATATTTCCCATGGTCATAATGAGGCTCGAGGATGTCTTGTTCGTATTAAGCGCGACAGAGAACGCGGGAAGACAATCAGAGCCTGGGAGCTTCGGAATATGGGGTAATCAGGGACAGTACGATCGTATGTCTGGTGCGTTCAGGGTCGGGACCCATTTTTCCATGACATAGGTTTTACCATCGTCCTCTTCTGATGCGGTAGATAATTTCACGACCCTACCGTAGGGCTATAAAAGTTATCCATTTAAAACAGGTATCTGTGGGTAGTTTTAGTAATGACCGTGGTTCCTATGTACCACCCCCTCCCTAATTAGCGTACGTTCCCTTAACTTCGAAGCACATGTGCCTAGTCCTAGTACAGGACTCACCAGCAGACACCGGTAGCCTGGAATCCCGAGTCTGTATAGGTTTGGCTTCCAGAGTTACCCTAAGGGACATATGCTCTCCACAACTGCATCACGTCTGTGGCGTTCTGTTCTTGTTTTTTTGTGTGCTTTATTTTGAGAGGCTGGTTTTCTGAGCGACGCGCCTTTGAATAGATTCTTACTGAATTTGAATATTTTTTCAAAGTATTGCAACTTTGAAATATCACGGAGATGTTTCTTTCTATCAAGCTTATATGGCACTGTGTGCTAGTCTCGGGTAGCCAACGTATTTGTTGGTTGATAGGGATTTAAAATCATGCTCAATCCTAGAGGAGAGTGTTTTGGTTCGCTTTGATCCTTGGTGCCGCGCAGACAGATTTGTCAGTCTCACTGTTTATCATATGCATAGAAAGACTTTCACGGGAGCGGTCACGTGAGTGTCCAAAGTCATCATGCCGGTGGTTGGGACTCGTCTCTACCAGACTAACTACGTTGACCTTTCATTTTAGAGAGAAATTTGCCGGGGGAGTTTGGCTACCATAGGGTTTGAACGGCCGCGCTGTTGGAGTGGGGAAATGTTATGGTTGAGTGACTCTCCTGGCAAATCATTCTCCCCATAGCCAAGCACGACAATTATTAGACCGGAAACTTTCACGCCATGGGGGGAGGGAATCTCTTGGCCGGAGCAACACACCTCGACCCTACTTGCAAAACGACTATAATGTGTTGAAAAGATTACGTTTATTGTTATTAGCTATTGATGCACACTTCGACTAAACGTGCAAAACGACTGTATAGATCTAATGTGTTGAAAAAATTAGGTTGTAACTGTAAACAGTTTTATGGGTGTGGGTCACGCGAGAGTGGCATGCAATGTTAACGTTACCGCGTGCGAACTGACTATCCTGGCCAATCATTGTTTCCCTTATTGCCGGACTTTCTACGACCCAAACCCCCATACGAAGGCCTGGTTGAGGCTCGCTACTGAGGTACATGTGTATACATTATATTAACGTGCCTCGTCAGAAAAAAAAGTAGTTTTATGGTCAAATAAATATTCTTAGACATTTCTTATATGGTTTAGCAGCTGTTATGGTCCCATTTTCACGTTGTTTTGATTTTCAGGTAAATGTAATGTTTTAATCGGTAAATATAGCGAGTCACTCAGGTATACGTACTCAAAGATAATGACGCTTTCGAAAATGATTACCAAACGTTTAAAAGTATTTTATCAGTTAGCTGACGATTAGGCCATCATAAGGAAACGACATTAAAAATATACCATGTCTATGTAGGATTTCAACCAGACTTAGTTACGTCTCCAATTTTACTCTGAAGAACTCCGTTTATAACTCGAGGCCCGCAGGTGGAAAAAATCCGACCGACAATAGACAAGCCTGCACCAAACTTTCGTCAACCGTAGTCCTAACTCATCTACAAAACACATATTTTTACATACCACATAGTCTAAAATGTTTCTAGAACGTTCCTCTATTCTCAAATGTCTTGTGTTTCCTTCTTTATCAGCGTCTTGGCCGGTTTGTTGTTGTTTATATATCTGCGGCTCCCCGGGGACCCAAGGCGCGCCGCGTGGCTGGTGATGATACCTCACTTATGCATTCATTTGCCGTCGGCAAAGTTCGTAACCGCTTTAGCCAACCAACTCCTATGTTTTTGTGAAATTAATTCTCGTCTTTCGTTCGGGTCATGCCTTATTTGGAGCTGGGCGCGGGGATAAATCATTGTGTCCGGCATGCCGGCAGTGCCGTGCCTACAAAACAGGCCCCTAAGTTGGGTCGAAAACAATCAAGCATTTTCCCGCAATATACAATTATTTTGGTAAAATCTTAGCAAACTTATGCTTACGGAAATGTTTGTTTGCGACCAAGATTTGGGCAATATTTTCAAGTTTGCAGGCACTATTATAAAATGTGCCACAATCAAACAGTAACCCGCAAACCGGAAGTTCCTTTTCCAGCGGTATTTTTGGCGAACTTACACAGAATAACTTTATAATAGTAATTCTTTATATATTTTGTACTCTGTGTGTGGATTCCATAGAATATACCCCACAAATCCGACCGCGCAGCGCGGCGTCGTGAAGCTTATCGGGCACCAGGAGATTCAATAGCTATCCTAAAATAAATGGCGACTCGGACGGGGATTTTAGAAGGGCAAAACGCTGAGCCACTGACTCTTTTAAACCAAGGAGGTTCTTGGTTCAAAGGTAGTCTGGCGACCTTCGAGCCGTTTTACCACATACCCAGAATTTGAGCCGTGCTGCACGGCCGCGCCGCACGGGCGCGAGCTGCACGGCCGCGCCGCACGGCCGCGCCGCCCGCTATCAGATTTCCTCCCCGCCGCTCGCGCGCTTCCAGTCCCGGCCGCGTTCGCACATGTGCTCGCCGCACGGGCGCGAGCTGCACGGCCGCGCCGCACGGCCGCGCCGCCCGCTATCAGATTTCCTCCCCGCCGCTCGCGCGCTTCCAGTCCCGGCCGCGTTCGCACATGTGCTCGCCGCACGGGCGCGAGCTGCACGGCCGCGCCGCACGGCCGCGCCGCCCGCTATCAGATTTCCTCCCCGCCGCTCGCGCGCTTCCAGTCCCGGCCGCGTTCGCACATGTGCTCGCAAACAGCAGTGGGCGTGATAAGAAACGCATCTCTACGATGTGCAGGCGGTGTTCATTTAACCCCGCGGGTGGGGCAATTCAAAATGCGACATCTTTTGGGGCAGAAGCAAATGTCTCACTTTCTGCTGCAGATGTCTCACTTTTCAACAGCTGTAGTCCATAAACCCAAAATGTCGCAAATAGGGGCAATTCAAACTGCTACATTTTCAAATGTCGCAGATCTCTAATTTAGTTAAGCCAAAATGTCTCCATTTTGGCCGAATGTCTCATTTTCGTGTTCGTAGTGCTAATACTTTGAATTTTGGTGTACAATATTACATTCATCAATTTGTAGGTATACAACTTTTTTTTCTTTCGTTCATGCATTTGTAGATATCGGGTGGCAAGCATTGTATGGCAGGCTTGGAGACAGTATGTAAAAAGACAAAGAGTCAAGAATGCCAAGATGGCTGTGGCTGTTGAGCATGGTATGTATGTTATGTTCCTTTTTGTTTCATGGCACAGTGCACAATGTTGTGCTTTTGCAATATTAGAGGTATGTAGAAAGTTCTGAAGACAAAACTCAAAAACCAAATTTTACATCTCATTCTGCTTTTGTTGAAATGAAAGCCCCTCTCATTTCTGCACAATAGACATGTTTGTTCTATCGATATAAGGCTATTTGTAGGTGAGTTACACGTTAGCTTAGAGCTAGTTCCACTTCACATGTGGAGAAAAACGATCGTACAATCATACAAATCGATCGAGCAATTTCCTTTAGTATCTTAACTGCACTATATCGTACATGGACCTATCTGGAGTATATCGATCTATAATGAAAATTATGACTACTTACATAATCTATCAATAATGATGTATCAAGCATGCAAGGATAAGTGTGTAATTATTGTGTGCTGATAAATTGATGTGTTCTTTTCCTAATTATTTGAATGCAGACAGCAAGAAGCGTCGAGAGGCAACATGGGAAGCCTGGCGGGTGTATGTGCAAGTTCGCAGGACTAAAAATGTCATGCACCGGGTAGCAGCAAACAGGGCAAACCTCTGTCTACAAAGGTTTGTGACATATATACTTAGTCTAGTTTAACATATATCAACCACATACATGCACATATACATTGTATTCCCAACACATTGCCAGTGTTGTTTTTTCCTCATACCTGAGACACTGGGGCAGCTTGTAACTTGAGTGACATGCACAGGGTGCGAAATACCCGGTTGCGCACTTGCGCCGCGCAAGCACATTTTGCTTGGCGCAACTAATTTCCACACGCAGCTAGCGCAGTGCGCAACCCAAGATTATGAAGCCAGAGAACCCAATTTGAGCCGAGTAAGCTCACAAAAACAGTGTCACTTTCATAAAATTCGGTAAATTTTCAATTGAAACACAGAAATCAACACCTTTTTGTTCTAAACCATCCAAACCTGTTCATAGATCGTGAAATTAGCGCTGGAAAAAGGCGAATAAACTGCCGTCGGCAGTGTCGGCAAAATCAACATGGTCACCATGCTGTGTACTCTTCAAGTCTCCTGAACATGCAAATGAGCTACTTTTCATGCAAATGAGGTACTCTCATGTAAATGAGGTACTGTTGCATGAGAGTACCCATCAAGTCTTCCAAACATGCAAATGAGGTACTCTTTCATACAAATGAGGTACTGTCTCATGTGAATGAGGTACTTTCTCATGCAAATAAGGACACTACTCTGGCATGTAGATGAGTTTGACACTGCAGGTTCATTAAAGTTTGATGATGATTCCAACACAGTTACTAGTTTATTTGTAGGGGCAAAATTAAGTAATTTTTCTTTATTGTTGTTGTATTGTTGTATTGTTGTTGTTGTAAAAAAATATACAAAACTAATTTGAAATACTATACTGTTTTGGTGTTTACTTCTGACAGTATATAAGTTTGCATGAATATTTTTTTTCAAATGTATTACTTTCCAGGATGTTATTGAATAGATAAGTTTTAGAGTTATCTATTTACTTATCATTCAAGGTTATGTGAATCATTACTTGCCTTGTTCCAAGGAAAAAAAATACCATTGTGTATTTTTCAACTTGTTGAACTTGAGGCACTGTGGCCCCCGGATAGGGGCCAGCCGGGGAACCTATGCCCAATTTTTTCGAAAATCCCAGTATATCGATCCCGAAAGATGTCATTTTTTATGTCACCGCAAATGGTGAATGTAGGTGGGGCAACCTGAAATTTTGATGTGCAACCTAGCTTTTCCCCCAGGTTGCCCACCCGGCAACCTGGCTCAAAAAAGTATTTCGCACCCTGCATGCAAAATTACCAGGTAATTGATAATCCACAGTACCCATCGGGGAACTGTGGGTCCAACTGGTTAGACCCCCTCTCCCCACCCCCAAGTTTTGGATGCCCTGATATATATGACATGTATTGGGAACGGGTCGTAGAATGCTCTTAGTCTGACAATTCCGTGACTTTTTGTTTTCCAGACAAATGTGGAGAACTTGGTTGGCAAGACTGAAACAGGCTAGAGAAGAGAAGGAACAACAACTCATGGCACTACAACACTGGGCTTATGTTCTCACACAAAATGTACTATCATGTGGATCATACTTCTTAAGATAAAATAGTTTATCGAAATGGTATAATTGATTGTATGCAAATTGTATTGTTGTAATTGTTTTGCTTTTAATGACATATTTGTTTTACAATATTTGTATGTAATAGATAGCAAAATTGAATTCTGCTGATGTGTATGCTTTTGATGATTTTTTTATGCACAAAAGGAGGCAAATATAACACCAATTTGTTCCTGTGTTGTTGATAGACCTGGCAGCTATGGGTCAAAGCACTACTACAGAGAAGGCAAGAGAAGATGAAGCTGGACTCAGCGAAACAGCTACATCATCAGATCATCACTAGAAGGTGTCTTACTGCATGGCTGACATATCTTACAGTCAGAAGGGAGAAAAGGCAAAGAAGGGGTGAGTTCCATTTACAAAACAGGAAAGACCAGGTACTGTGGGATAAAGATAAAGTATGTATGTTCATGTTTTCATGTACTCAACCATAAGCATAATAAATTGATATAAAGATACTCTTCAGCGCTCGTGAGTGCGACTCGCACACAATATGTATGCGACCAGTTTCTTGAGAATGCGACTAGATTTAAAATCACGGTCGCACGGTGCGACAATCCAAAATTAAGACCTGCGCCAGGATAATGGCTGCAGAACTAAGCGGTAAGCCGAAAATATAGGTATTCCAATGCTACCGCGAATATCGTCGGTGAATTTTCTATCATGTTCCCACACCCGCGGTACAAAAACTATCCGTTCCTAGTGGCAAAGTTACCTATAGAAATAAAGGATATAAGTTTCTCTCCTTTGTGGTGTATTTGTTTGATTTGTAAAATGTTTCAAACGTCAAAACTTTGTCGATGAAAGTGAGCGCTCGCCGGACGCTCGCTGTTTTCAATGGCGGCCATGATGTTTATGAAAAATAGACCGCAGCAGAATGAAAGGCTTGTTTCCTGCGGTCATACTGTATTTATACCTGTTCAAGCGATGATTTTTACGATCAAAAATTGATGAATCAATTCAAGTGGAGTTTTATTTAAAAAAATATCAAATTTTCCTTTTGTCACCGGTATCATTTCAAAGCTCATTACCTGCCCGTTGTTATGGTGCTGCATGTACTTTCATTCTGCTGCTGTCTATACTGCACAGCGGCGAATCACAAAGCTTTCCCCATGCGGTCTGCCTGTCATTGGATGACGGCGCCGCACGGTCCTGACGCTGGAAATTTGAACTACGCGTTTCGAAGTTCCCGATTTGACTGGGTCGGCACAAACAGATCATTTTTGATACTATTTTGAGCAAGAATTTTAAGGATATCAAAGTATTTTGGATTATCTGTAGACAGAGTGTGAGTAAAAAGAAAAGAAATGCCTGTAAAAATGTTGAACTTGATGCCAGCAGTAAAGTTTCAAATTATGGTATATGACTTTATTTGTTTTGGTCATGAACCCAATAGATAAGTTCTAGAGTCATCTATTTATTTATCATTCAAGGTTATGTGAATCATTACCTGCCTTGTTCCAAGTAAAAAATACCATTGTGTATTTTTCAACTTGTTGAACTTGAGGCACCGTGGCCCCCGGATAGGGGCCAGCCGGGGAACCTATGCCCAATTTTTCTAAAAATCCATCGTACTAGTATCAGTATGTAGGAAGGTATTGAATGAATTGAATTGCCAATTGTTCTGCACCATCAATGTAGGTTTTTATCTTTTATGGTCTATTCAAATACTTTATTCCCTGTTGTTAACGTATAACATTGATTAATAGGAGTATTATTTGGTATAGCCAAGACTTTTGCTTGTTCTTCCAACTTTTTGTAGTGGTGCCCCTAGATTTTTGCTGGTGCTCCTAACTTTTTTGAGTTAGGAGCACAGTGCTCCTAGGCCTAAAAGTTAGTCTGGAGCCCTGCTCTTCCTGCCAACATTTTTGTAGTTTGTCCGCTACTGTGTAGATCTTTTTATGAGTATTTTACAAGTATGATTTACAAACATCATAAAACTATTAACAGATTGATAGATTTATCTATTTTTGTTCTCAAGAAATATATTTTCAGTAAGAATTAGTCTATTTGACTATCATACTATAAACTATCATGTTGCAGCACATGCAGAAAGTGTTTACCGTAGACTGTTGTTGGGGCGAGCGTACCACCACTGGCAGTCCAGATGGCATGTGCTACACATTATCCATGAACAGAGACTGGCCATGGAGCAGTTAACTCACAGAGTACAGCTCAGGAAGGCTCTAACTCACTGGAAACACTGTATCCTCCTTTGCACTCTTCAGATGATATGATACGCTTTTAGAATTGTCAGTTTAGTTGGTGATTGAAAAAAATGTGGAAAGAATTATACAGTAACTGGAATATAAGCCATTGCCTTAAAATGAATGGTTCAATGTAAAGCCTAGGTTACACATAGCCGAACATGGCTCCCGAACGCTAGTCTACTCGGGTCGGTGGTAGTTCGGGAGCAGTCTGACCAGAATCAGGCCACGCCTATATTTGGCCCCGAACAGGCGCCGAATCTGCCCCATTGAAATTTTCAAAACATTCGGCTGGCGCAGCCGAAAACCCGCCGACTCAGCCAAACGCCAGCCGACCTAGCTCCCGAATCACTCCCGAATCACTGTAACCATGGTCGGGGGAGAGTAGGGAGGCCATGTTCGGCTATGTGTAACCTGGGCTTAAGTCAGTTTCCAGGTACTTGTACCTGATTAATATATATTTTGTATATAGCCTTTTTGGGCCTAACAGTGTAACTTGTTGTACACATAATTTACATCTTGGGTCTTCAGGGTTTCTGCATTTGTTACAGCACTGAGAATAAGGGGAGTTTAATCTACCCAAGTGACATACCTACATATTCATTTTGTACATGTACATGTACTGTGCCTCAACACATGTGCTGTCCTAACTCAATAAGCTTATTCTGAGTACTTAATAATAACAAATTTCTAATCAGAATTGAATTGAGAAACAACACTGTACATTTACATGTTGTTGTATCTTTAGCTCATTGTGTGGCTATGCCCAATGTTTCTTTCCTAATGCATATTTCCACTTTGTGAGCCCACCATATATTTTGAATGCATTCCAACTGCTACAAATCCTTTTACCAATCTTAAGATATTTATGTTATGTATCTCCCTTTATACATAGGTCAGATCTCTTCAGAGTTTAAAAGAATTACTTTCATAGCTTGTGTGAGTGACAAAGATTCTGTTCTGACAAAGCCGTGCTATCATGATATGGCAAACTGCCAATACAAAATAGGAGCAGTTGAGCTGATAGGAAACTACAGATTTGATCTATTCTAAATGGTCTTCTGTCGTCACGTCAAACTAAAAATGTTCAATAAGATCTTATCTATTTCTCTTCCCTGATTTTTGAGGTCTTATCTCAGAATGCAAATTTGTCCCATCTCAACACAGGAAATGAGAGTGGCCGACAGGAAATGGTATCTTTAGCACATGAATGTTTCCCAGTCTCGGTCCAATTAGTCCTTAAAGAATAAGTGTAGGAGTGAAGAAGTAAGCTTTCAGTTAAGACTTGTTAGAGGTCATAGGGACAGGTACATTGTATATGTTGGTTGTTTCTTGAGTGAATAACACTTGTTACCTATTCCATGTTGTTTTTTAGTTGTCTGCATGATGCATGCATTTGTGACATGTATGTAACTCTGGCCTACCGTAGTCAACATAACTTGCCAGCACAACTGAATAACCTGTGTAGTGACATTTGGTATGTGCAAAGGTCTTAGGAAGATGAGGTTTATGGCCTCCTTGTGGCTTTTCTTGGTACACTAGAGGACACATTGGATGTGGATTTTGCCAACTAGAATTTTATTTTCACAATTACTGGGATACAGTAAACCAGATAAGACACTATAACCAAAAAAATTTAAAATCTCGAAATGTTTCTTCAAGCTCTACATGTTCCTTGGATTTTCTGCCCCAACATCTGCTTGAAGATTAGCTGTTTGTGGAAGTGATACTGTCAGACAATACAAATGAAGAATTGACAACAGAGGGGTCTGTAGCTGCCACTAGGCTTATTATGATAAAAGACAGACAGCTCAGCATGTTAAAGGTTCATACCTATATACAAAGACAAAAGCCACAGTCCTTAACATCTTACAGTTGTTGAACTCCAAAGAGAGCAGAGGGATCTAGAGGCTCTAGCAGTGCAGCATCAAAGGAAGCAATGTTTGGTGAGGCAAAGATCATAGATCACAATATATGTATATCAGTACAAAAATTGAGATGTCATGGTATTATACTGATATTCATTTTGTATACGACATGTGTATGATTCTGAAGTGCAGCTTGTATTGACATTTTATTAGTTATTAAGACCACCTGCAATTGGCAAAGAAATCATGTCAAAATTTTATACTGCAGAAGGAGAAATTAAAGATAACGATTTTGCTTAACATAGAGCTCAGTATCATGAATAGTATTTTGTAGAGAATGAAACAAAGTATTTTGAACCCTGAAGACAATGGCAAATTCTTACAACATACTTCATTAATAGTATGAACATATATAGTCATGTTGCTATTGGTTGTGCCTTGTTTGCTACACTGTCATACATATTAATACCGGTAGACTAAGTATAAAGTAGAGTGGACTCGTTCCTCAGCTTACCGCAGTCAAAATACATATAAGTATAAGCTTTAATTTGTGTTTTCAGAAAACCTACTTGTCTGTGCTGAAGTTAGCTGTAGTACAGAGGAGACTGAAGGACATGAAGAACAGACTGGCAATGGAAACAGCCAACAGGAAGGTTGGTCAGCATTGAACAATGTCTGGAGCAAATTGTTTGCAAGAAGATTTTGTCAAGGATAGTATCAGCAAGGAAGTTCAATCAGATTAAACCTCCTTGGTATCAGCATACAAGATATATTGTAAGTCTTACAGTGAATTATGCAATTATAATTGTCACCTTAATCAAATAATCATAGATCACAACTTTTAACTTCAACAACAGAATTTGGAAAGTAGGGAAATGTATGTTGCTTCAGAAAAGGAATAATTTGACATTTTCTTTTCCCAGTTGACGAAGAGAGTTTGGGAGATGTGGATGAAGAAATGTGAACACAGAGAAGAACTTAAGCTGCTCCCTGCCACAAGGATTGCTAGACACCATCGTAGGTAAGCACAGTATATGACCTTCAATATTCTTCCACCATGGCCTGTATACTGTTTCTGTTAACTTAGTTTGCTAATGGTAAACATTAGGAAAAATCCAACACTGTTACTCAAAATGCAAGATAGAGTGTGGTTGGTTAGCAGTCTTCTCACATTTCACAGACTTGTTTTCAGTTACACACAAAAAGAACCTTAGAGAGGGACAATGTTTTTATTTTTACACATTCATTCACATTCAAGATATGCAAACATTGGCCAAGTTAACAGTATTCTTTATGAATGTAAGACATTACACATGAATTATGATTATCAATTTAAAGACAAGACAGTATCTGTCAGAGATATATTAGATATTTATATATAATGGAAGAGGCACTTTTGGTTGTATCATTTACAGGCAAGTAAAGCTGAAAAAAGCATGGACCACCTGGATGGCATATGTTCAGTGGAGAAGGCACCGAGAGGTAAAAACATTTTCTTCATCTACTAGTAAAACATACATCTATGTCCCCAACCCACTTTTACACATACATCATGTAATATTAATAGGTACAAATGGTGCCGCCTTGAACAGTCATGTCTTACTCTTAATCCTACCATAGATTCATGATTAAGATGCTCGTGTGTTCTTAAGAAATAAACATGAGAGGATATTGCAGAGGTGTTATGTAAATTGTTATTCTAATTCCCACTGTATCCCTCAGCCATTTTTATAATCATTCTTGAATTTGAAAAAGCCTAGCCTTAGTTTATAATAAGGCCTCAAGAGAACTTCAATCGTTATCACTATCCTTTGATATGCTTTTAAAAAGATTATCAGTAATTATGTATAAATATATGATTAGCGGAATACAAAAAGAAAAGATTACATCCTATCTGACAAACGCATGGCACATGGACGCAATAACATGGCTTAAATTGACATACATCAAGCATTATTCTGTAGAGAAGAGAAAATAGATAGACATATTGGCAAATATTTTGATCTGTCCTTGGTGCTGAACTCACTATCATTTCCTTGTTAACAGCAGAGGTGCTCTCAGTAGATGTGTCTGGCACTTTAAGATATTAAAGCAAATGACAAATATTTGATCAGGAAACAAAATGGAACATTTTCTTCAACAAGTTGACCTTGAAGTGATGACCTTTGACCTTTTAAGTTTAGGAGGTGGGTAAAAGACAGAACAGACATTTGTTAGTATGGTGATTTTGCAGTGGAGAAAACTGCAAAGTTGATGAAGCATCATCACAAATATTTCAAGATTTACAATAAATAAAACATTGTTTGGGTAGTCTATAGAAACGGAACAGAAATGAACATGTTTAAAATATTTGACATCATTTTACATTTTCCTTCACAAAGTACTGTCCTTTGCTATCCTGTCAGCACAGATTCTTTTTGTAATTGAATCTTTCTGAACAACCCCTTTACTAAATTATTTCCTTGACTTTTTATCTATGATATATTATAATAAACATATTGATAGGGCTAGATCAAGAGAACTGTCAAAGCCTTTTTTCCTTGGATATCACCTTGCTTTGATATTCACTACACAGAAATCAGTAGTTTTATTTGATGAGATTGAAAACTAGGTCACTGACTGCAAAGATAGACATTTTCATTGTGCCATGAAAGAAAAATGGACAAAACACACGGCTAGTGGATACAAGTCAAACAGTATTCTGTGGAGAAAGGAAAATTATTTTACATATTCATTTGGTAGATTTTTGTCCTCTGTACTAAGGCCTAATGTTCGGTGTGTCTGGATGTTTTTGTGTTCGTGGTTATTTGAATACTCTGTCAGTAGAGTGGCAGGAAGTAGGTGGGAAGCTGGTGACACAACAGCAAAGGTCAGACATGACAGGAAGTAGAGTTCACAGGTGGTAGAACTCAGTTTGTCTACAGTTTTGTTGCATTTCACAGAAACCTGTGAAATAGCTGTGTTATCTGTCGGATTTCTGTGTAATCTTCAGGATGGCCGAGAAATCTTTAAAATTTTTGTGAAAATTTAGGATGACCGTCTAGGTCTTTGTCAGACGTTGGTAGTATACATATAATTGGGGTTGTCAAGAGCAACTGCCGGCTCATTTACATACACAGCTGCAGCAGCACCTGTACCTGTAGATCTTGGTCTGATCATTGGTGGTTCTACATCTAGAGAAAGCTGTGGGACAGCCAACCTCTGGGGATATCCTGGGTTTGGGTCATTCTGGGACTCACCCTGGCCTGTCTGATCATGAGGATTCTGTGTCCTCCTCTTGTACCAGATAGTGAAAATGATGCCACCAATGAGAATGATGCCAGCAGCTGCACCAAAAACAGCACCAAGGAGAACAGGTAGGGAGAAACTGGGAGCAGATCCTTGTGGTTCTGGTTTATCTGAAGTGCCTGGCAGTGTGAAATTATTAGGTGATGAAGGCACTGTTGTCATTGTTACAGCAGGGGGCACGTTTGGTTGGATATCTACAGACAGTGTTTTAAATGCTGAGCCAACAGGACTTGCTGCAATGCAGATGTACAGACCAGCATCTGCTACTGTAACATCTGTTATGGTAACAGTAACATTCACTGTCATACTCACTCCCTCATTTAACTCAGCCGTTATATTTAGTCCAGATGGGAGAGTGACTGTGATGTCTGGTGTGGGGATTCCTGAAGCTTCACAGACCAAATGGAGTGTCTCCCCCTCTACAACTGAGTTGTCATCACCCTTCTCAAAACTGACAATCATTGGCTCTTCACAAGTCAGATCCTCAGGATTGATATCTTTCAGCCGTTGTCCATCATGACGAGGATCAGTACAGGTGATCTGGTATTCAAAAGATGGCGTCCCAGTCATTTTCTGTCTGAAACCAACTATCCTGCAGTCACACTGCCAGGGATTGATGCCAATGTCTACAACAGAGATTGACGACAGCATGTCATAGGCCTCCAAGGGAAGTGTCATCATCTGGTTACTATGAAGATAAAGCCGATAAATTGATGGAATTTTTGACAGTGCCTCAATGGGGAAAGTTTTTATGTTGTTGTTAGACAGGTACAAATATGTAAGAGTTGTTATTTCTGTGAATGTATCAGGAAAGATCTGCATGATTGCATTGTGCTGCAGCTGTAGACTGTCAAGACCGGAGAGACCAACAAACAAATAATCAGGAAGTACAGTCAGGGCATTGTTGTAGAGATAGAGTGTTTTCAGGTTAGCAAGTCCTGTGAAAGCAGCCGATGAAACAGTTGAGATTCTGTTTGAGTGGAGAAGGAGAGAAGACAGTTTTGGCTGATTGAAAAATGCGTCAGCAGGAATGTCTGTGATGTTGTTATAGGACAGGTACAGATTCTGTAATTCTGGAAACTGATATTGTATGGTTGGAATGCTGGTTAATTGGTTGTTCTGTAGTTGAAGTTGCAGAAGTTGTGGCAAGTTTGAAAATGCACCCGATTCAACATGTGTTATCTTGTTCGAGTCCAGGTACAGTCGTTGAAGTTGTGGCAAGTTTGAAAATGTCCCAGACTGAATGTGTGTTATCTGGTTGGTGTACAGATTCAGTCTTTGGAGCCGGGGTAGGTTGGCAAAAGCAGCAGTTGGGATGCTGCTGATGTCATTATCATGGAGGTATAGGTAAAGAAGCTGCTGCAGATTGGTGAAAGTGTTGGGTGGGATAGTTTTCATGTGATTACTATAGAGATACAAGTGCTGAAGTTGGTTCAGACCACCAAAAACACCTTGTGGAATTGATGTCAGGTTGTTTCCATAAAGCTCAAGACGTTGTAGCTGTGGAGTGTGACTGAAGGTTCCTGCCTCAATACTACTGATGTCATTGTTGGTCAGGTGTAGGCTTATCAAGTTAGTATACCTCGAGAAGTCTGATTGGCTTAAAGTTGTAATTTGATTATAGCCTAAGTCCAGGTTAGTGATGGATGTATTTAGGTCCTGAGGAATGCTGGTGAGGCTCAGAAAGTTGCAGCTACAAGATGATGATGATGATGAACAGCTGCAGGAAGCTTCTGTCATGTGAAACTCCTTCAGGATGATGAGAAGGAAAATCAGCAAGTCTTGTAGCTTTCTACCCATGTTGTCCTGTCACCTATAAGACAAGTTGTTGGAAAATAGGTTGTGATATAATCTTTTCTCTGTTGAACCTATTTTGAATGCCTAAACTGAATAGATTTAAAAGAATTACAGTATTTTGTCTAGTATGGCACCTGTCCCCAATTTTGTATTGAGGCGCTAACTTTGTCCCTTACGTCATTATTGATTATTTCAGCTTCAGGTATTGAATTCTTGTTGATAGCGTGGACTGACCTTCCAAATGCTTATTTTTAACCTATTGCCATGCTGATACAGAGGACCATGTTACTTGGAGTCAATCAGAGCTCACGCTTACATGTATTAATTTTACTTTAATATACCAATTAATCCTCTAACGGGTGCCAGGATAGGATCAGAGGAGCCACCTGGAGCTAAAATTATGTGGGATGCATTCCATCTTATAAGTAACATTTTCATGAAAGAAACAAAAACGATGTCAATTCCTACTGAAGTAGATATGGGCCATAGATTTGTATATACATATAGCACTTCTGAATCAACTTCTTTATAAATCATAACTTTGATTTTGGGTGACTTTTGTGGTCACAAAACCATAACTTTAATGCTAATCAGTATATGTCATGTTGTATATTCTGCACATCATGAAATCTCCAGATTCTCTCCACCTACACCCCCCCCCCCCCAAAAAAAAAAACACACACAGATATTCTGTTATTACTAATATTAGTATTGGATATTACATGTAGTACTGGTATGAATATATTTTGAAGTCCCACGTATTTTTCCCAAATACTCAAATATGTCCACTGTTGGTAATATAGATTATACTGAGTCTGTCTAGATCTTGTGCATGTGCAAATGTGTAGGTTGTATCTATATGACCACACTTACCTTGCTATTGATTATATCTCAAGCAGACTGATAGTTCCTCCCTGAATGACCTCTGGATTCCAAGTACGTACATTTGTATGATAAAGACTGGTGGGCTTTTACACTGCAGGCACCAACTGCAATTTTTTGGTCAATCCTAAAGTTAGAGGCAAGTCAACTTTCCTTTACTGTATTGTGAGTAATATTGTGGCCTCTTCTTCATTTCTTGAACATGTGTACATTACAACATGAAACATTTTTTTTAGAGTTTACTGATGTTGATTAGATTATAAATGTACTATACCTGGTCCAGTAGTCTTGCTGATGTTCAAGTGAAGTATTGTATGAGAAGTAGAATGGAAGGTAGGGATTGTGTTAAGCAATTTTTGATACTATTCGAAACATCTTGCACATTGTATTACCAAGTGAATCACTGGACCTTTATCCATGTGAGGTTCATGATCTGCTTTCTACTCAAGACCCAATTATATGCTTACGTTTGACTCTGAAATAGATCCAAATTCAGGTTTGGCAGGTTTCCTTGCCACTATCCTGTCAGGAAATGATAACAAACAGTTCCTGTCTTGTGATGGATTTTTCGGCCAGTGGCTGCTCCTTTTCTGCATGATCGTGTGTACTTGTAACAGTCTTACTTGTACTTTGACCTTAGCAAGGTCATTCATGTGGGATGGTTGTGTTGATTGGCTTGATATGAATGCCATTGGATGAATGTTAATCTTTAACATACTATTTACTCCCATTTCTCACTTTTTATGATACAGTACATAGTTGCTAACAAGTTTCAATGGGTAACTATATATTCCTTTCTAAGGAGGAAACTACTAGACGGAAGTAGAGATCAGTGACCCTAAAGCTCTGTCATTAGCACTGTATATACTGCATCAAGCCTCAGGAAGTACATGTACAAAGTCATGTACGAGTGAAGAAATGACACAGTTACCATTTTTCAGTAGTTCTTTAGATACAAGTCTTATAACTTGTATTATAATCTGTTATCTAATGATACATGGTAGTTAATTGAATGTAGATCAGCACAATTATTATTACTTACTAGCTGTATTCTGACTTATACATGTACAAGGTTGAGAAGGTTACACTTTGTCTATTTGAAAAAGAACTGTTTCAAACCATTCATGAATACATTGCCATATTAAGCTATTGTTGATGAAAAAAAAATGAAAATAAAATCTTTTGCAAATAGTCTGGAGTAAGATAAGGATTAACATAACATAAAGTATAAGAGGATTATTCAAGTTTCAGCTTTGTATGGACTGTTTTAATGCAATGCACCCCTTTCTTTGATCTAGTATCATAATTTTAGTAACAAAATTACCTTTTGCCATGTAATATATGGATTGATAATGAGAAATAGTTTTAATGAATAAAAAATCACAACTTATGATCAATGTGACCACACTTTTTAGGCATGTGCAAGCCTTTATAATCTATTTAGTGACTATTGAGTTTTACAACTGAACAGATAGTAAAATTGGGAGTAAAATTTGTGAATGGGAATAGCGACCAAATTTTTTTTTTTTTTCAAAATGGGAAAAACAGGACAGGCTATTCCGAGAAGCAACAGAAGAAATTGGCGTGGCCTTATGCTTTGAATATATAGACAAGTCTACTAGGCATGTCTCATCACAGGGTGACAGGAAGTGAAGGCAAAGGTCAGACTTAATTGATCATTGCCCAACATACTATGATTTGTTGCCAGCATGCAAATCTGAGGACCGTTAAACTAATCTTGTAATGTTTTGTTTTTTACTGTATTTACTTGAATATGCAATAACTTACACATTTGTTCAGTGCTAATCTTTACAAGGTGGGAAACTTAACAACTTTCACTTAACACATCGAGTGTTAAAATTTTGTGATTCTCCTACAATTGACTGGGATACAAAATGTTACATTGTTTTCACAATATGACTTAGAAATGATGAATAAATAACTTTTCAACTTAAGTTGAGCAGGAGGGGGGAGGGAAAGAAGAGAAAACAAAAAGTTTTCAGTGTGATGATTTCATGGTGGAGAGCTCACTACAAAAACAACATAAAACCACTGCAAATATTTCAAGATTCTTTGTTAACTATTCTGTATTGTATCCACAAGGAATGAACCAAGAAAGAACAATTTTGGTGATGCTGCGATCTTGATTGTTTCCTCTTTATTTCACTCTACAAATAATAAGAAGACAAAGAAGTCAGGTCTAAGCCAAATTTTTGCTTTGCCTGTGCATCTGTATTGACGTAATTTATGCAAGTTTACAGGATACTAGTAACTAAACCTGACATAAAAGAGACATCTCTTTTTTTGTATCAGGCAATAAAACAACATTTTGCATACAATATATGACTTGATTACAGCAAGTAGATTCAATAAAACATAATTTTACTTGAATGGTCCCACAGATAAAAAAGGTAGTCTCATTGCCTTATTTGTCCTGTCCTTGGTACTGAAATCACTATCATTTGCATGTTAAAGTATTAGTGTCCTTTATAATAATAAAAAGAAATGTTTTGTGATGTAAAAAGAAATGATATTCAAACAATTCATTAGGATACAAATTTAAAATGTTACAATTTCTTATCATTTGACTTTGACCTTTTCAGTAATTTTGCTTATCTTGCAGCATAAGTACAAAGGCGTGTTGCGTAAATGTGTGCCATAAAAACATCTATTGTCTAAACTTAGCTATAGCACTCTGACACAAAATGACTAGAAATACTTAATCAAACAGATACTATGTACACATGTAATAGTTATCAAATAGTATGGAGCATGAAGAAAGATATTGTCACTTACAGGAATAACTCTTTGTTTACAATTATTTCAACAATATTTCAAAAAAAGACTTTATCCACCTATTTCTCACCATTGTTTCATGTTGATGTAAATTGGTGTACAGCAACTCAATTCATCCACATATGTGTGATCTGTAGGATCTTCAGGGAGGCTACATAAGCAGTCTTATGATATCTGTAAAGAAATTTAGCATGACCTTTCAGTTCTTTGTCAGAGGTTGGTAGTAGGGCAAGTTGTCGAGAGCAGCTGCTGGCTCATTTGCATATACAGCTGCAGCACCTGTAGCAGCACCTGTACGGGGAGGGGGAGACGGGGGGCGCTCGTCATGAGGAGCTTTGTTTCTGTTTGGTGGCTTCAGGGCCTTCTTTTTAACAGGTTGTTTGGGACCTGCACCTTTCGATGTTGGTCTGTTTGGTGGCGGTTCTACATCTTCATACAGATCTAGAGTAGGCTGTGGGACTGCTGGCCTTTGACCATAACCTGGGTTTGTGACATTATGAGACCAAACCTGCCCTGTCTGATAGGGACCACTGGTTGTTACAGTAGCCGTGGTGTTTGTGTTGTTAAAAACAACACTTGTGTCTGGAACTGGAGGAGGATCCTTGGCCTTTCTCTTGCACCATATCATGAGAATGATGCAACCAATGAGGACAGTTCCAGCTACTGCACCAATAACAGAACCAAGGAGAACAGGTAAAGAGAAAATAGGAGCAGATCCAAGGTTGCTTTCTGGTTTGCCTGTGATGTTGATTGTTGCCGATGTTACAGTGGCTGGCTCTTTTGATTGAACATCTACATACAGTGTTTTAAATGCTGAGCCAACAGGACTTGCTGCAATACAGATGTACAGACCAGCATCTGCTGCAGTAACATCTGTTATGGTGATGGTACCATTCACCTCCACAGTCACTTTCCCACCTGACTCAACAGTTACATTCAGTCCAAATGGGAGAATGACTGTGATGTCTGGTGTGGGGATTCCTAAAGCTTCACAGACCAAATGGAGTGTCTCCCCCTCCAGCACTGAGTTGTCATCACTCCTCTCAAACCTGACAATCATTGGCTCTTCACAAGTCAGATCCTCAGGATTGATATCTTTCAGCAATCGCCCATTGTTTTGTGAATCGGTACATGTGATCTGGTTTACAAAGGAATGAGACCCAGTTATTTTCTGTCTGAAACCAACTATCCTACAGTCACACTGCCAGGGGTTGTTGCTGATGTCTATAGTTGAAGAGACGGATGACAGCATGTTATAGGCTGTGAGGGGAAGTGTTGTCATCTGGTTGTTCTGAAGGTAAAGCTGAGCAATTGAGGAAATCTTTAACAGTGCCTCAATAGGGAAAGTTTTTATGTTGTTGCCAGACAGGAGCAAGTATGTAAGACTTGATATTCCTGTGAATGTGTTTGAAAAGATACGCGACACGGCATTGTCATGTAGCCTTAGATCACGAAGGCTGGAAAGACCCAAGAACAGAAAGTTTGGAAGCTCGGTCACATCGTTGCTGTGTAGATAAAGAGTATTGAGTTGAGCAAGTCCTCTGAAAGCAGTTGATGAAACAGTTGAGATTCTGCTTGAGTAGAGATGGAGAGTAGATAGTTTGGGCTGATTGGAAAATGCATCAGCAGGAATGTCTGTGATGTTGTTGCTGTGCAGGTATATAAGGGTAAGTTCTGGAAACTGATATTGTGCAGTTGGAATGTTGTTTAAATGATTATTTTGCAGTCGAAGCTGTTGGAGTTGTGGCAAGTTTGAAAATGCACCAGACTGAATGTGAGTAATCTTGTTTGAGTACAGGTACAGTTGTTGAAGTTGTGGCAAGTTTGAAAATGCACCTGACTGAATGTGTGTTATCTGGTTTGAGTTCAGGTACAGTTGTTGGAGCCGAGGTAGGTTGGCAAAAGCAGCAGTTGGGATGATGCTGATCTCATTACTGTAAATGTGTAGATAAAGAAGCTGCTGAAGGTTCGTGAAAGTATTAAGTGGAAGGATTTTCATGTGGCAACTATAGAGATGCAAGTACCGAAGTTGGTTCAGACCATCAAAAACACCTTGTGGAATTGAAGTCAGGTTGTTTCCATATAGGTAAAGACGTTGTAACTGTAGAGTGTGACTGAAGGTTCCTGTCTCAATACTACTGATGTCATTGTTGTACAGGTCAAGGGTCTGCAGGTTGCTAAGGCTTACAAACATTGTTGCCTGGAGGCTAGTCAGCTGGTTACCATGAAGATCTAAGGTTGTTAACCTGTTCAGGTCGTAGAATGCCTGATTGTTTATGGTTGAGATATCATTATTGTCTAAGTCTAAAGTTTGTAGGTACCTATACCTTGAAAAGTCTGACTGAGTTAAACTTGTGATTTGATTACTTCTCAAGTACAGGGAAGTAATGGATGTCCGTAAGTTCTGAGGAATGCTGGTGAGGCCCAGATTGTTGCAGCTACAAGATGATGATGATGAACAGCTGCAGGAAGCTTCTGTCATGTGAAACTCCTTCAGGATAATGAGAAGGAAAATCAGCAAATGTTGTAGCTTTCTACCCATATTGTTCTCATACCTGTAAGACGAGATGATATGAAAATAAAAGAATCATTATCAAGGTGATATCATATGTATCATATTTACCTTCGTCGAGAAGGTTATGCAGAGGGTAGCGTTTGTATGTATGTATGTTTGTAACCACCAGCATAACTCGAGAAGGCTTTGATGGATTGTTTTGATATTTGGTAGGTGGGTAGGTCTTGATGAGACTAGGAAATGATTAGATTTTGGGTCCCCTAGCGGCTTGTTACGGTACTGCAGCGGAACTTCCTGTTTCGATATCTCGTGTTCTGGACAAGCTATGGAACTGATTTTTGAGTGGTAGATAGCTCTTTGGACAGAGAGTAAGTGGTGTAGGTTTTGGCCCCCTAGCGGCTTTTTTGGAACTGCAGGAGCAGGTTTTGGTTCAGACTTTGAAAGGGAATAACTCAAGAAGGGCTTGATGGATGGTTATGATTTTTGGTAAGTAGATAGCTTGAGTGATGATGTACATGATTAGATACTTTTTGTGCAAATAAGTATCTAATTTGCATAATTAATGAGGAAAGTTTATACATCTGCCAAATTCCACGATAGGACTCTGAAACATGTGACATATGTAACTGAGGAAGAGAGAATTATTAATTGATATGAACTATGCAAATGAAGACCTTATTTGCATAATTAATGAGAAAATACTATAACTCAAGATGGCCTTGATGGATGGTCATGATTTTTGGTATGTAGATAGCTTGTGTGATGCTTAGAATGATCGGACGATGATTATGCAAATCAGATTCTAATTTGCATAATTAATGATTATGCAAATCAGATTCTAATTTGCATAATTAATGATACACTTTAAAAAAACGTTGTGTTCCATGACTATTGAAATATGTGACATTTGCTACTGAGAACTTTTGATGGATAAAAAATATGCAAATGTAGGCCTAATTTGCATAATTAATGAGAAACTACTATAATTCCATACAGGTAAATGATGGCAATTTCATACTTGTGTTATTTGGAATTTATGTGAATGTGAACATCGTTGAATCAAATTATGCTAATAAGGACCTCATTTGCATAATTCATGATAAATGTTACTTTGTTAGCATAATTTTCTTTGTTAAGCTTATACTTTTGTTTTTTGGGTGAAGAAGATCAACTGGTATGATTTATAATTGATGAGAAACACTCCTGATACGTCAGTCATAAAGGTTAAAATCATTTGGCGAAGGTATGAGGTCGTGGAACTCTAGTTGCTTATACTTAGGCCACAGCAAGTAATTTCTATGGATGACATCAGCGCGCTCATTACCTTTCGCCTGATTTCAAAATAAAAAACAAGAAATTTCATTGCCCTCCGACGGTGGTCAACATGCCAAAAATGGGCAAATATGTCGTAAATGTTGACAGTCTAAGGTGTTTCATTGCATATGAATACCCAGTGTAGTTCCTGCCCATGATGGTATGACAAGCTGTTTTCTGCATTTGTTCTAGTTAATTGAGCTGTAAATGTACACATCATAAAGAAGAGTTTAATGTTGACAGTCTAAGGTGTTTTGTTGCATATGAATACCTGCCCATGATGTTATAATAACAAGCTGTTCTCTGCATTTGTTCTAGCAAGGACATTATATAAATAATTTTCTAGTTAATTGAGCTGTATACACAAGGTGTTTCATCGCATATGAATACCCAGTGTAGTTGCTTCAGATGATGGTACAACAAGCTCTTTTCTGCATTTGATGTAGTTAGTTTATTGAGATGTATACACATCTACAAGGATATGTTTACTGTTGAATCAAGGAGGTTTTATATTATATATGAAACCTCATTAGTTGAATCAAGTCCTTGGTTGAATACAGTAATAAAAGACCTGTTGGTCATGATATCCTATTTTGTCGCCTCAATTCTTGTTTAACAAGATTTATGATCTCAAAATTTGAAAATACAGGAATCTTGTTTTTTTTGCCCGCCTTGTTTTTTTGTTGCCCTATCTCATTAATTTTGGAGTCTGCGAAGGATGTCATCCATAAAATTTACTTGCTGTGGCCTTATAGGTTAACCACAATGTAATTATCAAGAAAATGGTGTCAACACTCTGGAATGATAGATGATTCAAAACATTCAAAGGCCACATACTGATGATTTTTTGTGTCTTCCAAACAGTGTAAGTTAGTGATTCAGACTCAAAAGTTAAACTTTGGCGAGACATTTTACAAATCATTATTTTTTATATTTAGGCCTTGTCATTTATTAACCATGTTGCTGTCCTCAACATTGAGCCTTGCATGGGCTCAACAATCAATATAAGCTTGAGCTGGTGTGTTACGCCGAAGGGCGGTTATACCGGCTATACAGATACAGATACAGATACAGATATAAGCCTTTCAAGTGCAAGTTGAGTGAATTTGCACTTTGACCTTTTTGTGACCAAGCATGCTACTTGAGGTTCAACTTATACAATGTGTGACTATCTGTTCCAAATATCACGAAGTCAGTTCATATTATATAAGGAAATATAAAATCTTCACAATCATCACTAAACCCCTCTCATACAGATGTATTAAGCCCCACACATATGTGTAGTTTGCAACATATACGCATGACATTGTATTTCTGTATTCTAGATTATTTCTAATTGACTTGTATATGACATCGTTTATCGGTTTGGCTGAAACATTACAATCATACATGAGACAGCCAAGGTTGCTCATCTACCTTGTTGCTATTGTCAAGGGCTTACCTTAGGATTGTATAGTTTTGGCCTAGACAGCGACACTTACCTTCTTGAGTATATCTTGAGGAGACCGATAGTTCTTCTGGATTTATGGCCACTGCACTTATAAGACTGGTAGGGCTTCTATACTGCTGACAGGCAAGACCACAAGAAGATTTTTAGCTGCTCAAGGTGTTATATATATAGGGGGAAATCTCAAGCCTTGAAAAGTGTGTAGACTCTGAGCTGAATTTTTTCATAATATAAAAGAATAGCAGTTTTTTTTAGAAGAATTATCCCCATATATACTTTTTCATTTCTTGATTTTGGAGCACTTTGGAGTTATTGGCCCGGAATTAAATTGTTTTTCCAGAATTAAATTGCGGTCTGTTAGTACAGTCAACAATTTTTTAGTCCAATGTATGTACATTTATGACTAAGATTAGATGATCAATGCATACATTCAAGTAGTCTTGTTATTCAAGAATTGCATGAGGAAGTAATAGTTTGAAAAATTAAACAAAAAATTTTCCGTACAAAATCATGCCAAAGCTTTTACTCCTAAAGCAAACAGAAGCCATGTATTCTAGCCACATTGACATAGAATGGGGAATAGGTGTTGTTTTATGTGACTTTGGTTGATTAGAAAAAATGATATGCTGAAGTGAACCTTCAGAGCTTGATGTGTGAGAGGTACAGAGCTGCTTTCTACTCAAGACTCATGCTTACCTTTGACTCTGAGAAAGATCCAGATTCAAGCTTGACACAGTTTTCTTGCCACTGTTGTAAGGAAACGATGGCAGACTTTTCTTTGTTCCTGTTTTGTAAGGAATTTTTCCTCGGTTTTTCTGTTCCCTTTTTGTTGAGGACAAACAGCTTCAAACCAGTCTTAATCAAATATTTACCCAAGTACAATGTACAGCAGTGTTGACTTTGCCTTGATCTCAATGCCATTGGCTGAATGTTAATCTTTGACATACTGTTTTCATTTCTTGACTGATAGATTTGCTCAATATTTGGTAACACCATACCTCTGCCACTGTAAAATCCTTTAGCTTCATCACATACAAGTTTAGAAACGACGCAGTTACCATTTTGAGTATTTTATTTTGAAAAAGGTTTTGATATACTTGGAAAAAGATAGCAGGGATGGCTCCAGCTTTAGATTTTTCCATCCCATTCATTGTCACATGCTGTTAATGTTTTTTTGTTAGATCTGTCATTTTAAGATTAAGAAATAATAATTTTATGTCATGAGGCCACACCATGTTTATTTGTTGCTTCTCGGAATTCAATTTTTGTGAATGGGAATAGTGACCCAATTTTTTTTTTTAAATGGGAAAAACAGGAGAGGCTATTCCGAGAAGCAACAAAAAGAATTGGTGTGGCCTGAAGTTCAGATATTTTTGGACGGAGGGTGGGAATTTTTGTCCATCCCAACAAGCAAATTTCTGTCCTAGAACAGAGGAACGGGTTCTGGAGACAGCCCTGGATCAGACTATTTACATAGGGTTGATACTACAGGGTTAATGACCAACCCTGAGGTGCATACGGTGTCATAAGGCATTGTTGGTTCCTAACCACCGATTAAACCACCAAAATATGCAATTTTGATAAAAAACATATATCATTCGTCCATCCATTAATATGAACCTCTAGTCTATTGTCCCAATTCTGGAATTCATAATATTCTGAGATTTTTTTTTTCAGAATCATCATCATCTCAGGGTTTACAGTTCAATCGTGAAGGAGGAACCCCCTACTGGCTCAAGAATGACTTCCCTTTTTATTCATCAGATTCGGTCCTCCTTATTTTTGTTGGAACTTCTTCTTTGCTTGGATATTGTACAGTTATAGCAGACACCGTGAAGATACCGTCCGTGGCTCGTGAAAAACATTTGCTACATCGTTTCCAACGAATGCTCTAACACTCTTGTTTCTACTTGCAGAACCAGTACATACAGGCTGATGCACACTATGCTGCCAGATGCTTACCAAGAACCTTAGAGAGCTGGAAATGGTTTGTAGAGTTGTCTCAAGAAAAGAAGGACAGGCTGCTCAAAGCTGTTGCCTTCAGGAGGTATGTACAAGTCATGTAGATACATGTATCATGTGGCTTTTCACAAAATATCAGATATGAAGCTTTCAGCTGTAGACCATTGGAAGCATTGGTCCCATGTCCCAAATGTCTCAAGGCCAAAAAACAATCTGCTCATTGTTGTATGTCTAATTTATTCCAGTACGGTAAGACTTTTGTTTCTGCTTTAAAAAGGAAGGTTTGTAACATGTTATTTGTAAATATTACAGAGAGGCCTTACAAGCCAGGTTCTTCTATGGCTGGTGGACAGCTACACACCAGAGTAGGGACATCAGGCTCATGGAAAGGATGGTGAAGACTCTTGTTTTTTTAAATTCAATTATATTTGCCAATATACCTGCTAACTATTTGGGAATTATTCTTCTAAAATGCCTTCCAAGTTGTGTTTTCCTACAAAATCATACAACCTTGCATTCTAAAACAAAATACATGATTTTTAACTGCAGAATGAATGATGAATATTGTATTTCCAGGCCATTCTGCATCACAATGGTGCCATCATCAAAGCCCACCTCAGACTGTGGAGACTCAGAACAAGAGAGGTTAGGAGAGAGCAGGAAAAGGAGGTGAAAATGACTTCTGTACTAAACAAAGGATCAATGTATTACATTTTACAAGATGTAAGGTTTGGCGTTTCATACATAATATTAAACTAGCAAACTGTTGAATCCCTGTGATGCTGGTGTGTTATGCTGATACTGATGGAATATTACATTAACAAACAAACACCAATGCCTTCATGTTTTAAAAGTCCTGCCTTACATTGATATGAGACAGTGAAGTTAGAGTTTAAGTATTGACATGCTGTTTCAGCATGATATGTATGTGTACTGTTGATGTCCTTGGTGCTGATTTGCCATTTTATGTAGAGAAATGTGTGAGGCTTTGAACACTGATATCTTTAGTTGTGTTGTGCTGTGTATATCGATATCAGTTTTATGTCTTTGTTGCTTACTTGGCTTTTTCATTTTTCATACCCCTTACAATTACTATATGGTTTGAAGCTATTTGTCATTTGTACAATTTCAGGAGGTGGCTTTACAACACTATGAGTATCAGCTGTGTCTAAAGGCTATCCAACAATGGAAGGACTTCACAAAAGAAAGCCTCACCAGGTGTGTTTGATATGAACAATATAGTAAATGAAAAAAAAAGCTATCTTATTTCTAGCTCTATTTTCTTTAATTTGATTCTATTTAGAGTAAAACGAGGGCATATTTATGTTTGCTAGGACAAAGTAGGCACAATTTGATTCATACTGTTTTATTTGCAACTATTTTTGGCTATACCTCAGGGACAGAGCTTCTTGACACCTTCCTTACTGTTACAGACAAGGACAGGACAGAATGGTGGTACAGCACCATTACAGACGGCAGTTGAGGAGAGTGTGGACACACTGGGCACAGTATGTGGCATACAGGAGGGTCAAACTTCAGAAGAAAGCAAGAGGGGACCAGCACTATCAGAAACACATCCTTACTAAAGTCATGCAGGCTTGGAAGGTAGTTATTATTACCAAGTTTTCTTGTGAGACATGCTTCTCTTTTCATTATTTCAAGTTAGAAGTTTGAAAGTCTGTGGTGAGTGTTTTGAGAAGGACCTTTTTTACATTCAACTGTCAAGTAGTCTGGCATTGAAAAGAAATTGTCTTGTACGTATGCCACAGATGACTGAATTTTAAAAAAAGAATGATTTCAGTCTGTGCTTATGTATAACTGTGCTTTAAATGTACCCAAAGAAAACTTGTTGTGCATTAATTGTCACTATATGCAGCTGTTCCATAGGCAAGCCAAAAGAATCAACATGCAGGTTCAACAAAGAGTTCACAGTCACAACATTGTCACTCTCAGGTAATACATGTTTATAACATAGCATAAAATTTTTGAGCCTTTGACTCGAAACATAGGCACAATGACTTTGCCATTCTTTGTATTATAAAGAAGATATGTAAAGTTTAACCAGTATGAAAATGCTGTGGTCTTCCTTTTTTGCAGGTGGGCATTGTCAAGATGGCTAGAGAATGTCAGGTCACAGATAGAAAACAGACAGAAAGAGGGCCAAGCCCAGAAACACTGGGAAAGGGAGATGCTGAGATTGGTAAGCAATATAATATGGAAAGTTTATCTGAATGGTCAACTTTTACCTCTTTTGATTAGTGCAGTCAAAATCTTATATAAGAATAGAATGAAATTTGGAAATTATATTGACTTAATGATGCAATGTAAAGTTTTTTAAAATTTAAAATTTCTTTTATAAGAAACCTTCTCTCTTTCGTATTTAGGTTTTCCAAACCTGGCATGAGTACTCAGTGATGCATGCTTATAGAAAACAGCAGACAGAGCGGAAAGTTGCAGAGGCAAGGACTAAGTTGGATCAAGGTTTGCTTTCCTTTATTGTTTAATCTATCAATGATCCATTCTGTTTGTTATGCATCTTCTTTTGTTATTATTCAATGGCCACTTAATATGTTCAATGTAGTTTAAAACATGCGATTGCAAATGTACCTGCAGGCTTCATATTTTAGAATAAATGTCATTTACAATGTACATGTACTTCAATCGGACTTGCAGCAAAGCTGAGAAGGATGTTCTCAACATGGGTGCATCATCATCACATGCTGAAGCAGGAACATAGGAAGGAACTGAAAGCAGACAAGCACTACAGACAGCACTGCCTACAGACACACTACCACACATGGAGACAGTTTGTGGCACTGTGTCTCAGGAAGACAGTATGTACTAAACTTGTATAATCTTATCATGGCATGACTAGGAATGTTTCAATCATTTGTTTCCTCTAGTTGAGGTTTAATCATAGTAACTGTTACAGTTATAATTGTTATCAACAATTTTAGAACATTTATTACCATAGACAAGAATCCTGTGAAAAATGCATCATGGGATATCTGTTATGATGACATAAAGTTGCCAAGTACATTGTATACTCATGAGGCTTAGCACAGCAATGAAACTCACAATTGAAAAAAGGTCTGAGAACATTATGTTTGATTCAAATTACATTGTGAGTTACTGTTACAGTACCTTCTTTTTTTCTTTCACACTGTTAAACTGTAAGAGAAAGAATTTAGGAATAATTTTCAGTCAATGTCTACTATTTCAGAGAATTGTATGTTTCTTTATTGACAGCTTTTGAAGAGGCAATCAGAGTGGCTGTGTAGGACTCGAATCACAGCAAAGTTCTTCCTCATCTGGAAATGCCAGGTACAAATCTTTAAATGGATTAGTAATTAACTGCACTGTGACTACAACTTGGCACATGTATGTACTCAAAATAAGTGCATCAAATTTGCTTCCGCTGTTGGCATAACTAATGTCAAAATGACAATTCTATGGTTTAAATGACTATTTGTTATCATATTCTATGATATTTGGTCTCATTTAATGTGTAGGGTCATTCTGCATTTATCATGTGCTTATTTATCATGGATTTAAAGTTAGTAACATTCTATTTCTATCATCCCTGTCCTTGGTGCTGAACTGCTATCTTACAGTTTAGGACCCCATGGTTTGCTCATTTTAAACTTTTGAAGGGGTTGACTATCTAAAAAATTTCAGTATGGCTAAGTTGCCACATGTTAGCATATATATGGGTTCTTCGCGAAGAATAGTACATGTATGTGCAAAGGATTGAAAAAAAAATGTTTAGATCAATGTGTCCTTGGTAGGGTGTGCACTTCCTATGAAGGATGAGCTCTACAGATCTTCGTGCTCGGAGACGGCAGCCTTCTGTGTCTGTGACTGCTGTTGGCTGTCCACATGGGGTGCCACCCTTGGCCTCACTCTTCTTCCCCTTGCTTCCAGATGTTCCTGATACATCCTCTCTTTTTCTAATTGTGACCTAGGCATTAACAGTGCTATTAATGATTGTGCTATTAGTAATTTGGAACATCTTAGCTTTCAAAGTGCATTGTTCTATATTGATTTAGCGGCTGGAGTTAATATCCATCATGTAGGGTGGACTTATTTGGCATGGTTTACAGTAATATTCTATGTCAATTATTCCTGTACTTGGTGCTGAATTGGTACCTTATGGTTAAGGCCCCCAAGGCTTGTTCATTTTTAATTTTTGAAGAAGTTAGAGTTGTGCATGTATTGTATTCAGCTTGTACAGTGTGGAATAATACAGTAACTACATCAGTAGTATTATCATAGTATACTCTAACTTCTTAACCAAAAGCTTTTCTTTCCTTTAAAATCATGGCACAGTTAAAGCTTGCAAATGAAGAAAGAGAGAAGACCACCCAAGCCCTATGGCACTGGAGTATCTGTCTCCAGTACAAGACCCTCCAGGCCTGGCTATGGTACACTGCAGAGAGGAGGAGGAAAGCTGACAGGATTGCCGTTGCCATGGAGACCAGGAGGCGGAGACTGCTGAGGGAGGCCGTGGCCCAGTGGCTGGCTATGGCTGCAGACATGGCAGACATGAGGTCCAAGATGGCTGCACAGAGACAAGCTGATGTAAGATATTCAGGAACAGTTTTTGGAGAGTGCAGACTTTCACAATGATGGCATTACTGCATCATCATTGGTTTATATTTACAGTAAAATATTAAGGTCTTAGCTTTTTTTTCCTAAGTTGCATTCTGTACTGTTTACCTTGCATTTTTTTCTGTTGAAATCTAGGTAGCATATGATACTTTCCAGATTGTGCGTAAATGTGCCATGAGATGGAGGGAGAAGACACTGGCTGGGCGATGTAAAGGTAAGATTTTTGCAGTATTTCAAAATTAGAATTCTTTAATTGCACATTATAATGACCTAATGTAACAGCAATGATCACTCTTTTTGTACAACATACAATATGTTGTACTTAGCCTTTCTTGTAAACATTCAGAGAGCATCATTTGTGAAGGGCCAAGATTGTATCTACAACAAGAAACTGATGCCCATGAAATAGTACATGGGCATCACAGTTTCTTGCTGTAGATACAATATCTCTTCATTTTCTACAGATAAGAGGCTCAATAGAGGGGTTAAGACTGTACCAGAACCTGCAGTTAAGGATGCTCCTTCTGTGACCAGACCTACCCCATCAGTAGCCTCTCCTGTAAGACCCACCCCTGCAGACCATACAAGAGGTATGCAGGCTGTTGACAGGTCAGTAAATGCTGAAGCTATTTACATATTTTGCTTAATGTAATGTTTGATAATTTCAGACACTCAGATCTGTGTTCATGTATATATGGATTTGTCACAGTCCTCGAGGAAGGCAATTGTATTACATTGTATCTGACCCATGCATACTGCTTCCGGGCTCACAGTCACAGTCAAAAACAGCAACACTGGGGATGTGTGGCAATGTTGCATTGTGTATTGAGAATTGCAGAAACACATACATGTACACACAGACAGACAGACAGGCGGACAAGCCAAAAGCAATACTTTGTTCTCTTGGGGTCAAGTAAGAGTCTCTAACTCAGTGATGTGGAAGAATTCAACTTATATATATATATCAAGATGGTATATTTTGCTAAATGATGTACATGTATTATCTGTTTTTCACACAGATCTATGGCAGGACCTTATGCTACCAGAAGGGAAAGACCCAAACCACGACATCCAGACTTCCTGGCAGACTCACTGAAGAGGGAGGGACTTCTTCCCAAGCCACCCAGCAAGATGGACAGGTGGGCCTTTTGGTCCAGTTCTAATAGTCATTTTCTCTCTGTGTATCTTTTTTACCTGTTAGGGTTCTTAATATGTTTGATTCTATGATGTGATCTGTAAGAAAATAAATATGCTCTACTGTTTTTATTACAGTATACCGCTTTCCACACCCTACTACACACACGACCAAAACCTGTACCTTCAACAACAGGGGCTTCCTGTTATCCCTACATCCAAACCACAAGTCCCTATTGCTGCTGCTACATATCCAGCCCGTACAGAGACAGATGAGACACCTCCCCACACCCAGGTCCCTTCAAAGCATCCCACCAGAGACCCCTATGTAGCAGACAATACATCTAAGACTCAAACAATAGTGACAGACACAAGGCCCACTCCACATCGTTCTGAAAATGTGGCCAAAGTTCTCAATTCTGAATCCAGACCCAGGCCTATTGCACCACAGCTAGCTACAAGAACGACCAAACCAGGAAAGGACCAGGTTACACCTAAAATTGCTGGCAATAGAGAGAAGACATTACCCAGCCCTACAAGAGAGGTCAAACCTTTAAATCCAGTAGTAGGAGAATATGAACTGATTCCTCCGTCAGCTTTTATGGTCCCAAAGGCAGACAGACAACCTGCCAAACAAACAAGCCCCAAACATCTCGAAGGAAAGGATGTTAGTCTTTTGCCACCAGCAGTGTTTGAAAGTCCAGAAAAAGAGGACAGAGTTGAAGATGCTGATAGAAGAAAGGATAGAATTGAGAAGCAGACTTCAGGTGCAGATGGACAGACTGAAAGAGCAGAGGAAAAAGGAGATGGAAGTAGCCATCTACAAAATGGACAGAAAACTCTGTTGGAAGAAATGTTGCAAATCAAAGAAGTCATGCAGAAGTACAAAGAGAACAGGAAAAGGCTCAAGTAAGTGTAAACGGGTATATACAATGCTCTTTCCGTTTCATAAGATTTGTATTATAGTACTTGTTTGGTTTTATAAACTCAGTAATTCAATGCTAATCTTTGAAGTGTCTACTTTTAATGGATTGTAGGAGGATTGAGCAACAATACAAGCAGCTGTCCTCATGGTTGAAGGAGCAGCAGCATGTGGAGGGCCAGGGTGACGAGGTCCTCCAGCAGGTCAGGTTGGAACTGCAGGAGGTAAGTTTTCTTTTCCATGGAGTTGAATGGAACAGTCTCTTTTATTGTACACTTTATGCTTCAGAACTCATAACGTATTGGAATCAGATCCATTTTGAATCTAATTGGCATTGATATTTTGGATACTACTGATCATAATAATCAGAATCATTTGACATGATTACATGTCATCAAATCAAACTTGAAGACTTAAAGACTTAAAATATGAATTCACTCTTTTTTCTGTCACAGATGGAAACAGAGAAGGATGAATTGACCTCAAAACTTCAGGAAGAGAAGCCTACAATAGAGGCCATGGCAGTCAGGGCACAGGTCATACTTGCCTTGGAAGGAAATTTAGTTACTGTAGTTGAATAGACATCTCGTGCTTACACGGGTGAACAACAGGACAAAACCCAAACCCAAAGATGAAACCAGTACAATCTATTAATGCATTATCTATTGTGTACAGTTTGGACATGTATTGATACAGTTCTAGCCTGCCTATTTACTCTGTTGTGCACTTTCACAACACTCTGTAATAGAGGATACTATAAGATATCATTTGACTGGACAAAATATCTATCATAATCATCTCTATAATGTACTATATACATACATGATGGGCTTTGGTCTGCCTTCTCTCTAAAATCTTTATCTTATGAGCAGTCCATGTAGCCTACATTGTAGTACTACAATGAAGTCGAATTTACAGTTCAACTGTTTGATACCATCCACATTTGAATAGATATGTTAGTGATTAGTGTAAGACGTTTAGCAATTATATTCTATGCTACAATATAGATATAGCAAATATTTGCATATTGTATAACATGTACATTAATGATTTTAGTTAATACAAGTCTGAATAGAATGTCTGAATGGCTACTACAGAGAGACTCACAGCTTGGCATTGTCATGAATCAAACATAAAACATTGTATAAGTAGTATATATTTGATGGTGTAAAAGTTGCAAAAATATGACTATTGTGTGATATTCTATTGTTGTAGTGGAATTCCTGAACTGAAATTCTGCTTGTAAGCTAAGATTGACACACAAATTATGATGAATCACGATGATAAACTTGTCAGCAATGTAAAGCTAATACATATTTACACATTTTCAGGTACTAGTATGAATGTACAAATGACCATGTTAGTTAAAATTCATCTTCTCCTTTGCCCCTCATCGGGAAAATGTCCTACTACTACGCATCAGTTTCATCAAGGAGAGATACACTTTCCTCCTCCTTGGAAAGATGCATCGTTGCCATGCGCTTGGTCAGACCTTTCTCACGTAGGTCATGGTCAACCACGTCGTGCTTGTTCTTAAGCTTTTTGTCATCAGTCCAGTTTGGTGCATCCTCAGATGACGGCACATCTACAGGGCTTGGGCTGGTGACTTGTGCTTCCTCAACAGTTATCCGTTGATCATCACATTTTGTGACTTGCATCCTCTTGGTTGATGCAGCAGCATCAACATGGCTATGTGTATCTTCTATCTGACTGGTGATGTTTTCGAAGTGATCAGTATCTAAGCTTGCGTTTGTACCCGGTACTTTGAGAGGTCGGGATGCTGCAGTAGAAGAAGCTTGGGACTCTTGTTTGTATGTTTGCTTATCCATAGTCTGTTGCTGATGATTCTTCATCATTGCTGCCTCTTCTGGTGCTTCGTCACGGTAGGTTGCATCTTGTTGGACGCTGGGTATGCTACTGTCCGTTATCTGCAGCATGTTCCTTGTGTGTTTGGGATGAACGGCACACGGTGCAGCATATGGAGAATAATACCTGTCGTCTGTCAGTCTAGACATTGCGTTGGGTGTGACAGGGTTGTAGTGTTGGTGTTGATGACGTGTTGTGGGTGTTGAAGCAGCGTCCTCTTCAAACTGTTGAGAAATGATGCCTTCCACAAGTTGAGATGCATCCGGCCGGCCCATTGGTGGTTCCGACAGCACTTTGCGTAGGGCATGGAGTTGTTGCACCTGTACATATAGTTGAATGACAACTTTTTTAATTGATTGGTAGATTCCACTAACTACAAATCTAAAAATAAGGCATAGTTATTGTCTGCGCTTGCACACTGTTTGGCCTTATGATTATATCTACGTAAATATTGTTTTAAAGACTGACCTGAGGGAGATGCCCATAGTCCAGCTCAAACAGACTGAGGATCTGGAAGGTTGGGCTCCTCTTGTCGCTGTGTTCTTGAAACAGCTGGATGTCGAAGCTGTCCAGTTGCAAATTCAATTCACAGGAGAGCATTCTCCAGTCGTTCCCCTTTGGGTTGCTGGGGTCCAATAGCCGGCAGAGTTCCTTCCTCACCCATGCAGGCAAGCAGGATGGTCTTTTGGGTCTGACGGCAAAGTCTTGTTTTCGAGGTGCTGGGGGCTAAAGGACCAACAAATAACACATGAATTTCTCAATGCTTACATAACTCTGCATTATCAAATAGGTCAGCAGTCAATAAATTTTACCTTCTTTGTCGAAAACAACTCACAGGCATGTGTCGAAAGATCGTCCAGTAGAATACTTGCACATTTACATCGACGTCACAGCCGCCATGCTGGGTAGTTTAACCTGGAAGTGTCAGACCTAGAAATTGACAAGCGTATATCCCATACTAGTGTTACGATGACTACAGATTAGTCACGTGAGTGCACACACCGTTTGGTATGTACGTATATATCTGCCAATCTTTGTCATATCACTTTGCACTTACCTCGTCTGTCAAGACTGACACAAAGGTGGTTTGTACATCTTCATTTCCTTCCGGGATGATCTGAAGACGACATCGGAACCTGTTGGAGTCGTGGCCGTCATCACTGCTTTTCTCCAGTAGGAAGCTGCATTGTTGCACCTCGTCATCGGTGAAGATCCTGCGGCAGTCAATAACCTGTGAAGAGAAATATCGGCATTAAGATGCAATAAGGCGGTTCACGGTTTGAACTTGGTAAGTTCAGAGGTGAAGGTCCCTACCGTGTAAACTGCTCGTGTGTAGATCATGCTTGATATATGTCCAGACGCGTTTTGTTTATGTCTCAGGGGCTTTCAACTTTTACATGTTATCCAAAATGCGCCACACTGCGAGTACGCTGTTCAAACTGTGAACCAACTTATCATTTTGCAGAAATAACCGTAGCTTTTTAAAAGTTGGGAAAGTTTCATGTACTTACTTTCTCCAAACCGTCGACGCTTGCCCACCCTGCTCTGACGCTGTCCATTACTACTTGTACTCTAGCCTTTGTGCCGTTCGTCACCGGCACGTACAGTGTCACAGGAGGTCCGTCACATGGTCTGCTTCCACAGGGCTGCTCCTCCTCGTAGGCAGTCTGAGAAGGATTGGAACGATTTTTTGTTATGGTGAATCAAAATAATGTTAAGAAGGTTAACTTGGACCATGATGCTTTTTCAATAGCAGATAGTGCAATGGGGCTGGACCACATAAGCCAAAAGCACTGGGATGGACCCTAACTCCTATCGACAGGTATGCTGGATTCTTTATAGTTCACTTCCGAAGGCTTCCTCCGCGGTATAATGGATAAGTTGCTGGATGGCTGATGGACAAATTTAGAATTCACAACACGATAAGACATGCCCTGTCTTACTTTTACAGCTGACTTCAACATTGTGAATTGGCAGTGATTATAGTAAGTACATAACACAGACCATGTACTTATTTCAGAACCACGTACCTGTTTGGCGTCGTTTCTCTTCTGGCAGAGCCTCACACGCACCATAACGTCACCGCTAGATGTGAGGGTCCAAAAGGGGATGGCGTATAGAGGTTTGTCGGTGCTGTCGTCATTTCCGCTGTCCCCTTTTGCACCTTCATCGGGACAGGGACTTTCCTCCACTAGGGTGACGCCCGTGAAATGGTCAAGGAACACCACACAGTCTGTCTTCCTCACTATGGCATAAGCACCGTGGTCTTTCTTCATATCCTCGTATCCTGCCTGTTGTCCTTGATCTGTATTTGTTATGAGTGGGTGTATGAGTTTGCCTTTGGAGACTTCTCCTGTATGTGGAAAGGATAGGGCCACGCTTTTCTCGAAAGCGATGCCGTGTGGGCTGCATCTGATCACCGGGCTAATCCTTGCCTGCCCCTCCGTCAGATTCGGCTTGTCGCACTCGTCCGAACTGATAGAGATGGTGACTTGTTGTTCTACGCTACTTTTGATCGCACCCGGTGGGATGAAGAGCCTAACGCCCGTGCCTTCGATGACCAGATGGCCCCCATCTGAGTCGAAGATGCCACTCGCAAGGGACGAGGTGACAACGTTGAGGCGTGGTTGTTGCACCACTTGGATTCCTTCCACATTTTCTTGGTACGGTGCAATGCTTCTTTCAGTTCCATGGTAAGGTATTTCCTCGTAGACCGGTGTTGGCGATAGGGAATGTTCAATGGCGACCATGTGGACTATGGTTGTCTGTGGTTCTGGGATGCTAAGAGATGTGTCTTCAAGTTGCACGTCTGGGACAGGTGGAAGCGGTTCCTTCGCTCGTGTCTGAATCGCGTGGTAGAGAAACCACGAGTTTTGGTAGATAGGCTCCTCATGACAACATGATATATGAGCGTGTTTTTCGGTGTATGATTCATGGAGAACTGTTGGTAAGAACAGCTCTGCGGCTGAAGCGCTCCTGTGTACCTTTTGATGGAGAGATGTCTTGGTGTACTTGAAACGAAACAACGTTGAAAAAAATACATGGCGACCCTTTTCAAACATGCCTGCGAAGAATGTCGCGAGAGTTAGCCTTCTGGTCTTCGTTAGGTTGACATCCTCAACTACCGGGTTGTCTGTATAGGCTTCGGAACTACAGACAGTCTGGCAATCGAAGGGTGGATTGTTGTCAAAGCAGGGGCCTTCATCAGCCCGTGTGGTGTCTATTGTTTGGTCGGTCGTACGTGTTTCTTTGGGAGTGTCATCCAAAGTAACGCACGTTTCATGGTCGTCATTGTTCTCCGGCTCCACGTCTTCATTGACGGTGTCAGAACGATGCTTTGGCGTTGATGTAGGTGACTCAGGCATGATTGTGGCTTCTTTTTCCATGTAAATGGCGTCGTTGTTGGTCCTTTTGATCGGTAACCTCGACTTTAAAGCTTTCCCAAGTCTACGCCAGAACAGGTCTTCTTCTTCTCCTCTGCCTTTCCATTCGATGTATGTTTTTGTTGCCAGCAAATATCGCAGACTTTTTGGCATCGTGTTAACGGGTACTTCATCTAGTAGGATGGGAATGATGTACTTTTCCCCAGTGGTGAAATGCCTGTGCTCTGCCATTTGGAGTTCAAACGTGCACCACTCGCTATGAAGAAAGTTTCCCGAAATCACAACGATAACTTGGCAACTCTGTTCTATAGCGTACACGATGTTTTCAACTATAGTTTCGCCAGGTGCAAAATCACGAAGATGGATACAATACTCAACATGAAGCGAGTCTAGATGTGGGAGTAGTGAACGGTGAACCCAATCTGCGTCGTGCGAACTGTAGCAGATGAAGACGTCGTATTTACGGTCTTCAAGTTCAATGTTTTCGAACGCTTCGATTTTTGAAAAATTAGCCCTTTTTGCTCGTCGATAGAAGATAACTGCTCCAATGGCAAAAATTGCAATTACGCAAATTGGAATGAATGCTGTTAACAAAACATTATACTTCAAGTCCTGACCGCAACCACGGATGTCCAACTCAGCAACTTTTGCCTCTGCCACAGATGGTGGTCGTTGACAAGTCCAGTTCAAAATGTCCGTGTCAACAACTGAGTCATCAACCCACCTAAAGAATGGCGCAGCCCTGCAGCTACAGTCAAAGGGGTTTCCCCTGAGATGTAATTCATTCAGATTCGGTAAGGCCTTTGTTATGTTTTCCGGCTCAATGTACGATACATCATTTGACCGTAGATCTAGATATGCTAAATTGGTTAGTCCGTTATATGCCTCACAGCAAAGTTGAAACCTATTGTGGCTGATGTCTAAAGATTTCAGACTTGATGAACCGTGGAATACTGATGTTCGCTGCACGTACATGAATTCCCCCGAGTGATTATGTACATTTTGAACTTCAATGAAAAGGCTCTTATCACGAAGAGCATTTCCTGACAAATTCATCGACCAGATATTTGATTGAGATCGTAATACGTCTGACCTAAAGTCATAGATTCCATTGTTGCTTAGATCAAGGTGTGTGAGGTTTTCAAGTTGTTGAAATATTCGGTAGGATTTTTCTAAGGATAACAGCCTGCCAAGATAATTGTTTCCTAGCTCGAGTTGTTTCAAGGTAGTGCCAACTTCGTCGAGGGCAGAGTCTTCGATGTAGGCGATACGATTGAAAGACAGACCAACGTTTTCCAACCAAGACAGACCCGTAAAAAAGCCATTTGCTATCGATGATATGCCGTTGTGATCTAGGTACAGTTCGGAAAGTTCAGACAGATCCGAAAATGAACCATGCTCGATTGTGCGTATTTGGTTATAAGATAAACTCAGTACCTTTAGACGGGCGAGACCGCTGAAGCTGTCCCGGGTTAGGAAGAACAGCCGGTTGTGCGCCAGGTCCAAAACCACGACGGAGGAGGAGACGTTGGTCGGCACAGCAGAGAAATTTCTCCGAGAGCAGTCGGTAGCTAATCCCGTAACATTGTCGGCGTTTGCCTCCCACTCTGTACAACTTGCAGCTGTGGCTTCATCAGGCGTGAGCACAAGTGTAGTACCGGTAACCTGTCGGACTACCGCAACGAATACGCACAGGAGAAGTACTGGCCGGGTACGCATGGTTCGAGATATTTTCTGCTACTAAGATGCGCAGTTGTGGGGCGATGGTATGGCTTGGGGAACAAATGACTCATCGAAACAAGGAAGAGTTCCGCTTTTTGTATGGTGTGTCAGGGGATTTCCCTCAACGACGTCACTATGGCCGGTGACCCTACACGGTATGAAACGCGCGTTTTTGTCTTATGAATCACAGTGTGTTACAGAGCTATGAGTACACTTTTGCGTTGAAGTTGGCCACGGCGTTTTCAGAATGCTGTAGAATACTTTCAAAACCCAGCCCTTCCTACAATTCGGTAAATTAACGTTACAATGTACCTGTGCCATCGGAATTTGTTGGCTGCATTTGCATAAGGGGAATTTTATTCATTTTGGAGATTTTGTTTGTCTCGGGGTATTTTTATTTGTCCTGCCATAAGAAAGACTGCTGAGAAACTGGCGAGCTCCGCTTTTTGCATACAGTATGTGGGTGGCAAGAATGCTCGCTTTGCATTTGAGGGTGGCAGGTTTAGATCTTACTTAATACTTTTAAAATGGTACATGATTCTTCTTTTGGATGGCATTGGCTTGAGAAAGAGCAAACAACACTACAAGTAGACTAGACCCCTGCTGTAGTGTTTGCAATGAATGAATGAATGAATGTTTTATTTCCGTGTCCTGCGACAAAAGTCGCCCAGCCCATACGGGCTTATAAGACACCATACATAAGAATACATAAACTTGAGTAATGGAAGAGGTACAGTAGTAAATAATGATAATCAGAAATAAATCATAATAATAGCAGTAATGAGTAACAAAATAATATGAGCATAATATAGTGGCAATACAAAAAGGGACACACCTGGTACAATGATTCAAGTCAATTCAAGAAAGCAAGTGGTAAATGAACATAAATTTAATTCAGATCAAAAGTTGTTGAAGGTAACACACGTATATCAACTCAGTATATAACAGTCAAAACAGTATATTACAGGGTAGAGACAAAACCAAACAAAGCCAAAACTAGATGCAAAATAGGATCAAATCATTCCATTGAAGTATTTTTTGTTGTTGTTGCTGTCTTGTTATGAGTAGATGTAGTGCTTACGTTCCCTCCAAGCCTTTTGAATGTATGAAGCAATTTCAAATACCCCCTCCGTGAATAACCAGTTAAGTTTTGTTTCATCTCTTTCCCAAATGATATCAGGTCTCTTGTTGTACATTTTGTTGAACAGTGTTTGGCGTAAACTGTCGTAAAAAGGGCAATAAAATAGGAAATGGACCTCATTTTCAATTTCATGTAGATTACACAGTAGACAAATTCTATCATCCTCAGGAATGGCATTAAATCTTCCTGTTTCAATAGACAAGGGTAATATGCCCGCTCTCAGCTGGGCACACAGAGATCTCTGGGCTCTTGTAAGAGGGAGTGTAACATATCTCTCCGGAGAGAATGAGTCTTTTATCAGTGCATACGTTCTTAGTTTTGGCTTAAGCCAGAGCTCATAAGCCCACTTTTGTTCATATTGCGAGAATAATACATCTTTTGTGAGTCTCGTGTCGCCTCTTAACCTATTTTGAAAAACATGTTCTTGTTCTGATTCAAAGAATATTTCATACAAGTCTTTACTCCAGGGACCATTATTTCGCAGGTCCCATCTAAAAACCTTCTTTGTAATCCTGTCGTCAGACATATTCACTAGCCTGTTCCACATAGCCACCATAGCCCCTTTCCATCTAACTTCACACGGTGTCCAGCCCATGTCACCATTTATGGCATGAGTGGGAGCAAAGCTGTGAACGCCAAGGAAGCACCGAATGGCTCTATTCTGAATAACAATGCTTTTGTCATACTTTTTAAAACCCCACACACCCGCAGCGTAATCCAGTATAGGACAGACACATGAACTGTACAGTGTAGAGTAGGCTTCATATCCTAAGTCTTTTAGGACTTTAACTTTGCCAAGTATACCTCCCAAGGCCCTACCCGCAGCATCTGCAAGAATAGTGGTACCAGGGGTAAAAGTCATATGCTCATCTAAATGGAGACCTAGGTATCTATATGAGCTTGTATACTCAAGTTTCATTTCTCCAAACATGAACTCATAAGTGCTACGCTTAGTGCCACGTTTTCTAAAGTGCATAATTTTTGTTTTAGACTGGTTGATCATTAGCAACAATTCATAGACTTTGGTATAAGAAAAGAAGGTTTCAAAAATATATAGAAAAGAGTAACCATCATTGGATAATCTAATTTAGCAACTGTGCATCCAATATATCATTATGAGTTATACATGATATAAATATTCATTCTAGATTTATCTTTCCTTACTAAAGCTTTCTTGTGATAGATACAATATCTTACTTAGCACAATAGAATTGCACTGTTGTATTGACCACAATATCAAAAGTTCAATACACACTAAACATAGAAAGGACCAGCATGACTATTCAGAGAATAATGTAACATTGTTCAAAAGAAGTACCTTTGGAGCACATAAATAACTTTATATTTATGTTTTTTGCAAAAAGTATGGGACAACTTTAAAAGTTAGATTAAAAAGAGATAAATATTCAGCAATAACTTCCATCACCTAATATATAGGCTGTAATATAACCGTCCTTGGAATAAATTTACATGATACATGTACAGTGACAAAGACAATAATGTATTTTTTGTTTATTTGTTTAGTCCTAAAAGTTGTAAAACAAAGAAAAAAAGACAGTAGGCTCTGCTTGAGGTGTTGCCAAAAAATTCTATGTCCATGTTATCTCCAGCTGAAAGTGTTGATTTGCAACAATCTTCATCATCTGATCATAGTCTCTCCTCATCACTTCCTTACAGTTCAACAGGACCAGTCTCTGGAGACAATTCTTCCCTTCCAACAGCTCAAACATGCTTGAGCCCGTGATGTTGTTACAATCGATCAGAGCAAACTCTCGAAGCCTGGAAAAGCTGTTGTGGTTTAACACATGCCTAAACAACTGATCAGTGAAGCCTTCCACATTTGTGATCTCAATGTTCTCGATCTGATGACTGCCTTCAAGAACAATCTTCAGAGTTTTAGGTAATGTTGTCTCATGATCATTAGAAATGACCTCAACCCCTAGCCTGAGGGATTTCAAGTTGCTAAACAAAGCGGTCAATGTGGCGCTTTGAGCACGTTGAAGTTTAAAGCCGTGACAGCTCTCAAGGGTGAGCGTCTGCAAGTTTGGACAGAACTGACCAATGGCAATGACATCGATGTCGTCATAGCCATATAAGGTGAGGGTTTCAAGTCCATGGCCAACACTCTCAAGGAGAAACACAAGTCCCTCACTGAAAGGTACTAGAGAGTCTGTACAAGATACCGAGAGATTTCTGAGGCGTGTTAGCTTGGATATGTGCTGAAGTACGTCACCTTCAAGGTTCTCGTTAAGTATGAAGATGTACTCTAAGTTGGGACAGACTAGATCAACTATTTCAAGAAAACTAACCGGCACCACGAAATCATTGACTGTACCACTACGTATCTGGTAAGGTGTGGTTGCCTTCCCTTCTTTGAATGCTTCTTCATGTAAGGCAACCAAAGCATCACACACATCGTTGTGTAGTAACTGCCTTAAGTTTGGCAGTTGCCTCAATGCATGTTTAACTCCTTTGATGGTCACTCTTGGGTTGAACGACATATCTAGACTGACTAGCTTTTTACACCCCTGAATATTGTTTCCTCCCCCACATAGGGAAACTATTCCCTTTTCTGTTACGTTCGTCTTACAGATGTTGAGATCTCTTAGGTGGACGCAGATGGCGCCGATGGTTCCAAGGACGTCGTCGGTACAGTTGGTGGTGTACAGGTTGAGATAGACAAGTTTGGGAAGGTAACTCAGGGCCATGGACATGGCGTAGGAGGTCAGGCGGTTACATCTGGAAATATCCAGCTTCTTCAACTTCTGTAAAATTAAAGAAATAGAAACACAAATTGTTTGTATCAAAGCCCTATAGAAAGAACTACAACATCATGGAACACCTCACTCACATAACACAACTCCAGAACATAAAAACAAACTTCAGCTTAAATGTCTTAAAAACGGTGCATGTATATCTTGATAAATCTTGAAGTTTTCAGTGTGCTGTATTAAGATCTTTCACCAGTCCTGTTTCTTAACAAATAAATGTACACTGAAGGAAAGAAGAAAACTGCAGAACGAAAGAAAACATGCAGAAATAAACCACAGATACATTTGAAGAATGTGCTTCCCACCTTGCATCTGATCTGCACCAGCTTGATGATGGCATCTGTCATGCAGCTGCTACACTTGCCCAGGTGCAGACTCTCCAGGTGCTGGTGGATCATCAGGTGCAGATGCCTCCTACTCAGCTGTCTCTTCTGGACCAACAACTCTATCAGCTCTTGGATCAAATGGGCAGCTGTAAAAAGGGGAACAAGACAGCGAATGTTTTTTAAATGTTTGAAGCATCAGTCAAACCAAGTTGGTCAAACCCCCCCACAACATGCATGCAAAGAAATTCTCCAATCAGACATTAAAAGAAACTTGCAACAGTTTCTGGCTGGTATGTTAGAAAATGGAACAACCAGAAAATGTCACTCGCATTAGGACTTGGAGCTGGCATTTAGCTTTAATATCACTCAGGAAGAATCAGAAAACTGATCAAAAGCTTGTTGGTAAGAGGGTATGAAGTCTTTATAACGTCACTTATTGTCACAGATGAACTTTCGTTCAACTATAATTACAAAATTCTTAGCCAAAGAATCAGCTGAAAACTTGAAGTGAGTGGACAACCTTTGATCATTATCTGAGTTAGTGTCAATGTGTAAAACTATTAGAATATTTGTCACTCACGTAGTACATCAAAAGGCCCAATGATGTACATGAAGTTATACTGGTCCAGGTAGTTCTGGATGTAGTCAGCAGCCCATAGGGAGTCCATGTGAGTAGCGATGTTGATGATACTCAGGTGTTTCAGGGTCCCTGGGCTGCCTTGCTGAGGCATGGTGCTGTAATAATGCAAGGATCATAGTTCACGACATCAGTGCCGTTAAAGTATAGCAATGAGAGAGAGAGAGAGAGAATGGTTTATTGATATAAAAAGCATTTGCAGCACACATGCTGAATTGCAGCCTTTGTACAAACGTCCGTCCTGTACATATTCTCAGGACTTAATAAAATCAATTACACATTGAATAAAAGTGTGTCAATAACATGACAATAAAGTTAGGCGTCTATGTTAAAAGTCAATCTAAAACATTAATATTCATAGCCATTTAACAGCAGTCATTTAGCAGGCTGACGCAATATGGGAGAGTACTATTTTTCATGCGTTGGGTCCGACACTTATACTGACTGAGTTTCATATTGTTCCTGAGAGATCTCTTGTGTACGTCCCCCCTGCTTGCTGGCAGCCAATCTCGATATCTGTCGCTGTTCTTGAGGGATTGGGCAAACCTAAGGCAGAGCTCGTCGCGTCTGTTATCTAATCTGGTAAGGCCACTGGTGTTCAGAGCCGTGTTGTAACAGTCATATTCGGGGCCAAGTATTACTCGAAGTGATCTTTTCTGCACCCGTTCGATCTTCAATGACAGATCTCTGGTCAGCCCAGGATGCCATATCACACACGCGTACTCAAGAGCAGGCCGCACAAAACCAATGTAGATAAGAATGAGGTCACTTGTGTCCAGTCCATGTTTCTTCAGGATTCTCAGCACATAGAGTCTCTTGCTAGCTTTCCCGACGATCGAGGTGACATGGTCGGTCCATCTCAAGTTGTGCTGGAGGATTACTCCGAGGATCCGCGCTGCCTGAACCACTTCAAGATGAGAGGGACCGATAGTGATTACCGGCGGTGGGGGTGGGTTTCGTAAAAAGCAAAATACCATCACTTTACACTTGGTTGGGTTCAGGGTCATGAAATTTGCATCTGTCCACTCATTTAGACCGTCGATGTCATCTTGAATCCTCGGCGCTGTAGACACATGTCGTGATTCAGCAACAGATATGTCGTCCACATACTTAAAACTGTCAGATGATGTTTCATGACGTGGAAGGGCATCATTAACTAAGGCGAGAAAAACAAGTGGACCTAGTTTTGTACCTTGAGGCACGCCACACGTCAGAGTTTGCCAATCCGACACTTCGCCCTGATACCGTACACGCTGTCGCCGCTCTGTGAGAAAACTACTCACCCAGGGAACGAGGGAAGGACGGACACCGAGATCCACTAACTTGCAGATGGCAGTTTGGTGGTGGACGTAGTCAAACGCACGAGAGAAGTCAGTGAGGACAATCACATTACTCAAACTGCAGTGCTGCATACCAAGATGTAACATCAGGTATACCATAACAGTAAAACCTCCTTGGGTATGCAGGTACCAGTACAGAGGTTTACAGGTCAGGACTCCTGGAAGGTCCGAGGTTCAAACCAAGACTGGTGCATTACTTTATTACCTTCTCCGAGAAGGTTATGCAGAGTCTGAGGGTAGCGTTTGTATTTGTCATTTTGTGTGTGTAAAGAAGCAGAATAACTGGAGAAGGCCTGGATGGATTGTCTTGATATTTGGTAGGTGGGTAGATCTTGATGAGACCTGGAAATGATTAGATTTTGGGTACCCCAGCGGCTTGTCACGATACTGCAGCGGAACTTCCTGTTTTGATATCTCGTGTTCTGAACATGCTATGGAACTGATTTTTTAGTGGTAAATAGTTCTTTGGTCAGAGATAGGTTTGGGCCCCCTGGTGGCTTTTTTGGAACTGCAGGAGCAGGTTTTGCTTCATACTTTGAAAGGGAATAACTCAAGAAGGGCATGATGAATGGCCATGATTTTTGGTAAGTAGATAGCTTGATGAGTAGATAGAGTGATGATGTACATGATTAGATACTTATTATGCAAATAGTCTTAAATCTATAATTTCAATGGTTGAATTAGTCTTGCTCACAAATGTCTTGTTTTTGTACCAATTTACACACGTACGATCAGGGTTAACCTTCTTGATTTAACAATACTCCTTTAGGTTCAAGTCGAAGAAAGGCCTCTTTACCTACCTTCTCAAAGTTGTGCGCTACCCCTCAGCTCACGCTTTACTATAACCTGTCTCAAGTCAGCTCGACATATACAATGCTATCACGAGTTGCACAACACGGTGCAATACACAAATCTGAACTTTCCCTGAACCCGGAAGTAAGACACAGGCCACTCCACCGCACAACTGCATGACGGGATGAATGGAATACGCCATTTACTTTACAAGGTAACAAATTTCCTCTTAATTTTTATGTTCAGAAGAAAACTATCTTTTAACAATTTTGATAGATTTAGTGTATCAGGAGAGATTAATACGATATAGATGAAAGGTTTACTTCGGATCTGCAGTTTATTCAGATATTTTTAAAACAACCCTTCGTTATAAAGTGGTATAGCCCAAAAGACGTGTTACACAGGGGAGTTCGTTTTCATCCGTTCGTCGGTCGGTTTTGTGACAACGTCGGCATCAAAATGTGGTTCCTCTGGCTCCTGTCCTTCGCGTCCATGGCCATCCAGATGATCTTCGTAACCCTGGCTATCGGTGAGTGCGATTATTTTGGTCTGTAGTGTCGCTAATGTCGCCAGGATGGCTGAAATTGTTTTGGTGACGTGGTGGGAGGGGGGCGACAAGAAATTAAAGCGAAAACGTCTACAGTCATGGTTTGACCTACAATTTTATTTTGCTAACTATACAGTACGATAGTTAAGTTTGTTTATCCCTGGGCTGGTATGATAAACTCCCTATTTTTGCATTTAGAAGTAGGTTAAGAATAAGAGGAATTAGATTAGGACGAAGGTGAACAAGAAAAGTGTTTCCAAGGGTAACAGGTCAACTCGCCCCAAGTCCAACTCGCCCCAACTATTTACGACCAACTCGCCCCAATTTTGTATATTAATCAGGGCTTATCAAACTTGGTTTTATATGCATATATCCTACTACTAAATATGACTTAACATGCTAACAAAGCTTCGTGACTCTAATCCTAACATTCTCTTCTCTGTTCGGCATTTAACGCCAATGAATGCCGGGGGCGTCGGCGGGCTAAAGTAGCGAGCGGCCCGCCGGGTTCACCGGTACCTGTGCCCGCTCGCTGTAATCTCAAGCATGGCTCACTGCTGACTCAAATTATTATTCAAGTACATGCTCCACTGTACGCCTAGTTTCCTAGCACATAAAGTAAGCCAACAGTATTTCGGATCGCCATGCTTGAGACTATAACTAGCGGCCGTGCACGGTGACATGGCGGGCCAACATGCCGACCGGGTCCGCCAGCGAATCCCGAGTTCGTTGCTATAAAATACGTGCCCAGCAACAACAAAAATATGTTGAATAAGAGTCACGAGGTTTGTTGACATGTAAAGTAATATTTAGAAGTACGAGTCATGCACATAAAACCAGTATAAAACCAAGTTTGATAAGCACTAATTTGGGGCGAGTTGGTAGTAAATAGTTGGGGCGAGTTGGACTTGGGGCGAGTTGACTAGGATTCGCTGTTTCCAAGGACCTCCTTGGTGTTTCAGTTTCTTTGTACTGTACTTGTATTTGTAACAAAAACATCTGTACCGTATGAGCATGCGATGCAAGTTAAGCTAGCTTCAACCATTCCTATTAAACCTTGCTTGAACTGAGGTGGTGTATTTTGGAACAATCATACTGATGAGATTACTGTGGTTTGTTGTAGTGAAATAACTACTAGTATAATTATTTTCACCATCACCGATCCCTTTATTCAATGTAGGTTATACATGTTAATTTACTAGTATGATAGTTATAAAGAATAATGACAGACTAAGATAAAAAGATTCAATGTAATATCTATGACTAGTGCTCTGTTTATATGCTTGTCCAGTACATCACCTCCAATATATCATGATCACCTTCAGCAGTATAACACCTCCAGTACTGTAAATGCATTTAAGCTCGCATGGTTTTTATTTCGGGGGAAATGTAGTTTGCGGTGGATTTATGTTTGCGGCAGCCCTATAGTTACATACTGCTACAGTATCGGACAAAAATTGTTGCGGTGGTTTTAAGTTCGCGGTGAAACGGTCTCCGCGAAAACCGCGAACATAAAACCACCGCGAAAATTTCTGCATTTAAAGTATATCACCTCAGTACAGAAGTATTGTTGTCGCTGTGTCTGTTTGTGTTTTTGCAGTTATTTGCAAACGCTACATTTATTACTAGTAGTAGTAGTAGTAATAGACATGTGTCACCACAGAGTGATAGAAAGTGAAGGGCGAGAGGTCAGAGTTGTGGGGAGTGACAGAAAATTCCAAAGTAGAGTTCAAAGTAAGTTAGTAGAATTATTCATTCCAGGTCATTGAGTCAATGGAAGAGGCTAATTCACGGGGGTGTTGTTTTTTATTACTCTCTATTTCGAAGTAAAATAAAGGCCTGGGTTGACTTGACTTCTGCAGTCATATATTTTCCATTCAGTGCTGGTCACATAGTCCATAAAGTGACAGGAAGTGATCAATGGACACATGTAATGTTAATAAAAATCTTTGCACAATTGATGACCTACAATTGAACAAGACATATGTATGACTATGACAATCTCAAATTTAGTCTAAATATTTCACAGAGGTATGTGAGCTTTGAATATTTTTTATTGTAAGGGATATCTGATTATTCATACTCACTGAGAATCATTGGTCTCTTCGAATTCAAGAAGCTATTGTGTAGAATGTCATTTTTTTCTGTATACTGCAGAAGAGCCAAGTGTATGGAGACAGCAGGGCCAAGTGTAATATTGACTTCCTTCACTGAAGAAGAAGGTCCACTGTATAGCAATCCACTTACAGTTCTCAGCCTAGTATTAACTAAATTGGCTCAGGTCCCTGGGGTAATCTGGAATTCGATAAAACCAATTTTTAAAAGGCAGAAGTGCCCACATGGCAAAGAGAAGGATTGTTGAGCTCTATGGAATTTATTGCCACCACAAATTGACATAAATCTGCAATTTATTGACTGAAAATAAGGACTGGGAATTTCAAATTAAAACCAGTTTTAGACCTTTTGCCCCCCCCCCATAGAAAGATACATTTTCCATCTATTGTAGATTTGTACTTGTATCATTCTGAAAATTTCTTAGTTACTTTAGAATAATAATCATGTAGTACATGTATGTTTAAAATGTATAGACTGTCACATACAGTATGTGAACTATCAGCAGCATTATTGCTGTAACATGTTCCTTTAGATATTTAATCATCACGTAGAAAACTTAACTTGGTGTTAATTCATTGTATTTTCATGTGAATTGTACAATTACCTTGCAGCTGCTGGTCTGTACTACCTTGCTGAGCTGGTGGAGGAGTACACGGTGCTGACGGCAAAGGTCATCAAACTCATGATCATTGTGAGTCTCCACATGAAATGTACTATTGATTACAGAACTTGAACTCATAATCCAGTGTAGGGGTAAATGTCAGTATGACACTTATGTGGTATCTGTCTTTTATGCAATATGCTTTTGTGTAAGTTAACTTCTAATTATTAGTAAGTTTTTTTCCTTGCCACCAATACAATAAACTTGATGCTTGTATCCTAGCTAGTTCAGCAGGTGAAAGGTCAATAGTAAAAGCCTGCCATGATATTTGAATCATTGTTGAACTTGAAAAGAAATCTCAAGCCATGTTATGATAAACTTTCAGTCTGTGAGGCTTGATCTTCATTTGACAGTTTTGACCACCATGACATAAAGACATAAAGTTGGTACATGTATACTGAAATGCAGTAGAATACAGATAGTAACTATGGGCAACATTATATGTAATTATTTAATAAATGGCTAGCCCATAGTAATTATCTAATAAATGGCTAGATCATAGTATTTAGTAATTTAGTAAGCAGTGTGACACATCACTTGTGCAAACCTATCTTACCCCAAATAAGTTTCAAAATCCATAATGTCAATTTTTTTTGTTACAGCCATTTCTTGATAGTCATTACCATGGTGATATTTTTTATTACCACCTTTGTTTTTCTTTGTTCCCTAGGGCACAACTGTTGTGTTTATTGGGCTGTGGCTGTTTGAAGGCATGCCCTTCATGATGATTGGCTGCGGACTTTTAACCAACGCTGTCTTCGTCATGCTGCTGGGAACCTTCCCCTTCTTCAGTTTCTCTTCACCAAGTTTTATCCTAGGAGTTGGTAAGAATGAGAACTTCATTTTGTCTTGACTTAAGGATGCTGTTTAGAACAGTTTTAACCTGAACTCTTTTCAGCATTTGATATTTATTTGGTTCTAAAGTATCATTTACATGCCTTCTTAAGCAGTCTCATTTGTCACTTTGTCACATTTTGTAAAGACTGAAAACCTTAAGAATTGTGGCAATGTTAGATTGTCGCTGATTTGAACAAAAGCTGGTCAGACTCGCTGGTGATTGTCATGTATGGTCACACAAAATTGTACATGCTGCAGCAACACCCCCTGTGGGATAAACAGAAAACTGCATGGTACTAGCACCTGATACTATGCTGTAACTTGGAAAGAGGTATCGCCAGAGCCATACAGGCTTTTAGTAAAATCATAAGAGTAATTGATATTTTGTACTTGCCAGAATAACTTATGTATTGAAAAAAATGATACAATATATGATAATGACAAAAATCAATGATTAGATATGTATACAGTCTGATTAAATATAAAATCCTCTTGATATAATACAGATAGATGCTTAGATAATCTTGATTAAAATTTGACATGTCAATCTTTTTCTGTTGCACTAGTTCTGGTGGTGGTGAATCACTACTTGGCCTTCAACTTCTTTGCTACAGAGTGGCACCCATTTTCAGAAGTAAGTACCAATGTTCACTTTTCTTTATCTTAATACAGTGTATCAATATATATCTGCAAGAAATCTGTCAATACCAGAAGGTGGTTTTGAAAGATATCTTTCCTTTTGATGCTACATGATATATATATTGAAATGAATGAAGAGCACTAAAATATAGGAATTAAGAAAATCAGGGTGTCAGGATTTGTTTTCAAATCAAGTTAGACTGCCATTTCAGTCAATTTACATCTCTGTTTGTCTTTCAATGTTACAGTGTACACACGTAAGTCATGGGCTATTTCACAGTATATATGAATATGGTCACCTTTATGGATGTATCTTCCAATGCCATGACGTTCCTAAACATATTTCTTTACATATTTTCCAATGCTATGAGATATCTTACTAGTACTAGTAGTAGGCTATTTCACTGTGTTTTTAGGAAACATTTATACCTTTACATATTTTCCCATGCTTTTGCTAGGTCCTGGGCTATTTCACAGTGTGTTTGTGGCTGGTTCCCTTCGCCTTCTTCGTGTCCCTGTCAGCGTCTGAGCTCACCCTCCCCACCGTCAACCAACAACAACAGGGACAACAGAACCAGTATCAAACTTTCGACAATAAAGGTCAGCCTATAGACTTTGTGCAGTTAAGTTTCTATATAAGTACATACAGTGGCCTTGTGTTGGCATAACATTTAGGGTGTTTGGTCCAAAACCCCAAACATCAGATCCCCTGATATGCCACCGATGTTGAGGCTATGAGCCCATGGGAAAGGCACTTAACACGACTTTTTTCAATCCACCCATGTGTAAAAATGGGTACCTGACTTTGGTTGGGGAGATAAAAGGTGATGGAAGGAGAGGGATGGACTCCGCTTTCCAATACCGTGCCTTAGACAAGGGTGGATTAACAACTCACTGCCCCTAAAGGCTTTGGGATTACCTTTACCTTTTATACGATGTTATGATGACAATTTTTTTCTTTACTTTTTTCTTTTCTTTTGTATCATTACAGATGATGTTGTCACCAGCTACTTCACCAAAGGTAGAAGAAGCAAGAGGTCTGGCCTCTTGTCCCTATTTGAGTATGCCAAAGACTCTGTCCTCCCAACTCGAGCAAAGACATTCTAAGACTGAAGAAGCTACAAGACACAAGAAGTCATGTGTCTCAAGTTTCGCACGGTTCTAGAGGATGTGGAACACACAACAAAGTCTCCAAACAAATGATTTTTTTTTTCTAAACCACACTTCGATAGTTGAGAAGTTGTGTTGAGTTGAGTTTTGCTTGCATTGCTAGATTTGAGAGAAATGCAATGTGACAAGGCCATGTAGCTAAACATAATATAAGGCACAGACCTGTATCTGAACAATTCAACAAAGTTACTTGTGGTCTTCAATGATGACAGAAATGCAAATGAACACTTAACACTGAGTGTTTGATATTCAGACTTTTAATAGGTTTCTCAAGCAGCAAACCTATGCTCACTTGATCGTATATCAAAGATGGCGCTGATTTCAACTCCTATACAATGTTTTTGTCTCTTTGCAGTGCTAGATTTTCATCTTTGTTGTAGAAACCATGCGTTTTTAGTCACAAAGTACATGTACAATTAATAAGTATATGCTCAAGTGTAAGGTTTTTTTCCAGGTACAATACTGGTACATCAGCGTTCCGGTATCTTAGACCTGTACCAAAAGATTTTGTTGGTATCGTACCCTGTACCAGTAAGCGGCTCTACATTGTAACCATACCATTCTAAATGGTAAGTGTATGTCAGTAGAGATTGCAATCTGGAAGAATCAATGATTTTACCGCTAGAGATCGCGATTGGAGTCTCTGTCGAAAGGACATGAGAAGATGCTAGGAATGTGTTAGGGTACCGCTGGTCTCCCATTTATAGATGCTGAGTTTTTAGTCAATCCAGTGATCTAAACTGACATGAATCAAAGTTGAAAACTACAGTTTAAGCGAATATCCACATGTACAGAAAAGTTATCAGTATCTCTACTGGTAGAATCGCCAATTGTACTCAAATCTCAAAGTGTTTTTTTTGCTGGATTTTCCTTTGTTATTGTGTCCACTAAAACATGTGGTAGAGAATGACATCGAAGTGTGTGTACTAGGTGAAGGATAAGTTAGTATTGCCTAAGATTTGATTGGGCTTGTGCAGATAGCATTGTTTGAAAAGTGGTAAACGCAAACCTAAATCACTGACTGTGGAATTTACTATATGGATATACAGTATCATATAGGTATGTGTATCCGGGTACACAAAGAATTGCTTTAGAGCATTGATGCCCTGCATAGGTGATGTGAAAGATCATGTAATGTACAGAAGTATGGACTAAGTTTTTCTGTTCAAAAGTTTCATAAGGTTTTTGCAAAGAAGGAAACGAAAGGTTGGGATATATGATACCTGTACAAAGTTGTTTTGATGCTGGTAAAGTGAAATATATTCATACTTGTAAGGGCGTAAGATTGTATATAGTCTATGATGTTGCAAGTAGCTCTATGACCTTTGGTAGAAAATACAGGTTTTGTCATTGCTATAACTTTTTTTAATGATCACTGCCATTCTCTGCATCCTGACAAAGTGTTTCCAGTGCCCACAGCATTTTTCTATGCTATTGATTATGCCATATAGAATGATGTATAGCCATAGGTGCAATGCTTCTGTTTTTAAAATAAAGTAAAGAATACAGTTAATATGTGTGAGGTGTTTTGCAATATGCTGAATGTATAAAATTGAAATAACTGCTAAGTACTAATCTGTGGCATTAGAGTTTTCAAAAAAGGTAAATCGAGGGTAAAATTCTCATTTTGTCCTGTCCTTGGTGCTGATTGGCTATCCTGTGAATGGTGTTGATTGGCTGTCCCAGTGCTATCCCCTCCACTGGCTGTATTCTTCATGCTGATTGGTCACTATTAGTATTTCCTTTGTAAACAATGCACTGATGAGCTGGTGTACCATTTTTCTCCCTGTCTGCATTACATAGCCTGAGTGAGTAGTCGGGGTGATATACTTCGAGGTGTTTAAAGTTCTGCAGTACATATACAAACCGCTAGGTGACGCTAAAAAGCCACCGAATAACATCGTCCACACTTTCTCGCCCCGTACAAGGTCTCCTAGCTTCCATGTATGCTAGTAGGTGTTTGTCTGCATTGTTTGTATGGAAGTGTGAGAGGGATAGCAAAGGGGATTTTGTGATGTTTCGGGATAGCTAATTTCTGCCGTGATTCTTCGTAAAACATTATGAAACAGCTGAAGACTTATTGTGTCTCATTGCTCTTTAGTTTACGTACGGTAAGTCCGTTGAGTACGTCATACTCTATCATGATTTCATGTAAAGTATGGATCAACTTTATTTCATATTCAAAATTGCCACAAGGTTTTGTATAATTTGTAATAATAATGAGAATAGGTATTCAATGTTTTTACCAATCGAATTGTGACAACATACGGAATTCTGTTCTACTGCAACGCGTTCACGATTCGACAAATTCGTTAAGGATCAGAGAAGAGTTGGAAATGGAAAAAAAAGAAGTAAGTTATAGAAAGAGCTTAGGGAACGTAATAATACTAGCATTACAACAAAAACTGATCCTCGATGGTATCTATGCACCACAATACTCCAACTGCTTCCAAGAACACGTTACAAAAGTACCCACAGAAATTTACTGTCCAGCGGAGCTCTTCAGTACATTCGTTCAACCAGGGAGAGGCGTAGCTTATTTCCTAATCCTCGATCGCGAGGGTTTTAAGTATCTCTGGCACCACAAGTGCCTCTCTGTTTCCAAGAACACGCTGCAAAACAATAAAAGTACCCACAGAAATCCAATACGAGTATCTCCTTTATTTGCGCGATAGTAAATCCCTTTGGTACATTAGTCCAGCCATCCTGAGACATAGCTCATTTCCTGTGTCGAATTCGTTTCTTCTGTAGCTGTTTACAATCGTGGTTGTTAAGGAGACCTCACGACTATGTCTGGCCCCAAACTGATTACTGAACCATCAAGGTTTGCACTTACTCTGGCTGTAGCCAAGAACTATACTGTATGATATGCTCCAATATACGCCCTTAACTTTACTTACACATTATATTAGCTCTCTCTTTATAAGCTACGATGCGTACATTGTTTAGTAACAGCAAACGTTCATTTCCAGATTCAATGGCGTTAGAATCAGTGACATTTCTTACATAACATTGACGTTATGTTCCTTAGATAGACTCACCACATACACCCATTCCAGCCGGCAAGTAATTTTTCTCTTTGTATGGGTAGTCCATGTACTCACCATGGCTCAGGCACAATTAGTTCTTAAAATGATCAGTTCTGTAGCCAGGAAAAACTGTGGCCTGCGTATTATACAACGTTTACATGTTGTTGCTTTAAAGTGCCCATTTCAGTATGTTCCGAAGCACAGGGAAGGTTTCTACTGAAATACGTATGGTTGAAGTAGTTCCTAAGCGAGAGAACGTAGCTAGCTAAGCATTAGGAAACTTGTTTTGCATCACCATCGGTGCATTCGTTGCCTTGCATTGATACATTTTCAAGAGAACAACACGATGTGGCGTTTTCGCATCATTGATTCTAAACAGCACAGTACTGCAGTCACCACTCTTTACCAACACTTCATCAATAAATATATTCAGAAACAAACATCATAAGTTCAATATTCCGTATATTTCATCTGTATAAATAATTGATCAACGCTCATTAATTGTAGTTTTCATACAACCTCAAAAGTCTCTTATCAAGCATACCTATTCATTCAAGTTACCTTCTCTCCAATAATAAGAATGATAGTACAATTGTAGTTGTAAAAGAATATAACTCAAACGTTAGGTCTGTAACTACGTCTTTCATATCAGAGCTCGCAATTTTTCATATATTTGTTCCTAGTACTGGTATCAGTATGGCGCACATACTGCCATTTTGTATGACGTTTATCATCATATCAATAAGCTTACACTTTATTTCCGCACACAAACTAAAGCGCTAGCGCTTACCAAAAAGCTTTCGAGCAGACCTTCAACAGAGACGGGAGCCGATAACGACTGCCGGGCACCATTGACCCGTTGATTACGTCACACTTACGCTCAGGTCAAGTGCCTGATCATGACGTAGGCTTTGGGTCAAACCAACTTAAGAAGGACCAGAGCACAGGTCCAAAACATATTGGTATCAAAGCGCTTAACTTTACGTACGGAAATAGAGTGTAAATTTATCAATATATTTCCATTTTGTTTGTCTTTAAGGGGACGATGAGGATCACTTTCCGAGTCCCCTCATCAGGCTGAGTAACCGTAAGTCGTGGGAGGAGAAGAGGGCGGGGTTCCCGCCCAGGATGTCTCTCAGGATCCGGTGCACGATGAAGCGCACCGTGCGGCCGCACTGCATGGCTGTCTGCACAAGCTGCTCTCCGGTCCTAAAAACGTACAATCCACTCATTAGTCAAAGTAACTCGCATATGAACAGTGACACAGATATGCATGAAGGTAAGAATCTAATATCCTTTTCGGATCATAAAACACAGAAAGAAAAAAAGAAAGACGACGAATGCCAATGAGTCCGTCAACACTCCTGTGGATAAAGTCATTACTATAAAGTTTGTCGAATTTTTGGTCGTGCCTTTCTACCGACTTTTGCTCTACCATCGGAGTCGCGTGTCTTGAGGGTCACGTGTCCATGGGTACTGGGCTTGTCATACTGAAGAATGCGGTTCATACGACGGAGATTTGTTAGTGTTTGGACAGTAAAACATAACGTAGCAGAACAAAATAAAGCAACTATAACATTGTTGTAGATAACATACTTTTGAGTTAGGTCAGCAGATGCCAGCGTTGCCTCTAGCGGACCAGCGTTGTACCGCACCATCTTACAGATGCCATAGTTGGAGAAGCACTCCTCCTCTATCGTCAGCACCAGGCTGCCCAGGCGGTCACAGTCCTCCAGGTCCGGCCCCACGATCTGTTGGAGCGTCGCCGCAATGCAGCTGAAGGACCCCTCGATCCACTCTTGGCCCTATGAATGTGATAGAAAGAGTAGATAATTGAGACGTGAAAAAACATTTGATCCCATTGGATTGTATATCATCCACTTCAGATTTCATCAGTGCAGTTACCAGAAACATGGATGGATGGATCCTTTTTTTCACGGCATCAGTCTGGTCACTGCTGTAATTACTCTCAAAGAAGAGAAGGAAGTGGGATAGATCGTTAATTTGTCCTGATTAATTGTTAGATCGTTGGAAGGTATCAACCTCGGCTTGGAGAGTAGTCGTAATAGCCACACGAAGGCGACACTGCTAGAATATACTTCATTTTCGAGCAGTTGTAAAGACATTGTGCGATGACAGCACCGCTGTAATATAACTGGTGTAAAAGACAGAAGGTCGGTAGATATGCGTACAAGGTCAATACAAAGTCACTCTCCTCTTGTATGACTACACATGACAGTCGTTAAATGTATTTTCCGACAATTAGATTTATAGGAACGGGCTTAAAATGTCTATAATGAGAGGAAATGGCACGAGTCGAATGGTTCTATGCACTCGCCTGTCGGGTTCTCTGGCGTCAAGCATCGTATCTGGAAACTTCGCTAATGCCTAATGGACACTTCACGCACCGATAGATGGCATTAAGCGACAGGAACCATTACCCATAATGATATGACTGAGCTGTTTGATCATCACTCAAAAACCGTGTATGTATGTGTCCTCAAGCATACTCGCAGAAAATTATGCTTCTAACTTTTTTTAATCCTAACTTTAATTGAAATTCTGGCCAACTTGTACGACAGCCATGTATTCTGTATTCTATTTTCAGCTTTGAAATGTCTTAGATATTGAATAGAATACGAACTTGAGTCACCCTATTTCATATCAACAACTATGAGAAATAGATTATTTCGTGAGGAGAGTGAAGGAAACTATCCACATCAGGACCCATCGACCTTTATTGAACCGGGACGGGGCCGATACCAACTTTTAACCAACTTTGACCCCTTGCTCACGTCTCACGTCCGAAACGTCTTGTGTTCTGACCAATCGTGTGGTCAGTTATCAAGAAGACGACCAGAGGACCTGGTAAAACATTAGGTGAGTCCAATCCTTGTGTTGGAAAATAATTAAACTTTTTCTTTCAACAATGTTACATACCAAAACAGATGAACCTTCTTGATAACATAAGAAATAGAATTTATGCTAACATTTAGCTCTGGGTGGTTTTTACAGGCACATGTCACTGTGCCTTTGTACTATTTAAATGTACCGTGATTCGGTCAGTTATTCCAAGATTGCGAGAAACAAGCACTACAATCAAACGGGCACAGATCGATTATGTAAGGTGTGAGTTGGATGTCGTCTCTCTAGGTCTGTTTCTTTCCGGCCAGATCAACAGAGAATTCAATGCAACTCACTTGGGTATCAGACACATTTTCTACAGGACAGGGAGTTTTTTAACTGTTCGTGGCAACTGTACATGTTTAACTACACAAGGAAAGTATGGGGAAATCTTGCGATGAGGCCTGAAGGGGAATGACATTGGAACGTCCTTTAGAACTCTAATCGGTTATTTCTTAGCTAGTATTAAACAGAAATGTGCTCTCTCAAGATTAATGAGACGTGCATTGCAGCAGTACATCCTGGTATGTATAAAAACATCAATCGTCTACCTTTCAAAAGAAGAAAGAAAATATAAGGCAGATATTCAATTCATAACTGGAACATCTGTGGTATGTATTATGCAGGCAGCAATGATGATTGCATGACTGCTTTTCGAGCGTGTCACTAAAAAATACAAGCTTTTATTCATACGTTTTGATAGGTCAAACGTCACTTCTGTGTCACATTCAGCACAAAGCAAAGTCAAGGCTGTTCATGACCGTAAAGCTCACTCCGCGCAACTCCCACAGACCACACAAATCTCCTGCCGTCTGCAGGCACTTACGATTTCAAACCAAGCGTATATGGCCTCTGTGACCCGTTCTTTCACGTGCCCCACCCCCTCTCTATACCTCTAACCGGGTCGTCTTTAACCTTCAATTTGCTCAAACTTTAATCATCTGCCAGAGCTGGCTTAGATGTAAAATCTCGAGAAAGGTCATTTGGCAAACAAAAAATCTATCACGTGTTTGGATTGGCTGATAAAGGTTATTCCCCCCGAATGTATTTCGTGTTTTGATTGGCCGATAAAGGTCATTTGATTAAAAAAATGTATCGCGTGTTTGTGTTTGCAATGGCTTGGAAATGACATTCGGCAAAGAAAAAAAATGTATCATGTGTTCGGATTGGCTGATAAAGGTCATTTGGCAAATAAGCTTATCACGTGTTTGGATTGGCTGATGAAGATGTTACGTCTGAGCTCCATCGACTCCCCCTTTTCTGCTACGGCAAGACGCCATGGTCACATTTAAACTATTTTTCTTTTCAAAATTATGGTGACGGCACCAGTGGAAGAAATGTGTCTCCAAATGTGTAAACCTCTTTCTTTAGCAAAGAAGCACATCACAAGAAATATCAGTAATATAAATGACGATGATGATGATAACTCCAATTAACGTGGAAACCTCTTTCTTTAATTCACTACACGTGAAAGTAAGATACATTTAACTCTGTACTGATGAACTTTATCTAGAACAACGACCTTAGATGTGCGTTCCCTTGATAATATCCACGTTGGCAGACGTACGATTGTGTTGATATTGGCAAAGTTATCGCAGCAGCTACGTTTTTTTTGGTAGGTCGTTGGCACCATTTCTCACTTAACCCCATTTCTCTCTTCTCATTGCCTCCATTCGTAAAGCATTCGTAAAGTGTACTTCAATGAAAAAGAAAGGCAACCTTTGCGTCTGCTTTTTGGCGTGCTTAATGATTATATTTCTTGCAATGACGTGGTCAGAGGTTTTAGATTTGTGTTCATTGTGTCTGGATGTTTGTGGTGGTGTGTGTCCGTAGTTTTGTGAATGCAGCGGAGTAACAGGAAGTGAGTGGAAAGATGGTGTCACTGCAAAATTCAGTCCTGCGGGAGTGACAGAGGTGGTAGAACTAGTCTTTAACCAGAAATGACAGACTTTCTAGTTCATCGGGTCAATGGTAGATAGATAAAGTATTCCCCGCACCGAAGGTGCATAAGGCGGCGCCCATCTCCATTTCTGTAGCCCTGGGCCACACAACTTTTGTGCAAGTCACTACAGCAGGGGGCTAGTCCACTGGTAGTGAAGTGTGTTTAACTTCCATACCCTTTCCCAAATGCTGAGTGCTAAGCAGAGAAAGCAGTATGTACCATTTTTTTAGTCTTTGGTATGACCCGGCCGGGGTTCGAACTCACGACCTACCGCATGCAAGGCGAACACTCTCCCCACTAGGCCATTGCACCGGTAGATAGATAGGAGGCTTCTAATTCACAGGGAGGTAAATCCTTTTTTATCAGTCTATTTGTGTTTGCGCAGTTATATGTGTTTTTATCCATAGTCACGTCCACCTTGGTATGACAGGAAGTGATCGATGGATACATGTAATGCTGACCAAAACCTCTTTTGGCATAATTGATGAACTACAATGAACCAACACATACAAGAAACTCTAAATATTCACGGATGCGAATACTTGTTTAAAATGTATCCTACCAAGACCGCATTGCGCCAAAGCCGTTTTAACGCGTCTAAATATACATCAAAGCTATTCCATCTTCCATTAACTCTTATATCATTACAAGATTGAGAATCGAATGCAGCTGTTTCATATGGTAGGCGCCTAACTGACAGTTCGCCAAAGTAGTGCGCACAGAAATCATTTCACATACCAAATATCATGACAATCCATTCGTTGCTTTTTGAGTTATACTAAATTGGACCACAACCAAAACCACGAAGTCAGAAACACCCGCTATAGTTACAACCTTCTTGTCGAAGGTGGCAAAGCAAGCTCTGTGGTCCAATAAGTAGCAGAAAGGCTAAGCTATAATTAGTAGGTGACAATCGTGGCACTTCCCTGGCATCTGGCACTGTTTATCACCTTGGAAAAGTCAACGTTGGCCAGAATCGTCTGAGACAAAATACGATCCGTCGTAACAGACGCAGATGTCTTGCGTTTGATTCTTAAGGAAGTCAGTGACCTTTTCCTATTGCAGTAGGCGCGTGAATTAAAAGGCAATTTAAAGATATTTTGAATCATCGAAGACAACGACAATCCTGATAATTGTGTGAAATTCATTAAAATGAAGTACGTTCGAATTTTGTTGCAATTACTATAGTAGATTGTCAACGTTGTAGCACGGCAAACTATTGACAGTTCAAACCGCGCTGAACACTGACCGAAGGCCGTACCTTGCACCTTTATATCCTGTCTTGATCGAATGTGAGCGGAAATCCCATAGCAACAGGGGCTACTTGATGCATGTCTGATGTGCTCAATCCATCTGGTGACAAAAAGGCGTATCTAATTCCCTTAAGGGTGATTTTCCATCCGTGAGCCACCCACGCCTCTAGTCGCCTTTTACTCGGATCAATCATAGTATTTGGGTGTCGCTCATGAATGGTAACTACCTTTGCCTAGAAGGTTATGTTTTTGATACCGTTTGTAATGGCCCGATGGTGTTTTGTTTTTTGTTGAACATCGCGATTTAAGAAGCTATGGACGGATTGTTATGAAATATTTTGATCTATCAAATATATGATGACATTATAGGCCCTCTGGTGGCTTTCCCTGGTAGTGCAGCAGAGCTTATGTCTTTTTGTGTGTTGTTGTGTATTTGACGTGCAACGTTCATGCTGACATAGATGGTAACAAGTAGAAAGACCTACGTCTAAAGCTTCTGATCTAATGTCCACAGTTGAAATAATTTTCCAGTATTACAAGTCGAGGTCGTTTAAATCATGTTTTACGATGTTTTGTTCCGTCAGTGTGAGTCAAGCAGATTTTAATATGTCCAACGCCTCCCTCAAGACAAATGTAAACAGAGTAAAATCATTTGGCACTTCAAGTCAAATTCAATCACGTAAAACATGTCTCACGTGTGCCATTATCCGTCAATACTGTTATGTTCCGAGCATTGTTGGAGGTACATGTAAGATAGAACAGAGCATAGGTAATGCAATTATTTGATGGAGTACGTTTTTCGGGCCATTAATTTGTGAAAGGCTGCATCGTCTAGGGCTTTGATCATAGTGTGTACAATCTTGTTGCATTTGTGTTTTTACAGACTAATGATTTTATAGATCATCACGACTACACATGACCCAGATAGGAGAACACAGGTAATTGATTGGGCCTGTTGTGCGGTATCATCATAGGGCAGGCAGGTCGTAGAGGTCAATACCAGGTATACATCTCTCGCTGATGAAGATGGTATAGGCTGTCTTTGAGGGGCTACGTAGTACAGTATGTATAGTATTGTATACCATTATATTTTGATACCAAGACGGATTGGAATAAAAGGAAACATTTTTTGTACTGACTGTGTTATCCCAATATCAACTACAAAACAACTTACCCATTGTTAAATCTTTTTACTGATTGTTACAGTTTGCTTAAGCGGGAATTACATGTCAAAGAAGGAAAACCGTCGAGCGTCCAGAAATCTCTTATCGGTATTTCAACGAGGGATCAGGGATTTACAATAACCTTTCATTGACCTTACGGTGATCTCGATGATCTTTCACTGTCTTTCCAATGATCTTTCTCGTGATCTTCAAAGTCTTTTAAAGATCTTTCAGTAATCTCCAAGGTCTTGGAATGACCTCACGACGATTTTTTCATTAATCTCAATGACCTATGCTTTTTTTTAAGTTTCCGGTTGCCTAACGGTTTCTGTCCTGCGTAAAAAACGGTACCTTACCGATTCACTGAAGTTGTTGGTGTTCCGGAAGAAGTTCAAGCAGAGGTCGTACAGGCCCTGGATCAGACAGGTGTCGTCCAGCTCCAGACACAGGAACACGTCACACACGTTTTCTGCCTCCGCCTCCGAATGTAGACACTGCTGGATCGGACCTAAAGTAAAGGACATAAACGTTTTTTTTTTTCTATTTACTTAGCACATAGCAAAGCTACAATAAGCAAAACCAATAACAAAAATAGTAATATAAATGTGCAAGGGTGGTTGAAAGCTTGCAGGCTTATATGTTGGCCAAGTTTGATGATTATAAAGGATAGCTTCGTGAAGGGTGTAAGATAGGCCATTTACATCAAAGCCCTCCAACTCTCTGAACAGGGACGGGGGCGGCATCGACTTCTGGGCATCCCGAGGTCACGTTAATGAAAAGTTGGCCGGATGAAGGTCGATATTTAAGACAGTCGAAAATTCGTATGATAAGTGATTCTTTCTTCCTACTGGCTTAAAAGGCTATGAGATTTACAATGATTAATTCATTCGTTCCTTCCTTCATTTCTTCCCCTTGTGTGACATGTTCGCCACCTTGTTGCAACCCCTCTCTCAAATGCTTGATGTAGCAAGTCTGGCGTTACTCTATTGCAATTTCCGCGGCAGACCTTCACTCGCTTGTGCCTCAATTTCGAACTCTCTCTGCAAGGCCACGTTTTGCCGCTTCCATAGAAGCAAATCACCCTTTCTTTTTCGATACTCCACTTATTAGGAGGAAGTTCCACGCTAAAAGGCTTCTTACATAGAACTACACCTTTATGGAACAAGCCTCCTCGTGATTGCTTCCCTGATGGGTACAACCTTAAACCTTTCATGTCAAAGGTGAACAAACACCTTTCACCACAATCTAGTACAGACTACAGTAAACGTGTAACCCAAAACATATGGGCTCTTTGAACCTTGTTTTGTGGTGAATTTGAAGTAAATAAAAAAACCCGCTACATAACAAAATGTGCTACAACCTTGAAAAAGACTTCGTGATCAAGCACCTTGATTTTGCTAAAATAAGGGACCAACGGAGCACTCTCGAATGTTCCTTGCATATGTAACCAATCACGGGCGTATGGATTTACATCCCACCCGAGATAACGTCCCCAGCCGAAGCTAGGTACTCATTTTCATCTGAGTCGTGTCAGGGTGTAAATGTGCCTTTCCTAACTGCACAACAGTTGGGGCCTGCTAGGGATTCGAACCCAGAACCTTTAGATACTGAGTCAACAACACTAACCACAAGACTATCTTACCATATCGGTAGGCGCCACCTGAGAGAGCGCCGGTCTTAGTTTCTCATCTACCAAGCGGTTCGATTTCCATTTGTCATGTGGGGTACCATGACGCAGACCATGACAGGATACCTGCGCTTTCCCCGGCTGATTCCCTCCGTTCTAAAGCGTGATGGACATGCCAATAAGAGCTCACTAATTCTAAATGTTACAAATTGCACGCCTAAAGAGACTGGCAGGATAATCTAATTATTACCATCATTTTTTTGTCTTAGGTGCGTAATAATGAACATACATATACGTGCTACTGATCAATCATCTATCTGTTTCCTACAGTATCCTGTATGCTCCCTCTTTTAGCTCTGTTTTTGGATGATACAAATCTAATTGTGAGAACATCGAATCGGCCCAACAGATGACATAATGACATCACTCGGACTAGGTCTATGGTATCGGTAGGAGTTTTTAACTTGCGGTCAAGTACCACTGGCACAAAGAAGTAGGCGCTTTTTCCTTTATATAGAGAGTGCATCTAGCCATGACACAGATCCTTGGCGGATAATGTATCACACTTAGTTCGCATAAGAGAGTCATGAATATTAAAACAAGCAAATCGAAGCCTACAGATATCAAATATTTGCCCAAGCCGACTACCTAGAACACCGGAAGTCGATCCCGGCTTCACCACGCACGCGACTTGGTCCCAGGGTTGTGTGTACCGAGTCCCCAGGGGACGAGGAGACACAGGCGTCTGTCCTGAGTTTTTGCGAGGCCCTGAGTCGCATTATTACAGTCGCCAGCATGCCGGGACAGAACCCTTTACGACATCGTAGATATCTCATTTACGACTGCATCCGTACCGAATTACGGCTCTCTCTAGTCGAGTCAGCACTATCCAGGTCGTCTTCATCAAAAATCTATAATTTTTTGTGTGGGCGCTTTTGAACGGCCTTCATTGCGACGCGAGTATTTCTTTTTCTCCGTCTTTTTTTGCTTGTTTTTCACGTGTGGCGAAAGTTCATGCCCTAGACATGTGCGAAATAGATTTTAAGGGATTAGATGCTAAGAATAGACCAAGGAAGTGAGAACACGTGCGACTTTCTGAGGTGAAGTCTGCGGGGAGTCTAACATCGAAATTGTCACCGGACCGAGAGAACTAAAATCATACCTTCTTGTGTGTGTGTTTGAAGAACAAGACATGGTTTACAGGCGAACGATTGGAATGGCATTTCCTTTCTTCAAAGAATTTGAAAGCGGCACTTTCCTGAATTCATCGAAGCTCACGGCGATAGTTTATGGTTGGATACAAGAGACGGTTCTTGCGGACTCATGGAGGGTAAATGAGAGTAAAGTCAATCTGGATACATTAGTCCTAAAGACGTTTGACAGGTTCCAGAACGAATACTGGGTTACGCGTTGACCTGTGGGCATGTGTAACAAGACAAGCTAACCCCTAAGGGTAGGACCTTGTCCCGAGGAGTTATAATTTTTGACACTTTAGGAAGCAATATATAGGCAGAAAATTAGTCCACCGGCACTGTACCCACGTTAGTACTACAACTCTCATTTTTTCTTCTTATTTCATGCCGGCTATAAAAATACAGATACAGATTTCTGAAAGCAAAAAAAGGTAAACGTGCCTTTTCAAGAGATTCTGGCAAGATACTTAGATATGTTGATCAACCTCTCATCCGTGCCTGCACGCGAGTTTGCCGCTCTTGTACGCATTTGTTCTGTTTGACGTCCCTTCGCCACTCTTATCTTTTCGCATCCTTGACAATTTTGCACTTGTTTTACATATGTCACTGACGGCGTTTTCAGTGCCTAATGCTCTATATTACATGGGCGAGGCGGTATTAAAAAGTCGTAAGGTGCTTAAGTTTCTTTTTTTTTTAAGTACTTGAATTACATGGGAAATCGTTAGCGTCTCATGAGTATAGATTGACTTGTGACTTGAACGAGAGATTTGTTTTCTTGAGGGAAGCTCACATAATCCCTTCAGTGGACACTGTCAAACAAAACAAAATGCTCTAACACTCATGTTTGAACTAACCATAAACATCCAGGCGTGTGCGTCAGTAGTAAGAATTACACAAATAACCATCTGTAGACACCTAACAAAAACTCACATCGTTACACATAGTTAACACTAGGTGTCCCTAGCCTTTACAATTTACTCTCCCTTCTAAGAGCTATTTACCACTAAAGAATCATGAGGTCTGACTTCTACCTACCTGACCACGTATGTCCATCTGCCGAGAAATCGGCAATTACTGACATGTATCGGGTCAAATCAGGCTGTAAGGTTTGAACTATCGCAAACCGGGGCATGCCCCTACTCTTTTTCGAAAGGTGTGGTGGGTTCTTTAACGTGCGTGGGGTATGGACCTAAATTTAACGTCCTATCTGAGGGACGTCCCTAACCTAGGCTAGGTACTCATTTTTACCTCAGTGAAGTGAGGAAATTTGTGCGAAATACCTTTCCCAAGGGTACAACGTCGGGGCGCATGTCCAGACATGTCTTGGGGCAACCCGGGATCGAACCCGGGTCCCATTGTTTGACAGCCTAATGTTCTTACGCCACACGATGACCAAGACCTACGTGCGGTCGTACCACATATGCATAGAAAATATTAAGATAATCTATCAATGCATTCTCGAGTTAAAGTGTACACATACACACTAGTACACGGACAGACACACACACACACGCATATGCACCCGATACCATAACGTTTTTTGGTGAAGGTAACCAACGTTACTTACTGATCTCCGGGTCCGTTCTACGGTGGGGTAGTCTTGGAGAGACCCGGTCCACCAGGTAGGCACGGACGTCCCGCGATACTAGCAGACTCACGACTAACATCCAGCTTACAAACTGCATTATATATAAATATGTTGGTCAGCTTTTGTCTCTCTCCTGTGCAGCTGTTGCTAGATGGTTGCTGAATCGGCTGTATTAACCTTTGCCTTGATGTAGACTACTGACCGCGTGCTGCGATGATACGGTGATGACGGGGGTGTTCTAAGCTGGAATAAACGGTCGCGCTCCCGCCAGTCTACGGCTGTGGTGATTGACTGGCCTCGAGTACAAGAGAGAAGCTAGCGAGGTGGGGGACAGAATTAGAAGTAGCGAGGAGGCGGGCAGGCGGCTCGGCTTGGGTTACCGTTCGCACGTGCACGCTGTGCTCCCCGCGGTGTGGCCGGCTCTAGCGGGCGCAGCCGACATTTATACGGGCGTGAACATGCGCAGGTGGGTCCGGAGCCACGTCAGCGGAAATGGAAAAACTTTTCCCCACCGAACGCGTACAACTATCAATGTCAACCACCACCGCAGACTTGACTTTGACTGACTCGTCATTACGTATGCAATGCAGGAACGTTTCTCAATGGAACCCCCTCCCCAGGTAGGTTTCCCACTGGTAGCTGCATCATGCATAACAGGTTGATTCCTGAGATGCTGTAGCCGTGGGCTTCACGTGTTCTAGGACAATACCTTCTCCCAGCGATAAAACAAACACCGTGTCATGTCTCATTAGTCTCAGAGCCCGGCTCCCTATGCTATTCTAGGGTATCGCTTTCAGGGTCTCCTAGTGTTCTGAAAAGATACTATATCCCTTTCCACCGTCTGAGCAGTACCAGTGGCTTAGAAAAAAACGGCGATAAAATCAAATTAGTAAAAGAACCAATCACTAGTTAACATGTTTATTTCATACATTGATTGATTGATTGATTGATAGCCCCGGACCGCAAACGGATACCTTGCACAGCTGACATAGCCCCGGCACGACTAGGGCATTTTGCTCTCCTGACCTATTCTAAATCCCGGTGTACGGCTCCCGTTGGGCTGGCCGGCTTGTTGAACTGGCACGGTGCCCAGAAGAACATTCTTATAACGCTTCCTTTAGAGACCTTCTCCTACACACGAAGGCGAAGGGCGACATAGAGTGCAGAGGGAACAGGAACACACATAACGACGTAATGTCTGGTGATCAAATCCGGCTCGACATCCTTTCTATTAAGTTTAAACAGTTTTTCGGGGCCTATAAGACTAATATGCTATTCCACACCATTGCTCAAATACCAATTCCAATTTCCAGGATATAGGACATAGCTATAGTTCTTGTCATTATCCTATAAAAAACCTAATGTGACTGAGATAGACTGTCGTATATGTGCATTAGAGGAAACTTAATTATAATAGTTGTCCAGTGATTGAACGTGTTATTTCAAAATATGCGTAATCATGAGGCCGTATATATGGCCATGTCACATTTGTCCTACGATAAGTTTGCAACAGCGAATCGGGGTTATTCTTGGGACAGTCGTCAGTATGTGTCGTACGATATTCGTCTGCCTTGCGACAGAAAAGGTTATTGTAATTCCTGTGGACGGTAGTTTCAACCATAGCCTCGCAAAAAAACTATAGGGTTAAAAAAGAATATAACCACGAATGATAGTATGGCGGGGGGGGGGGGGGGGCTTATAATTACACAGTTTCTATAGGCCATGGGAGTTGAAACACTAGTATAGGCACGGATCTTTATATGTTTTTTGGTGTTGATTCCTACAACCTTCTCATCACAATTCCATTTTTTCTTTACGACATATTTTGCAACAGCGCAAACTATACGGCATAAACATATAACGTTACCACATACTCTTGGAACGACATGTGCAGGACCGACCTCTTCTCGCGTCGTTCAAAAACTTACTGTTGCTGCAATATAGGAACAAAACGAGTCTCGTTTTGAATATTGTTGAAAAAACAAGTATGAAAAATATAAAGTTTACTGCTGTATTCATATTCTTACAGTAGGGATACATCTTAAAGTTTTTTTTTTCTGGCAGCTATGCTATAAACTATTTTTTTTAATTATAAGAGAGAGATATTTACATCGCCTGTCATGTTTAGGCTGCTAGGTATGGTTACGGTACAGTATTGACAAATTCCTTAAGTTTTGATATAGAGTTTGGGGTCACCAACTTTTTATATTTGTGACAGCACTTCTACGTCTATACTCTGTGTTACTCGTCCTATTCCAGCTCTTTTATTATCTCCATGAAAAATGGATATAATTTTGGGTGTGTCGGTGTGTGTCTGTCTGTGTGTGTGTGTGTTTGTCTGTGTGTTTCTGTTTCCGGATTTTATAGTCTCATAACTCAAGAACCTCTGGATGGACTACGTCGACATTTGGTATGTGGGTAGGTGTTGGTACGACAAAGGTCAAGGTTGATTTTTGATTATAGGTTAAGCAGTCTACGTGTATATGACCGTGGCTTGCAGTTGCCTTCAAGACATATCCATTGAGCAGGAGTTCTCAATCAGAGGCTGACACATTATAGTCTCAGTACGCGAAGTTTGATCACATTTAGGGAGCATAGCGAATCGACCGGAGGCTAGTGGGTGGACAAGCTTGTTAAAAATGCAGGAACTCATATATCTGTCAGCGCCATGTACATGTGGTCATTGGGCCGCTCAAAGGTGATAACATAGTACATCTATCTTTTCGTACCTGAAACGGTACGTTGGACTTAATACAGCTGCAGGAACCAAGGTGTGAACGTGCTAAGATAAGGTTTTAACACATTGTATCCGACAGCATGTCCCAATTGTCCATTTCTATTAGACGGCTTTCGCAGAGATGGAGACAGTTATAAGACCTTTGAGTCCTTAAAGGTATTTGTCTTGCAGCGAGTTTTCAATAATTCAAATTCGCGTCAGTAAAGCCTGGCCACGTACAGCTCATGATGTATGGCACGGATGCGGACTGCTTGGACTAACTACGTCATAACAAAGTCTCGCGGGAATCACTACGTGTGAAAATGAACGAGATCTTGAAGTGCAAGAGACTTGATGACGTAATCTTCGTCTTGTGACTGACCAAACTGTCGCCTGGAGGCGAACTTTGGTCATATCCTGTTCTTAGTGCTCAAGAAGCTAGACTAGACAGCTGACAGAAGAATCCACCATCTTTCTCAGATTTTAATTAATAAGATTAGGCGTAGGCGACAGATGAAGATAGACAACCACCGCCGAGAAACTAGCACACAGGGGCCCGTGTAATAGGTCGAAAGTAATCTATCATATATGACTCTTACACTTTGACAGGTCCCACCACACCAAGATAATCATTCCCGTAAGAGTGTGTGGGTGTGTTTGTGGGTGATGTATCTATCATCATCCGAAATAAAGATTTCATCCATGTTCAAAAGGTGTAAGAGGGGAAATTGCTGTGATAGTGAAATTGTACTTAAGAAAGTATTGTAAAGATACGAGAGCTGTTCAATTAAGATATCCCTAACCCACTTCCTGTTCTTATATGAGGATGAAATTGTACATGTATGATATGAAATTGCACATGTATGATATATCTCTCAAGATTTTATTTCTGGACTCTTAACAGTTTCTGTTTTACAGCTGCTGGGTGGAGCGATGTGTGAAAGTGGAGCCATGTGAATTCAAAGCGGTCATCAGGTTCCCGAATACACAGTGAGTGCTTTTGTTAGAGGCTTTTGTAGACTAATTTACGTAAAAAAACATGAGTTATTAAGTATTAAAAGACTGAAATCTTAAATCTAAAATCTAAAATCATACGTGTGCCAAATCTCTTTAATTTCCTCTTAGCGTTTTAGCTAGCAGTTTTATATAGCCTAGCCTATGTGTAAAATAGATGCCATCTTCTATATAATAGAGTCTTTCGCCCCTAATTCGCTTTAGTACAGAATCCTTTTAACGTGGAGTATAATCAGTGTAGTAAATGACATTACGCATTACTTTCTCATTTGGGTCTTTATCAAATTTTCATACTAGTATACTGAATGAAGGGGGAGAATTAATGAAATCTTGATTTAGGAGCGACGCCTACGGTTTTAATTGATTTTTGCCAAACGAGCATTCGTTGTGTCTCGATTGTTGTGTTATCTTACAAGGAGTTTGGTGATGGACCACGGGCTTCAGGCTACGGTATTTATGTTGGGTAACCGCCGCGGTACATGTTTTCGCTCAAATGCTCCCGCAGACGGTTTCTCCCGTCGCTCACTCCGGAAACCCCCCCCCCCTCATTAGCGGGGATGGTTTCTCCCTAGGCGGCTGATAGTTACGGGGTGGCTGATAGTTACGGGGTGGCTGCAGAAAGTGTATTATTTAGCCCCCCAAAAAGCCGCTTCAGAGCCTGCAACGGAGGCTAGAGAAACGAAGTCTTTCTTGTTCTACACACGCTGCTGGTTAATTAGACAGCATAGGGTGTACAATATTCAGGTCAGAACCTAGAGTCACACGGTAATGATTGTACGTCATGGGTTAACGCGAGGGCAGGCGAGGGCACGAGGTCCGGCGCGGCTCCTCGGATACGATGCTAAATGCAACACACACACTTATGAAAGATGATAAGACATATAGGGGGCATAGCAGTCCTTCTTTATCAATCGCAATACACAGTATACATGTAACCGTTAGAAACAGCAAATATAGTAATTTCAGCAAATCTTTACTTTTTTCCTAGAAGTTTTGGTTACTGGGTCCGAGGTAATGGTTCTAATGTATCATTTCCCGACGTTTTATTGAATTTATACAAAATGCTGTGTCTATCATATATCAGATACTGACATGTATATATGTATTGACATATATATATATTGACAAGTATTTGGCTTTCCATTTCATTCTTGATTTTCTTCTTACAACATTAAATGCTAGAATTTTCCTTCCCTGTTTTTCCTGCGATTCCATCATTGTCTCCGATATTCCTAGTAACCCACCGGACCCATTAGAATACTTAGTATTAGAGCATTAGCCTCTAAATCGTATCTGTATACTGATATCACGTGGAATATAAACTTCAGACAGCCGCAGCACTACATTACGAGATGGTTGATCCAATAGCTTTAAGTATCAGCTCTTAGTAAAGTCGCGGTCTTTACTACTATGGCCCACTCTGAGAGACATCCACCCCGGTATGATACTCCCAATGGGTTTAACGTTCCAAAGAGGCCGCGGTCAAATCCGCCTACTTTCCAAGGGAAAGTAAGTTTATATAAGAAATACAACTTGGTTAACCAAGCCACGTGGGTAGAAGGCACTATGGTGTTCAACTACAAATATGTCTGAAATACAAAATAACGAAATACAAGAGGACAAAATAGTAGTTATAAGATAGTCCGTTTGAAACATCTTATAGTTCCGATTCCTGATCTTTATTTTCGCACAGTAAAGCATAGTATACTTATAGTAAAGTAATTAAAGGTAAAGTATCGTATAGTATAGGACAGTATAGTAAAGTAAACTAAAGTAAATTATAGCATAGCATTACCATTTCCCTTACATTGTAGTAATGTGGTAAATTCGGTTCATCATTCTACACAGCCCCTACAATAAATTGTTTCTTCTGACGCCATTCTCCGCCCACTTCCCCATGGCACTAGCACTTCAAAGACCACGCAACGGTCATTCATTACGTAGTGTCTGAAGAGTGTTAAGCTTATGTGCACATTTGCACATAGTGAATTCATTGAACGCAGTTTCAGTGTTCTACCGTTTGGATTATTAGTGGTTAAATCAATTAGCAAGATCAAATCACACTTTTTTGTATGCTAGGGGCGGTGCTAATCTCCGTTTCTATAACCCTTGGGCCACACTGTGTCACTTTATTATACAGGGGACTAATCCACTGGTACTGGTGTGTGTCAGTTAAACTGTCATATTCGTCCGTCAATAATTTCAACAGGTTGGAGAATGACTGAATTCCCTGATTTCCGTGATGAAGATGTCAGACAGTCATCGAAACGTTGGCTCATGTGAATATTTGGTTGTGAATAAACGAACTTTAATTTGCTATTCTGTCAATGATTCTTTCTGATGAGTATGTTTCATTGACTATGAGTGCAGCTTGCGGGGAAATCAGTACGTATCATGATTTGGCAAAAATCTATGGTATGACCCCACCGGGATTAGAACCTGCGACTCCCCGAATGCAAGGCGAACACTCTTGCACTAGGATAAAATTGCGTGGTAGACTTTGCGCAATACCTTCTATGCGTAAGGGTTCAGACCACTAATTTTTATCTAGATCTCTTCAAAGTATTCCTGATAGTTTAATATGACAGGTGTAAAACACTTCCTATCTAACTGTTATCATAGTTTAGTCTAACAGGTGTAAAACACTTCCTTTCTAACTGTTATTATAGTTTAGTCTGACAGGTGTAAAACATTTCCTATCTAACTGTTATAATAGTTTAGTCTGACAGGTGTAAAACACTTCCTATCTAACTGTTATAATAGTTTAGTCTGACAGGTGTAAAACACTTCCTATCTAACTGTTATAATAGTTTAGTCTGACAGGTGTAAAACACTTCCTATCTAACTGTTATAATAGTTTAGTCTGACAGGTGTAAAACACTTCCTATCTAACTCTGTCTGATAAGTGTAAAACAGAACCTATCTATTAAACAGAAAATCCTAGATGAACATAATCATGGTTCTATATAAGACATCAACATCAAGTAGCAATAGGATGACTGCCTGGTTGATCAAGTGCTGTGTTAATGATAAACCACGGTTAATCCGATAGGGAATTTCGTGGGGGAAAACAGATGACTTGTTGTTGAGACCAGCTTAGGTCGAGTCAGGACAAGGTTGATTAGAAAGTGCGTGTATCAAGATATATATCTTTTTGTAATTGAAAGCGGCATGATAATGCTTATCTAATTAGGTGTTTTCGAAGCCGTTTTGATTAGGGATGCAATCATTTAGAAAATCAATTCGACGATGCCATTCAAAATGTGAAGAGGGAGTTGAATGTAAGATTTACCGATTTCGTAGCTGTGTGTATTTGAATTCAACTTGAAATGCTCGTTTTCAGATTGCAATATAGTCCTATACTTTCTTGTGGCCAGTTATTTGGACAATTTTCTCTTTAAACTATCATAGCACCCTTTTTGATGGAGTAGACTTTCTATCCTTTCCGCTGGATGGAGATCGTTGTGTAACAAAAATGACATTTGTATAACCCATTTCTTTATGAATTGAAAAAATATCCATGATGTAACCGTATGATTTAGAAGGCAACAAAACACATAGAATTTACAAAATACTGTTCTTTATCAATACAATTCGCTCTAACTAATGTTGAGGTGTTCTGGTCACTCAGCGCTCACCGGAAGATGGGGGGGGGGGGCACCTGCTAACAATCATTGGCGGAGGTTTCTAGGAAAGGTCTACAACTCACGTTTTCATGCCTACGGATTCTACGGAAAGCCCCACAAGTAGTGCGGCTCTTTTCATGTTAGGCAATGAACTACCGGTGCTCTGTTTGTGCTATCTTTTAGTCATAGCATCAAATCTCTCTAAATGTTGTAGGATTTAAGTGTTCCGTTTGAATCTTTGATAGCAGGATGTTGCTTTATTCCTCCTTTAGTACCGGTAATTACTTGTATTACTGCTATCCTGACAACTTTCGATATATTGTGGCTGACATTTGGAATCATGTTCACAGCCTCGCAAAAAAGCACGATTATGTTAACTTTCATGATTTTCAGAAATATTTTTGTGATATATTGCAAGTTTTATAAATATTTTGCTATAATTGTAAAATATTTGATGATTCCAGTGCCATGTTTTATGAAGTTATGATTTCAAATCTGTCTTTTCACGTACGGATAGCGAAGGTGAACCCATGCACATTCGTGTGAGGGAGCCTGTTAGTCATGCTCTTCAAACACTATAGCTGATGACGCATACTGAAAGGCCAGGAGTGCTAAGACTTTAAGAACTCTAAGATATCATCTTGACCATGACCGAAGAGAGGCGAAAGCTGGGACGACTTTGAGCCAAGCATACATTTGACCTCTTTCGTCGTAAAAAAAAAAAGATGAAATCGTCATGTTCTAGTGTCTACTGCAGTCATTAGTATTCTAGCACATCATTGCATGACCCGACGCGAGTTGACTCTTTGTCCCTGACGTTATCCCATTACGACCACACAAAGGTCCTAACGGACTCATTTTCCGCATCATCAATCGACCGGCAACGGTTGGTAAGGAATAAGGATAAAAGGCGAAGGGATCGAACGCGTGTCTTGCCTTGTGTACATCTCTGTCTAAGCTACCTGTATAGTAAATAACATGAAAATCTGTCGCTCCTCTCTTCAGTTATTCTCCTTCAAAGATTTTGACAAATACGCCATTGCAGTTCCAGTGACACATACCAGGGGGCCCAAAATCGACCGCAAACACACTAACCTTGCATGATTTGCACTTCAGTGTGTACATCTCTATCCACCCTACCTGCGTACCAAATAACATGAAAATCTGTTGTTCCTTTCTTCAGTTGTTCTCCTTTAGAACATTTTTACAAACAGGCCATTGCAGTTCCAGTGACACATACCAGGGGTTGTTTTCGGTTGTTTTCGGTATTTAGCGATTCTGTTGCTTTCGGTTGTTTTCGGTTGTTTTCGGTTGTTTTCGGTTGTTTTCGGTATTTAGTGATTTTGTTGTTTTCGGTTGGGTCTCACTAAATACCGAAAACAACCGAAAACAACCGAAAACAACCGAAAACAACAAAATCGACCTTGACCTTTCTCCTCCCAGCCCATACCCACATACCAACTGTCATTACAATCCATCTACACGTTCTACAGTTATGCTGACTTTAAGCATCCGGCGACACACATGCAAAATTCAGTTTCATTTGCATGATTTGCACTTCAGTGTGTACATCTCTGTCTAACCTACCTGTGTACCAAATAACATGACAATCTGTCGATCCTTTCTTCAGTTATTCTCCTTAGGAGATTTTTACAAATACGCCATTGTAGTTCCAATGACACATACCAGGGGGATTGACCTTCCTCCTCCTAACACCTACCCACATACCAAATATCATTACAATCCATGTACATGTTCTACAGTTATGCTGACTTTAAGCATCCGGTGACACAAACATACACACAAACACCAAGCGCACGCAAAACAGTATCTCCATGAAAAAGCCTTTTTTCATGGATATAACAAGAGTTTGGAGACAATGACCTCAGTTTGAGACCCCCGGTTTGATTGGAACTTGTTGAGCACCAGCTATTATAGTGCATATGATAAGGCTAGGGCTATGGCATTAAGAAACACCTTATGAGATCTTAAATGTCTTGTTTCTTTCTTGTGACAGTACCTTAATGTTGTAAAACAAACGTCTGAGTACAGTCAGTCCGATTACCTTGATGTCCTCATCCGACCTTGGAATGAAATGTACTTATCTTCTCTGTCAGATCTTCTGTGATCATTTTGATACTGACTCAGTGAGGATCTTTTCCCAGCGTCACTGAAGGCACCGTTCATCTGTGTTTTGAGTGGATACAAATCCCATGTTTTGGCTACCGTAGCCAAAACGCTACTTAAGGCTCAAGTTTCTAAACTACCTACGACCCATTTTCAAAGTAGAACTATCACAATCTTAAATGACACCCACTGCCACGAAAACCATCTTGTACACGTATTCTAAGAAACACCGACTCATATCTTGATTTTGGCGACGCCTCAGGGGGGAGCCAATTTTTTTACTATATTGTGTGCAGATTGCAAGAATTCTAGGAATTGTACAGGAATGTGAAAGTCCATGGGACGATAACTCAAGAATGGCTTGATGTATTGTCTTCATATTTTGTAGGTGGGTAGGTCTGTGGGAGACCTTGAAATGATTGGATTTTGGGCCCACTAGCGACTTTCTATGGTACTGCAGGGGAACTTTCACTTTCCAAATCTCGTCTTCTGACCATGCTATAGTCATGATTTTTAAGTGGTGGATAGCTCTTTGTTAGGAAAATATGTCCTGTAGATTAGGACCCCCCAGCGGCTATTTTTGGAACTGCAGGAGCTGATTTTGACTCAAACTTTGAAAGAGAATAACGCAAGAAGGGGATGACGGATCATCATAATTTTTGGTGTCTGGATAGCTTAAGTGATGATTTACATAATCATATGCCAATTACGCAAATCAATACCTGATTTGCATAATTAATGAGGACAGTTGATAAATCAGCTGCATTCTATTATAGGACTCTCAAACACATGATATATGTAACCGAGAAAGAGATAAATATCGATAGATATCAATTATGCAAATTGATACTTAATTTGCATAATTAACGACAAAATACTATAAATCCATAGTGGTAAATGATGGGGATTTCATTTTTGCACCATTTGGAAGTTTAGTAAATGTGGCCACTAAGACACAAATCTTGCATAGAGGGCCTCATTTACATAATTTATGAGGAAATGGTACGATATCTTTTTTTTGGGAAACAAGATTTTCATACATTGGAGAACTTTTGGTAGAGAAGGTGATCGACTGATATGATTTATGCCTATGCGAGGTCCTTATTTGCATGTGGGCTAAAAACGAAAACGTTCACAGAGGCCACCGTCGCCATGGCAACATCTTTTTATGTTGCCAATCTTGTTAAACATGTTTGCCTTCTGAGTTTAACAATTTAAATTACATGTTTTTTCGCTTTATATTTCTTGCACAGATAAAAAGTTCTTCACAAGTTAAAGAATTGATCAAATCAGATTTGCACGGTCAACGGTCTCTTTTCAAATTTTCAGTAAGCAGTATTTGTACAAGAATAACATACATATGTATATGTCACGAATGACGTCATAAGTCCAGGTAAAATGTGGTGTAGTGACTAGTAATCCGCGTCCTATCCGTTCATTATTAGTTAGGATTGTAGTGTGCGTAACCCATAGTGACCCTGCCTCTGGACCAACAGCTTGGGAGTTCCAATCCCGTCTGTGTTGCTCAACAAATATGCACGCTACTGGAAAGGGTTGCAGTACTAGTGCTTAGGACAGAGTCCACTGTTCATTGTGCCTGTCGGAAAGAGGTAGGGGAATTTCCCGATACAATGAACTGTATATACTGCACATAGTGTCTATCTTCTCTGTCACGATCAGTAGAAGATTAGCTCTTCAGTGAGCTAAACTAGTTTTCATTGCTTGATATATAGGGGATCGAACCAACTCGAAGTACATGATTGCAAGTCACAAACCATCCTCCGATATCGATTTGTTTACTCGATTTCTATTTTACATGCCCAACTTGCTCTTGACGATATGGCCCGCCTTCATGCGAACATACATTGTATAACAAAAGGTAACTGTCATCCGTTGATCCAACACAAAATGTTCAATAGGCCTAATATGCCTCATTACCTTAGTGCGTCATGTCGCCTACCTTACGGAATCTATAAGCTATATATCAAACTCTTTGACAGTTTCCCCTGACAAAATACATAGTTCTTTTGTTACTGAACATCTAGTTTAAGATACTTACAATTCATTGAGTGTTTGTTGTTCCTTTTTAGTGAGTGTGCTTTTCTGAAGGGCGCCGGTATAATTACGGAACAACTGAGAACTTCATTGTATCATTTCGTGAATGAGGTCATGGGAAAGTTAAGTGAAGAGGCGAGGGTGTATTTGCGCTCTTACGTAAAAAACGAAGCCGTTCATTCTTATTTAAGAGCATTAGCTTTCGAAAACACACAGTTACCAAAGCCATATGACGTCAGAAACATGATATGTTGGTGTAATACATGTATTTGGGCGGTCACCTTGGTGATGCTGGGCTGAAATCTAAAACAGAACTTATGACTTCCCTTTAGACGTCATCATTGTTCGTTGAATGGCTTTTGAAATCACACTGAGTTTAAAATAGTCCTGATATGTGTCCGGCAAGCAGATACGCGCATATACACCTGTGTAAATATATCGGGTTTCAAGTATACTTGGTTTTGTTTACTGACGATTATATCATTACACATGGGAAAAGTGGCTACGGCAAAGACAGGCGGAAATAGAGACTTATTGTGTCAAAACAAAATGCAAATATTTACAAAGAAATGCCTGGTGTCATCTCTATAATCGAACCGTCATACGATAGATAGCCGATAGAAAATCGAGAACGTTCCCAGAACAGCCGTGGATTTGTCGTACAACACTAAGCCGTCTTGCGACGGAACACTTTGTCGTAAATCTTTGTCGACCATTACTTCTCAGTAATAGCCTAGCTGAAACTCCTACTAAGAAGTAATCGTGTAACAAACACTTGATTAGATACATCTATCTAAGTTCTATGTACTTCATGTATGGACGTGATGTGACCTATATAACGGACAATGTGTATCGTATAGGAACTAAAAGACGCCATGAAAGGTCTCTAGACGAAGGACCTTTCAACACTTCATGACTTGAGACGAAATATTACAGACTTACTTTGTAAAGTAGATTAAATGTCGGTTGTGTTACGATATTGTAGACAATAAAAACACGTTACTATCTTTTGATATAAAATCCCATTTTCTTCTCCTAAGGTTGTAAAGGTGATCTTTTAAATTCCATTTCTTCCAAGTCTAATCTATAAGTAAGGAAATACGTCTCGCCGAGGGGCAGGACATTGCACCCCACTACAAGAAGAGGTCATGTTGTCTTTCAAGCATTGATAGTGTAGGTGCAACTACATGGCGTCAGTCGACTGTGGCGTTTTGTGTTAATGGCATTCTTTCCACGTTTTTGTAAACAAGCTAAGGAAATACGTCTCGACCAGGGCAAAGCAACACTAAACTATTAGAAGAGGTTATTTGCAGGTGGAACTATCTGGCGTCACTAGTGTTATATAGACTCAAGCTTTGTCAGAGCGAGGTTTTGGTGTACGTCATTGAGCGTCACCTAACCTCTGGGAACGTCTCATAGTGTCTGCTACCATGAAGAGGCTCATTGTGACTGGTGGTTGTTTGTTTCTGGCGTCGTGACCGGCTTTTAAATAAATCAGATTTCTCTCACTAATTCTGTTGAATGGAGAAACCACCAGACATGTTTTCGTTAACTCACTTTACAAGCACATGCTAACGTTACCTTTAGCTGTCAGTCATACATACGAAGAGACATTTAGAGAAACCGATAGACAGAACACGTGAAAATATCTATCGTATCAGGTGCTTAAGCAGTGCTTGAACAATGTGTACAGGTTGGCTCGAGTGGTAGTGATTCAACTCAAGGATATTTAACACAGGTAAACAGAATTTTGTTCGCTTGAACTATGCGAGCATGCAGGTTCAAATAGATGAGACCAACAACTGACGAAGATCTGAAGAGCTTCTTGGGGGGGGGGGATACGGAAGGTCTTGTATGGGGTCACTACGACTAGACCCCCCCCCCCCCCCCGAAAGTTGCTGAGGGAAAGTATATTCAATCCCAAAACCTTCCGAGGAAATGTGATTTTGTATCCATATACGTCCCAATCAAAGGCATTTGCTCTTTAAATGTTCAAACAGCAACAGTTGTAGATGGATCAACTTAAAGTTTTAAAATCTTTTAGTGCACAGAAAATGCGCACTCATCACGCTGTAGCACACACACACACACACACACACACACACACACACACACACACACACACACTCCTTTCATCTAAGGCGACGCTAATGGATTCCACTTTGTGGCTACAGTGTACTGAGTTAAACTCTAAAGATTCTTTACACGATAAGGATAAGCCACCGTCCTACTTTCATAAACCATGCAGTAATTCAGTGGTACAGAACTAGGCCATCTCGGGAGCAAGACATCACTAAGACGCTCAACTTAATCCTCCTAAAAAGAGCGAGGATTAGGATAATGCCCCACGGTCTCCCGATACAAGACCCACTTCACGGCGTACGGATCTGGAGTAGTTGATGTAGATCCAATTCTGGCGTTAAGAAGATAAATATTTATGATAAAAGAAAGGGAGGACCTCTTCATCTTTAAACAAACCGCCGCCACTATAGCTATGAGACCACGAAAAGGTTAAAACTAAGGAGGTAGAATTACTGGTATTACAACTGTTTGTAGTTTTTGAAAATGAGGTCGTGGCTTTTTTGTGAAGATTATGTCTTTGAGGTTTGGTAAAATACAATTAGTCTTTGTACTCATTCTTGTACAAGTGAACAATATGTATAAGTGGCGCCTGGTTAACCAACAATAAAGGAGATAGCAACCTGTTACAAGGGGGCGTTGTAAGTTGTGATCAGATTCTCTAGAAAGTCAATAAACTAGATAGTCCACAAAACACTAGGTGGTTCTAGTATGTCATGTAATTTTCTATCTACCGTGACTAAAACTATCATCAAACTTAAAGCAAACGGACGGTTTATACAATAGCACATTGATATACATCTCGATAGTTAAGGAATTACGCATTCTATGTGACGGTACCTTTAACACGCCTAATAAAGCATGGGATAATGAAACGCCATGTTTATGAGCCGCATCATCTTATCTGTAATCTGCTTTCCAATGATAATCTAGCACTTAACTGTTAACGGTCTCTGTCTTCAAACGATAAGGCATTTTGTATTTCTCATTGTCAAGTACAGAACGTTTCACCGTGAGGAATTGTGCTTTATTTGTGATGATTAAATTCATATGGAAGCTATTCGCATGATATGCTAAACGCATTGTAAAAGTGCACGATTGTGTGTGGTGGGGGGAGTTGAATGTTAGCTTCGGTCGTCTCCCTCACTGAGTGTCCCACAGTCTGAGACAGAGACGGAGGGGACACTGGGATTGGCGTAGAGGACCTGGGGACAGCTATGGGTGATCCACTTCTGTTTGACCTCGGTAGGGCCACGCGGACTTCTGTATACATGCCCCGCCCCCTCGCCCCCAGAAGTTGGCAGAACGACGGATGAATCTGGCCTCTATAGCAGACTCTGTCGCTGGTCTGGAAGTACAGATACAATAAAAAAACAGCATGCATAATGAGTCAAGAAATAGGCCCCTACTAGCCACCCGATCGAAACCTCTGCTTGGAGATGATACGATCATACCACTATCTCATGAGGTTGCGGAAAACCCCAAGATCGAGAAAGAAAGGTAATTCATTTGACAATTGTCGGACTCTTTCCTGCCATAGCCACTCATTAAATGCCCAGATTTCACCCAAAAAATCCCACCAAGAACGATTTTTCAATGGTTTAAAGCCTTGTTTATTTATCTGACTACGGGGTCTATGCGCAGGCACTAACTGTTGCGCCCCTCCCTGTAATCACTGGGATACTGCAAAAATTAAAGTAATCGCTAAACGTCCCCACAGTGATGCCATTGCCACCTGAGCACCTAGTTAGGGAATCATGGTAAAGTTGCATAGCAGCGCAATGTATTTTGGCAACATGGATTTTAACTGTTTTAAAATGATCATAGACTGACGTTCGCAGCGCATGGTATTTTGACAATAGAGATTTCACTAGTATTAGATAGAGAAAGTTTGTTGCAAATTTATACCCGTTAAGGCTAATTGCAAGTACATGTACTGCACATGTGACACGGAGTGGACGCACAAACAATAATAACAATATAACATATGACTACTCTAGTCTTAGCTACTGACACTATAGCTAAGTTCTAACTTTAACATTAAAAGGACCATAGATTGACAGCCTTTGTCGTGCTCTTGCGTATTTGGAAGGTAACTAAATGTGTAAAGTCGGCTAGAGTGCAAAGTAGTCTGTGCCATTATGACTTCTCAATCGAGTATTGAGACACGATAAAGCAATATAACGTTAGATATTTACAAAACTCATTAGATATTTCACGGCGGTATTATGTCTACGAACGTTTTTTTTTCAATTATATTTTTCCTTCCGTGTTTGAGATACACAAAACGAAAAATGTTGTTTTTACGGAAGATTTTGAAATTGATGTGAAATAGGTGATCCATAATCTTCTCTGGCCAAGCTGATATTCTGAATAAAGATCTTTTTGTAAGACCCGCCAACAACGCTGCCTCTATGATGCAAGGTGAATAACAAACAATCGATCAGGGGTGGCCTCCGGTCCTGTCTCCGGTCCTGTTCTGTCCTGTCCTGTTTAAGCAGGCGGTGCCCTTTGTGACCCTTTGTTGTTGACATCGTCCGCCCGAGAGAGTTCAACACTTGAGGGCACGGCCTTGTTCGTTGAATGGACTGTCCTATCACTCGTGGAAATACAATTTTATTCAACTTTATTGTCAACATTCAACATCATTTCATTCTTTAAGGTATGCGTTAAATAGTATTCCTCATGATGATAGATCCTCAAGATCTAAAATCGTAACGGTTATACATCAAATGGTGAATGCTTACAGGAATATCATAAATATTTAAGAAATGGTCTCGTCCGACGAAGGTCAACTGAGGTCATGATGATCACACACCACCGACAGTGTCCTACCAAGGAGGTTATCCTATTTTAACCTCCTTGGTCCTACAGTTTCCGGTGTGTGGACACAGAGATGATCTCAAACGAACGTACGCTGAAAAATACCCGGTATTATCATACAAAATAGTACAACAAATACAAAGAACTAGGTGCATCCCCACCATGCTGAGCTCAGTGTGGACCCAGCCCGGCCGGGAGACCAGGGTAAGAGACCCGATGCTCGACAAGGAAGAAGACGAGCCCGAACACCGCGGGCCAGTACACGACATGGAGCCGGGGGAACCCAGGGACCAGTGGGGTCGTAAGGCCGAGTTTCTCCTGGCCATGGTCGGCTATGCTGTCGGACTGGGAAACGTCTGGAGGTTCCCTTACCTCTGCTACAAAAGCGGTGGCGGTATGAAGTTGTACAAACCGCCAAACGGATATTATTTTAGTCCATTGGCATGACAAACTGATGAATAGTCAGAAGTTTTGGAGTTTCCAGTTGTGCAAGATAACTTAATTATGAAATCTGTCAACAGAACAATTTTGTTAACAAGGCCGACTTTATATACTCAGGGCTTAGTAACGGTCAGAATAGTTTTGTTTACGAGGCCGTGCCTAGGGCTAGGTACTATCTAAAACTGGTCCGACCACTCTGGTGATCAATTCTTGTGTTGAGTTTTGCCCATAATTATCTCCATGAAAAATGGAGATATAGTTTTGGGTGTGTCTGTCTGTCTGTTTGTTTGTTTGTCTGTCTGTTTGTCTGTCTGTTTGTGTTTCCGCACCATTCCAGTCAGCATAACTCAAGAGCCTCTTGATGGATTACAATGATATTTGGTATGTGGGCAGGTGTTGTGAAGCCGAAATTCAAGGTAGATTTTGGGCCCCCTGGTATGTGACCTTGGTACTGCAGCAGAAATTCCATTTTTGTATCTTTTGACCTGGACGTGCTGTGGTCTTGATTTTTGGGTGACAGATAGCTTGTGATGTAATAAAAACATGGTGTAGGTTTGGGCCCCCTAGCAGCTTCCTCTGGAACTGCAGGGGCGTTTTTGTGAAAATCTTCTTAGGAGAATAACTGAACAAAGGGACAACGGATTTCCATGATATTTAGTATGCAGGTAGCTTAGATAGAGATATACACAATGAAGTGCAAATTATGCTAATTAGGACTTAATTTGCATAGCTAATGAGGAAAATCTATATTTGCAGTGTTTTCCATTATAAGACTCAAATACATGTAACGTATGTAGTCTATGGAAAGTGGATCATCAACAGATACCAATTATGCAAATAAATTCCTAATTTGCATAATCAATGCAAAACACCATATCTCATCTAAATTGGTAAATTATAGGACTGTCAATATGATACTTAGTATGCAGGTACATGTAGCTTAGACAGAGATATACATAATGAAGTGCAAATTATGCTAATTGTGACTTAATTTGCATAGCTAATGAGGAAATTCTATATTTGCAGTGTTTTCCATTATCAGACTCAAATACATGTAACATATGTAGTTTATGGAAAGTAGAGCATCAACAGATATCAATTATGCAAATAAATTCCTAATTTGCATAATTAATGCAAAGACACCATAATTCATCTAATTGGAAAATTATAGGACTGTCAATATTGCAACAAGATGCCTAGATTTGAAATATAATAGTCGACAACACATCTTAGGACACAAATTGAATGAGAGAACACAGTGTAACAACTAACAATTCTTTTATTCATCATGAAGACAGCAATAATTTGAATAAATCAGTTGAACTTGAACAGCAGCTGTTGTCCAGTCCTGTTACTTTCCATATCCCATTGAATTTGCAGGCCTGCAGAAACATAGTATGTTAAAAAGGCAAAATTAGTTGCTTCTTAACTCTTCGCATGCATTACTACATATCTACCTACTGCTTTAGAAATCCTAATGAATAATAGCAATTATTCAAGAGCCAAATATGGACCAACTCACTCGCCGCTAGCGCTACTAGTCTCTCGTACAGTTGCGCAAACGTCAGCTCCCTGACCGACATCGAGAGCGTACCAATCAACAACAATGGTGCCGCCCTTTTTCACTTTTATGCTCACATATTTAGCGACCGAACCCACATGCTCTGAGGAATTATGTATTTCGTGTGACGAGTTTTACGTTAATCTTACGATTTGCGGCACTGTCGTAACCCTTTGGTCAAAGTTACAGGAAGCTGAATTTCTTGTTTTTTTCTTCTGGGAACAGACCAAAATCAATGCGCGCGCGGACGTCATCCATAAAAATTACTTGGTGCAGCCTTATTAAGTATTAGGGAGATAACCAACCGACAGGCTGGCATTGCCTTTCCTAGGTTAACTAGCTAACACATGTACAGAACACTCTAGACTAAAGGCAGCAAAATTCAAACAGAAAATTTGACATGTGCAACTTAATGTGTGTGTTTTTTAGGTGCCTTTCTCATCCCTTACTTTATCATGCTGTTCCTGTGTGGTATTCCCCTCCTGTACATGGAGCTGGCAGTGGGACAGTACACACAGCAGGGGCCTGTGGGGGCGCTGGGCAAGATTTGCCCTCTTCTCAAAGGTATGATACCACGGATACTTTTTTGCAGGTTTTGCAAAATTTCCCTGTGAGCCACAGCAGGATAAGCTTGATAAGGTAAAGATTAATTGTGGTATAATAAAGTCCAAGATAGTGAATATTCAAGCACTGGCACAGGTGACAACATAATTGCTATACAGCATGTGCCTTCTGTGAATTTGATATATGACTTTTGACTTTCTTTTTCAGGTTCTTTGGTGCGGTTTGTGTGGTTTCTTTTATCAACATCAATAGACATATGTACAAAGGTTTTATGATCTAGATCTGCACTCACCCAATATGTCCTTTGGTTCTGTCAGTTCTCATCCCCAAACTTACCCTGATCAAAAATCTGTTGAACAGGTAGAATCTTACTATTATAAATGTATTCAACCTTGTTCCTGCTTGACTTTATTATTTGATGCTTTACAAGTTTAGCTTGCAGACAGTGGAGTCTTTATTAATAGAGCAGTACACTGCAGAATGATGATTAGTGTCATCAACCAGCAACAAGGTACAAAATAACTTATCACAATATAGCCAGTAATATACTCCTGGTCAGCATATACCCAGGTACATGCTGGCCAGGGGTGATTATTCAGTGGCCGCTACACTGGGTACCTTGATACGATGGTACCCCAAGTTAACTACTGTATGCTGTCTACTTGTTATCCTTTGGAAGGGGGGGGGGGGCGCTTTTACTGTTATTACTATTATTAGCAATAAAGAATTAGGCCATGTAGCATTTCCCTCATATTTTGTATTTTTAAATCATAATAAGTAGATAGCTTGCCGTTCAAAAATTTTGACAGTGTCAGAATTAAAAAAGAAAATGTTTGGACTTTGATTCAAGGCTATAAATAGATTAATTCAGCACCATGATGTCAGAAGCTTCAAGTGTGAGGAGTCACAAGAGGACAAGAAAATCCTACATGGCACTTTTTTGTTGAGATTTTCAACCTTAGTTTCCAGAATTGTACGCAGATGATGTTTCAGATTGTTTTGACTCTGGCAGGGATTAAAACTGAAGTCTTCAACTGTGACTATCGGTCCATGCATAATGATTACAGTGTTTCCGACTGTGGCTGTTGGTAACCGTTGATCTTTCGCAGGAGCTGGATTGGCCACAGTGGTGATCACATTTCTCTTCGCCACCTACTATAATGTCATCATCACCTGGGCTCTGTACTACCTCTTCAACTCATTCCAGGTGGGTGAAAGGAACTAAAAGAAATAACTGTTGTCATTTTTGTTTGTTTGTGAAAGATTCATGTCATGTCAAGTCACATTTATTATAAGTATGGGTACCATGTAATTTTCTTGTGTAAATATTAATTTCTATGTAAACATTTTATGGATCAATTGGTGCTAAAGCTTCATGTGACCACTAGTTTCCTGGCCTGTATGTGATCGCCTGCTGATTTTTCAAGCAATTTGAACTTTGAATTAAGTTTGCATCCTGACTGTCATGATTATGTTGGCCATTATGACACCTCCATAGCTAAAAAGTGTGATCTTGAATTGAGGAAATGCAGAATATTGGAAAAAATTCAATTTGAAATACAATGTGTCAGTCTGATTTGAAATTTTGTTTTTTCTAAGACACTAACTGCATTGTGCATTTGATGTAAGGCAATATATAGCAGAAACTAAGTTGACATATATTAAGTTCTTGTGTTGAAATGAGATTTGTGGTTGTTTCCACAGGAGCCACTGCCGTGGGCAAGGTGTGATAACCCCTGGAACACTGGAAACTGCACGACTGGTCTGAACCGCTCCCTTCTCCACAACGACAGCACTTCGCCTAGCAACGAGTTCTTCTAGTATAGACGGTTTTATTTTCATTTTCAAAACTTTGCTTTTCTTGCAAATCATCGCAGATTATGGAACCAGGTTGAGTGTTGTCAGAAGCTTTCTAATTAAGGCCCTAGCATATTTGATGACAACTGTTAAGTTAGATATGATTTGGAATGGCTTAGGTGTGACAAGTCGCTCAGTGTGATATGATTAGCCGTCACAATGTGCCTGCAAACATGATGTGCTATGCTGAATGGTAGTTATACCAGCTAATTCAGATTAAAGAAATAAAAACTGAAGAGAAAAAAATTCTCAACACGATGTTTTTTTGTGTTTCCAGCCACAATGTCCTGAAGATCAGCAGTGGGATTGATGAGTTTGGAGCCCCTCAGTGGGATCTGTCCCTCACCCTGCTGCTGGCTTGGATCATTGTCTACCTGTGCATCTTCAAAGGTGTAAAATCAACAGGAAAGGTATGAAAACAGTTGTGTGACACTGTTTTTACACATTATCTTAATCCTTTAACATCCGTTTTAGACAGTTGATGATACAAAACTATAAGGATGTGTTACACAAACTAAGCTTGCACTAATACACAATCATAGCTTGCACTGATTGAGTCCCCTTTCCCGAGACCTTGTAGCTGTTCACTTCTCGGGCAGGCTACTGATTCTTAGAATGAGTCTAAATACCAATAAAAGCTCAGAATTCTTTCTCACTTTGAATATCTGTCCAATTTGTCCAATTGGAGCTTGACTGATTCTGTCACCATGGAAACCAGTCATAACAGCCTCCAAGGCTGATAACAACAGGTGTCTCAATTTCAGTTCCAGTCCAATACATGTATCACTAGACCAATATTATCATCAAAATGATATTCATAACTCGGGCATGATTTTATGAAATCCATGTCTTACCTCCACTCACAGGTGGTATATTTCACTGCGACGTTCCCGTATATCGTGTTGATTGCCCTCCTGATACGCGGTGTGACGTTGGACGGAGCAGTTGATGGAATCATGTTCTTCCTCAAGCCCAAATGGTACCTCTTGGGTACTGCTGAGGTCAGTCAAGACTTAAACATGCAGTTTTGTCAACTTTGATACATCTGCCGGGTACCTTAAGACCGCCAAACATTCAAAGTTGTCTGCGTACTAAATGCTGCATTCAGTAATCCCTGAGGTATGCACAATTCATGTATCACATGGAATAGTCTTAGCAATTATAATGCGGTAGAAGTCTAAAATTTCCTCATCAATTATGCAAATAACATCCTACTTTGCATAAATGTCATCTAAATGTCAATCAGCACTTGAGCTACCATACCAAAAATCATGACGATCCATCAAATCCTTCTTGACTTATCCTCTTTCAAAGATGTTAACAAAAATGCCCTGGCAGTTCCAGAACAACTACCTGGGGGCTCAGACCTTAGCCACTTCATCATAACATCAAAAGCTATCTGCCACCAGAAAATCGAAACCGGAGGTTCCACTGCAGTACAGTCAAAAGCCTCGAGGGCACCCAAAATCTAACCATTTCCGGTTTTTATTAAAACCTTCCAACACCAAACATAGAATCAATCCATCTGGCAGCTGGTCTTGAGTCATCTTGGTGACCAACAGACAGACAGACACACAGACATAAAAACACCGCCCAACGTATAAGCTTCTTGACAATTTAGGTAACAAAGCTGATTTTTTAAATTTGTATGATACTTCTTTTTATCTGTGTAGGTGTGGATCAATGCTGCTGCTCAGAACTTTGGTTCTATCGGCATCGCCTTCGGAGGTTGTATCACCTTATCCAGCTACAACAAGTTCGACAGCAACGTCTTCAAGTGAGAGATTATATACTGTCATTCATTACAGGAGTGAAGTAGAAGAAAATAGAAATTATACGGTTTCAGGATAGTATCAGACTAATAGTGTTATGATGTTGAGAGCAAAGTCTTGATATCATATTGAATAGCTGTTTTGTTTAGGACAATCAGTAACTGTCATTTATGATGTGGCGTCGATGGCCCAGTGTTAAGGGTTGTGGACAGGGGATCGACATGTTTCAGGCTCAATTCCAGTTTGCATCAGTCCTGACGTTGTGTCCTTGGGAAAGGTAGACTCTCCACACTCCACTCTGGTGTAAATGGGTACCTGACTTTGGTTGGGGAGGTACTACTCAGTCACTCACTCTAAGAAATCAGGCATGTAAACACTCCCTCCAGCCCAATACTGCCCCTATGGCCTTTACATTTCTATGAAACTACATTTCACAACTTCTTTTCTACTCAATTACTTAAATGACTTTGACCCACAGGGACACGTTGATGATCGCGTGCATCAACTCGGCAACAAGTCTCTTGGCGGGATTCGCCATCTTCTCCATCATGGGCTACATGGCGTTCTTACAGGGCACTTCTGTTGAGGAGGTAGCTACTCAAGGTATAACACACATCAGCTACATTATCCTTCCTATGCCATGTATGGCATATTGGGCAGTGCCCACCTCATTTCTTAGCCTTTGGGGCCACGCAGTTGTGCAAGCATGACTTGAAGATAATTATTTATTGATAAGTCCACTGGTAGTACTTTTTTTAAAGTGCTGATCAGAGAGGCTGTATGTACTACTTACTTTATTAGGACTTGTTCAGGGAATCAAAGTACTGATTTACTGCATGTAAAGTGAGGCCACTGCTGTTGTGTTTCACTCAGATACTATTCAAGATATGATCATTTAGGAAAAATGTGAATTTAGGAAACTTTTTTATCAATAACTGTAAATGCAGACTTGTTTCAGCCGCATTTAGCTTGATACAACAGAGAAACTTTTTTCCCTTCCAACCATGAAATTTAGTCCCTGCAAAGTTAAATTAATTTACAGTGATGTTAACCTTATACAGTACAAATGTAACTGAATGTTTCCACTGATGTAAACTGTAGGTCCAGGACTGGCGTTTGTGGTGTACCCCCAGGCCATAGCCACGATGCCTGTGTCTCCTCTCTGGGCCATTCTCTTCTTCATCATGCTCCTTCTCCTGGGAATCGACTCTCAGGTATCTAGAGTAATGACCTGTTGCTCACAGTAGTACATGTAGCAGTGCCTCCTACTGATTGGTTTGGGAATTACAGTGTATTGTAAACAGGTCACTTGTGATAACCAGTGTTTCTGGCAACATTTTCAAAGCATGAAATCATTTTTGATAAACAAAATTCAAGCCATGTATTTGCTGGTACTTTTCAACATTACCTGACTTGCATATGCTACTGAAATCAAAGTGACATTGACATGTATGCCCTTATCATAGCTTTGTGGCTTCATAGTAACTGAAGCACGCAAAAATTTTTAATACACTGTACAAATATCTTGGGTTCTCTCAGTAGAAATATTACTGCTAAATTCTAAATAACACACTTATAAAATCTCCAGTTTTGTACAGTAGAGGTGATCATCACGACCTTGTACGACCACTTCCACCCACTGATCAGGAAGTACCTGAAGAGGAAGGAGGTGTTGGTCCTCCTCGTGTGCTGTGTGTCCTACCTGCTGGGGCTCCCCAACATCACACAGGTCAGACTATTGAAAAATGTACTTTTTTTTAAAGATGTGTTCATGTTCCCAAGGTGCAAGTGGTATTAGCAACCCTGCTGCTTTTCAATATGGATCAAATTCTGTGGATCCAGAGGGATGAGGTTCAGTGCTTGCTCAGAACGGCTTACCGGTTTTTGTAATTACGGGTTGCATGATGACCCTCTTGTCGGATGGTGACGTAAAGCCAGCGGCCAAGTGTAGGGCGGAGATTTAGATGTTAGCTGGTCTCAAACCTCTGTGCATAAAAGAACCAAACACTGGTGACCCAGGGTACTTGGCTGAAAACGTGAGCTGTAGCGAAGCTGCGTTTGTACCAGTCTATAGCAACACTGAAAATGCAACAGGCTTAATCTCAGTTGAGGATGTCCGTTTTTTGTCATGTTACTAAGACGTTTATTGTGTCTTCTATATATAGGGAGGGATGTACTTCTTCCAGCTGATTGACTTCTACGCTTCTGCCATCTCTCTCATGATCATTGCGTTTTTCGAAGTTGTTGCAATCTCATGGATTTACGGTAAGGTATCACAAAGCATAAAAATTGAAAATTCCTTGACTTTTTTCCTTTTCCATATTATATAAAAATAATAAAAAAGGAAATTTCCTTCTTTAGTCTTCTTAATTTCAAAGAAGCTGAACGATTATGAGGTCATTTTTGACAGGTGCCAACAGGCTTGCCCGGAATATTGAAGAGATGACAGGAAACAAACCGTGGCTGTACTTTATCGTGTGCTGGTACGGACTGTCTCCGATACTCATTGGAGTAAGTAAAACTATGTAAAGAAAATTCAAACTCTACAACTAGATAAAATTTGGAGATTTGATTCTGGACATTTCGAGTGACATCCATCACTCTTCTTCAGCGTCACTAAAATGAGCTGGCAAAACAAATACAATGCTACTTATTCTTAACTGGGAAAACCTGTTTGAGTAAGACTTTAAGTGTTCTGACACATTACATTTTAATTGTTGCATTAGTCTTCCTTTAAAATTGTACATTTTATGTTTCATAATCGTTTATTTACCTTTTTCATCATCATCATCATCATCATCGGTCGACCCCCGGGTTACCTTTTTAGATGTGTGATTTTGTGACTTGTCTTATAGATTTGATTGTGTGGATTTTTCTATGAGTCTTACTTTCATGATTGGTAAGTGTTAAAAATGCTGGCATACATGTATCTCCTCCAATGTACACAATGCCATGCAATACTCTGTGCTGCTGCTATTTTTGTGTATGTAACTGGGAAGGTACCGGTAACAAAGCTATATAGGTATGGTGGTGAAGTCTGCCGTCTCTACTTGTCTTCATTTACCTCTTTTTTTTCAAGGGGATCATGATCTTTGGGTTCATTCAGTACACCCCTGTAAGGTATGGGGACTACTACTACCCAGGCTGGGGGCAGGGTATTGGCTGGGTGATTGCGTCGCTTTCAATCATCTGTCTACCAATCGGAGCCGTCCATGCATTGATGAAGGAGAGAGGAGGCTTTGTAGAGGTAGAAATGGAAGAAGTGTGACAGATACCAGTTAAATATATGTGTATAGTGTAAAGTACAATTCTAAGTACAAATGTATTACTTTATGTGAGTTTTTATTGTATTCTGAAACATCAACTGACATAATTCCACCGGGTACCATGAGACCACTACATTCAAGATAGTGTTTTGAGGCCTTCTCATCTGTGTGCATATCTCCAGGATTTTCTTATTACTGATGCTACATTTAATTTATTAGATCTCTTTAGATTCACCATTTTTATTATTGGCTGTCTGAGGGTACTAAGTGAAATTATGATAATTCACTATGCATTGATAGAAAACACAATGTATTGATAGATAATGGTATTTTTTCCTGTCTTTCTACATGTAGAAACTATAATGAATACAAATTCATTTGTTGAAGACAGTTAAAAGCTTGTTTTTGCGTAAAACGCTGTTCCAATTGAATGAAGAAGATATATCCTGAAATGTTAAACATTGTAGTCTTTTTTACTGTGTCAAAGCTAGTCAGTATTAGATAATCTAAAAAGTGGTCATTGACAGAAATATCTTGCTTTCTTGGTTTTTCCTTCAGCGCTTCAGGGCTACCCTTAAATCTAAGATCCCTGACCGGGGGTCTCTCGCCTTCGAACCAGAAGAATTTGGCTCGTATAAGACGGATCCGACTGTACTACCATCGTATGATGACATCTCACGCCATGAAGGTTTGCACGCCCCACCCCTGTCCCCGATGCAAGAAAGTGCCCTTTGATTTCTTTGCTGGGATGTGTCTCAGTGGCTAAGTTATAATGTAACATCTACATGTAGTAGCATGCGTAGTCCAGTGGTTAGCGATCTTGCCTCTGGAACTACAAGCCCCGGGTTCGATCCAGGCTGTGTTGCTCACCCGACATGCACGCTACCGGAAAAGATCGCAATCCTTAGGGCGGGACGTTAAGCCGTGGTCCACTGTTCATTGTGCTATTCGAAAAGAGCTAGGGCAATTTCCCCGGTACAATGAACCTGTAAATACTGTACATAGCATCTGTCTTCTTCTCTGTCACGACCAGTGGAAGATTAGCTCTTCAGTGAGCTAAAACTGGATCGAGATTACTTTCCTTTTAACATCAAAGTCGACTTGACACGCCTAACATCCTAAAGTCCGAGCTTGGTTTAAAGCTACTGTAATAAAAATGCACTTGAGTTCCCATGGTTTTAATTTTTCCAAGTAGAATGACCTAAACCAGCATTGATATGATTACACATTCAGGAGATGTACATTTTACTTTCACTAAGTTGCACTTAGAGCTTTTTTTTTTGACGATCTCGCTCAATGCAAGGCCGTAAGAGGCCACTTCTTGGCATTGCACTAATTGAACTAATGTGGCATAGGTGAGAGACAGCGGTGTGTGTTTGTTTTGAAGATTTGTAGGTTGTATTTGGGGGGAAAGCAGTGGGCTGGGAGGGAATTCCAGAGTTTTTCAGTTCGTGGAAAAAAGCTGTTACTGTAGAATGACTTAGAGGCTGGTAGTTGTACAGCATAGTGGTGTGAGTCAGAGGAGAACCTCGTAGTACGCTGAAAAATTCTCTGTGGTGGGACAAGTAGTGAAAGTTCATCGGAACACTGGCCGTGGAAGTATTTATAAAATAAAGACAGGGAGACAATGTTTTAATGCTATGTGTTAATTTGACTTTCAAATTTCATGTCAATACTGTTTTGCAAGTCTACGTTCTTGTAATAAAAGTGAATGACATTTTTTATTTATTCTAACTTTTAGTTTGCTAAAATTCCTGTTATGGTGAATATCTATAACATGATGTTTTTGTATATCTAGCCCTTACAACTTGTACTGCAAGAAAGATATTATCAATAGTGTTTTTAGAATAAATTTGTTGTTGCACTTGTGCACTACATGTATATCGGAAGGCATTTCAGCATCATGGCAGATACATCTCAGGACAGGAGTACTGTGTAATTCTTGTTTCTTTCACTGTAGCTTTATGTTAACTGTTTTCACGGTCACCTCTGTACCGTGAACTTATCATCACCGCGATAAAACCTGTTGTAATTATTTATGATTCCAATCACTTGGCACCATCATGAAGTTCAAGTTCAGTGAAAATGTCCAGTTTCCTTACACCATGAGACATTTCAGTAAAAGTGTGCTTAGTAGCAGCCCTTAACTTTCAACACACTAGTACTGTTCATTGGGACACAGTCTTCTAAAAGATAAAAAGAAAATTTGGAGCAGGTAAACTTTTTGAAGTGCTGGTACCTTCTGAATCCCAACTGTACTGCTCACCCCACATGCACACTAATACTCACTCACTGTCCGGTTTATCGTCTAATGGAATAGTCGCAGTCCTTAGGACGGGACATTAAGAGAGCTTCGCTCTGGTGTTCCCCTCACCGGAACTATGCTTTTCAGCCCCCATTTGGGGGATAAGGGGCCCTGGTGTTGCAATCCAATTTAAGCCTGGTTAATTTCATTTTTCAGGCCAAGAAGACATTTTCACCTCGGGCAAGCAGCCCGCACCAGCTTTTATAGTCCTACTGTCTTAAGCCCCGGCCACACTAAACTAACGTCGTACCTACGATGCACGTACGATGCATTTGCCGTACAACGCAGGTAAATCGTAGGTAAAATCAGCTATCGCAGAGCGTCGGGTGATGTTCAAAATGTTCCGGCGTCGTGCGATTTGTCACGTGTCGCTCATCTCATATGTGTGCACGTTTCATCTGACCTTTGCAAGATGGTGATGCCACCAGAAAGAAGCAGGCTGGTGTGGCTGCAGATACAGCTAAATAGAGTATAGGGAAGGCAAGCTGTAGTTTTGGCAGCCCTCATCAGGGTTCTGCAAGAAAGACAGAATGCGAGAAGGCGACGGAGGTGGTGGGTGTGTCCGTGGATCCAGCGGCGGACCTTACTAGGCCAATACGACACACTTTTGATTGAGTTGGCTCGAGAGTGTGGTGGGGACTACTACAGAAACTAAAAGCAGTCGAGCGCATAGTGAGCGCTGCTATATGTTTGCATAATCTCATGAGAGAAAGGTACCCAGGCTTACAAAACAGAGACTTGGATGAAGAGGGGCCAGAGGGGCAAGTTGTCCCAGGGGCATGGAGGCAGGCCGGGATGTTGGATGAGATGCGAAATGTGCGGGGGGGGGGGGGGGTGGCAAACACAGAGGGAAAACAGCTAAGAGTCTATCTGAAACAGTACTATAATAGCCCTGTGGGTTCGTTGCCATGGCAGCACCATATGATATAGGCCGATTTGCATGTGTGGTGAGGATGGCTTCAGTTGTTTTAAGTTTATGACAACATGAACGCATAAGCATAAAGATATGTCTTCTAGTAACTTTATTTTTCACCCCTTAATATCAAGATATGTTAATGAAATAATCTTTACAAATCACCCTTTCACATCCGGGGCAAACTGGCTTGGACAAAATAACGTTTCGTTGCATCGCATCCTTATTCTTTTAATGTATTAGAACGCCTCCTTATTCAGTTCTGTTTTCGAATGTATAAAAAACGTTACAGTAATTTGCCTTAAACAACCAATCAGAAGTAAAGAAATAAAACGAAGGTGAAACGAAAACATTCCAACTGATCATGGAGCACAACATTTCTTTATGGTTTGATATATTATCTTTAGTGGGATGTACTGATGTATGGATTTCTCTGAAAGTGAAGTGCATGTGACAGCAATAAACTGCAAAATGAAAGTTTCAGTCTTTTTAGCATCTTTCTTTCGTTAAGAATACAGGATGATATGTTCACAGCATAAAGCGATCGTTGATATCAATGAAAAACTCAGTTCTAGTCGTCCTGCTGGTTGTGCTGCTGTTCCCGGGCGTCTGCCAGCTTGAGCACCAGAGTATAGTTCTCATCACGGAAGTCACGCCATAAGTCCTTGGGTAGGTTCTTCAGGGAATGAGGTCTGATCTGATTATGAACCCACGTGTGTATAGCCATGAAACAATATTTAACCGTATGCATCACCTGTGCGCGATACTCGATCTGACACGTGGAAAATCGTAGCCTTGAAAGCAGGCTCTTCAGCGGGCGAGCTGTACACCGGTTGCCACTGTGCTCTGGTGGCTGCACTTTTCAACAACATCGGCAATATCAGGGAAAACTGAAACCATCAGAACACGGTCGAAATGTATACATTTTTCATCTCATTGGTATAAAAAGAAGGCCGTAGTGAAGTGTGTATTGGGGGCAATAAAAATCGTACGGCGACGGAAGCAACATTTTGAACATGTTCAAAATCATCTTTAGCTGTATTTTCCGGCGTAGGACGCTCGGCGATTACTACTTTTACGTGCGATTTACCTGCGATTGACCTAGGTACACTCAAAAAACCCATCGTACCTACGTTATATGTGACCACCACTTTGTATGTGTTAACTATTGCACACGGTTTTTCCCAAACGTAAGACGTTAGCCTGGAATCCAGACCTATTATAGCTCCCGAGTCTCTCTCCGCAACTCGGGAGCTATAATAGGTCTGGATTCCAGGCTAGTACGACGTACGGCGCTGTCATGACGGAAGAAACCCCATCGTAGGTACGACGTGAGTTTACTGTGACCGGGGCTTAAGTTAGCACAACATTATTCCGTCTGTTTACTTAGAATCGTGCCGACAAATTAAGGAGAGACAAAGGTATTTGTATGTCGAAGTTACGGTACCCTAATTACAATGGTATAATATGGAACGCGTACGCTATATTCATAACATTTTTCTGGTTTTACCGACTTAGATTATCATGTGTAAATCGTGCATGGACGATGTAAAATCAACTCGACAACGGAAAATCCTTAAACACCACCACTCTAATTTATCATTCGTCGAAACGCAACACTTTTCAGAAAACCGACACTGTTGCCATGCAATGTCGAACTCGTAAATTTACGTTTGAAGTTATGGGACCCCCCGTTATATGACAATAGACTAATCATACTCTCTTAGTCCTGAATTGGAAACCTTCTGCAAAGATCGATTTGTGGTTCTTAGTCCTTTGGATTTGGTATTGCATGTAACGTTAACGTTATATTGTGTAGTTCTAAGGTAGAGACAAAATCCTCGTACTTACCACTGCTTGTACTTGAACTACGTAACGTTACATGTCATCACATAACTTTTATACTCTAATTCAACTACCTACATGTATATCCATTACAGTCTAACACATACAGGAGACTTGACATGAGCTTGATACGAAATTAACTTTATTATATAATCATCTGGAGCAATTGCATGTTCCGTATGTAAAAGCTAGGATGTCACACTGTGGAGAATGGCTAATCTAAATGTATAGTAAAGCACTGATTCAGTGCCACAAGTATATCTCGCTGTAAATGACCACTAACTTATAGACACAAACTGCAAATGACTACATCGTAAATGATACAAATATTAGGGACGTTGCAACATTCAAGTTTGAGAAGTAATTTGCAAAAGAATCATCTATATTTTCTTGCTTTTGCAGCAGACACATGGCCATATATTAGGCCCTTAGTGCCCTGTATAATCTACGAACAAATTAAGTATCCATGAAAACAAAAATTACCTGTCAGACAATAATGCATACATAAAGTTGTCAGCATCGCATCTTTTGGCAAATCTACCCGAAGAATGTATGTTGCATTTCCCGCCAAAATGGGGTCAACCAAAGGTCAAAAGTCACAGGTCATTCAAGATGGCGTGTGCTGCATCTGATACAAATGTCTGATGCATTTTTCGCCAAAAATGTCGCCATAATCGCCACCCAAAGTCTTGAAAACATTCTGGATTGATCTAACATTACATTGGGAAGTTTGGTAGACCGTTAGGGGGTTCACAGGTTTGGTAGAGTTAAGAATTTAGGCCGTTTTCTCCAGATTCGGATCACGAAAACAAAACACAACATGGCGTCTGGATCGTCTGGATCCTGTAATCCCGGAGATCCCGCCTTGATCAACAACATCGTGGATCACCTCAAGTCGCAGGGACTCTTCGATCAGTTCAGGAGGGATTGTTTGGGCGACGTAGATACAAAGGTAAAGATCTGCATGATTTTCACGCGACATTTCATAATTTGTTAGTTTTCTATCCCAACAAAACAATGTAAAGCACAACAAAATAGAACGTTACGTCGTAGAATACTTTTGTTGTTTAGATGATTTTTACCGTGGATGATATGATATGTAGGTTCAGTTGCATTGAGTGATGAGCATTTTAAGTAGAAATTCTTTTATTATTAGAGTAGTAAAGAGCAAGATAAATGTACATGATTTTTCGATTGAGTGTGAGAAAAGATGTTCAAAGTTTACAATGTGCTACATAGTAACGTTACTACGTGTATGCTGAGGATAGTTAAATATGATAACTTACATGCATGTCTGTTTTGAATTTTGATTGTGGCAAATGACCTGCTTGAAGGCGCATGATCTACATCAGTACATGTACATTTGTATGTATATGCTTGGATTCAACAACTATGTTTTGTTTTTTCTTTTCACCCAGCCTGCATACCAGAACCTGCGGTCTCGCGTGGAAACTTACGTGTCCAACTTCCTCGGGAACCAGAAATGGGAGCCGAGTTTGAACAAAAACCAACTGAGAAACAACCTACGTCACCAGATAAACCAGTCAGTAGTCACCAGCTGTACCAGATAATTCAACCTTCTCCCTCGATTTGAATTTAGAACGGAAATGCTATTTTTGCAGGGAGAAGGTTAAACTTAAGGAATGATCAATTTCTTTCTGGAAACTTTTTGCAAGTAAATTTTATGGATGACATCTGCTGCAAACTCTTCATGCATCTAGCGAGAGCATGGATAAAAGAAAAGATGAGCATAAATTTTATACAAATACACATGTATGTACACACATTTTTTTTTGTCTTGTCGTGTTGACTATCTTTCATTCTTTGTAGGGGAATAAAATTTCTTTCTTTTTTTCTGAATCATTCAAAAATCAGTGTGTGTATGCATGCATGTGGTCCATACAATTTACTTCCTGCTATCTTTGGCAATGATTTTTAAAACCCAATGTTGAGGCAGACACTGCACATGTATGTTACTATGTATTGAATTTTATATATTCAATGTACATGTACAATTATAACAATGTGTATATACATTGAACATTTCCTTGCTTAAAGTACAAAACTGAAGAAAATGCAGTTAATGGCCAATGGTTAAAGTATATCATTGTTTTAGTTTTGTTGGCTGTATGTCTATAGTTAGCACTGGTCCACATTTTTTTCAGGGAGGCTGAATTAGCCAGGGTCAACTTTGTTCCTGCAGTGAAGGCTGACTTGGCCCCAGTCCAAAATTGTTCTACAGGCGGGAAATAAATGTTGCTATTGATGAAGTTAGGAACCCGAGGATGGCATGTGAGAGTGGAGCATGTACAATGTGTAAATTGTACATTGTTGTGTTATGTTTTCTACAACAACTCTCAAAAGTATTTGACAGAGATATGAGATGTTGGATGTCTTGTTGTTCCCTGTAGGTCTGGTATCCTGTCCTCGGGGATAGACCGGGTTCTTCACCAGGTCGTTGAACCCAAGATACAGCATGTCTTCAGACCACAGATAGAGAAGGTTAGAAAAGTCAAGAAAAGTCAGCTAACATTGCTTGTATATGGAGAAAAATGTTTTTCTGTACATGTATATCACAACTTCTGCTAGCAAATATTTGAATACATCTGCAAAGAAGGCAATGTTTTGATTTCTCTAGGTCAGATTCCTTTGGCCAAAAGAAGAAAAGAAGCAAGGAATTGTGGCTAATATCACAATCAGTAATTTCAAAAGATTCTTCAGTTCTAGATCTCTAGTCATCTCTCAGAAATTATCCTTTAATCATTTCCACCTAGCGGTTTCCTCTGGAACTGCATATTATCAGCACTTTGACACTACTTCTCAAATTATAAATATTAGATGTAAGGATATAGAGTCCGTTCCGAGTCACCGCAAGGGTTGTTATTGTCATAATTTACAACTGTTATTAATTCTTTGTAATTCTTTATCTAGGAGATTTCATACTTTGAAAATATTGTGAATGTCATTTCAAATTTTTGCTCGGTTGTGTAAATCTTGGGAAATATTAATGATGTGGAATATGATGTTTCTAACAGTTTCTAAATAATGGTTACAGCATTCTACCATTTTTTTCTACCATTTTTTACAATTATTTGTAACATATTATAAACGGGTCAGTGTGCTGTGAAGAAAGCAATTCACACATATTTGCGAATTATGCTTGGGCACCATGCATAGATGGCTTGCACAAAGGACCTAACAGTGTCCAGCAGTGACATCTAACAATACACAGAGGCAGACAATAGAGCTGGATTAGCACCTAATTTTATGGGGGCAATTACCCTAAGGCCATACCAACTAAATTTTATGGATGTCCCCAAAACTAATGCGAGAGGGCGAAAAAATCTAGCAAAAAAAAGAAAAAGATGATAAACCTGAGGACTACATAGCTGGTATTGCAAATTAAACCACAGACCACAGTGTAACAAACAAACAAGTCTTTATTTGTTAGAATTAGCTCATATCAAAGTGCTTTTAACATGGATGATGTCTGGTTTAAAGACCCATATGTAACATTTGGCCGTTCAAAGAAAAAACAAAATGTGTTCGGCTGTGTACACAACATCATGCCTTCAGTCAGAGCAAAACATCAAACTCTGTAGGCAACCCAGCCAGAGATAATATCATTCAGTTTCATACAGACATGTACAATGATAGTATTGTCATACTATGAACAAAATTTCGGAGCCTCTTCGGAGGTGATTTTTTAAAATAAATATCATCTAAAAACCCTTGTGGTGACTTGGAATGGACTCTACTACAAGCTTAACCTTCTCCCTGCTGCCTATCCCTATAACTGATATAAATTTGGTGCCATTTAACAGCTAGCTAGTACCTTATCAGGCCGAAGGTTAAGAAAGTTACTAGTAAGGAAGTCAAAATCGGAATGATTCTTGTCAGCTAGCTACATCAAACTTGTCAGATCACTTGAAACACATTCCGTTCTAATTTATCCCCAGGTTGTTCATGACTATGTTGCTCGAGAAGAGGAGAAGAAAAAGTGGGAGGAGGAGCGACGAAGGGCAGAAGAGCTGATCAAGACACGTCCTGAGCCACTGCCAATCAAGACGGAACAATCACGTTCCACTAAACAGGACTCTCCCCACGCTAAACCCTTCAGAAGTCTACCAATAGACTTACCCATACCCATATCTTCTCCTAAGACTGAGTTCCCCTCCTCTACAAAAACCAGAGAGTCGGGAAGTGGCGAAAAATTAGGAAAGCGGCCTTTGGATTCATCGCGACAAGGAAAAGGCGAACTGTCAAAGAAGCGATCCACGAACGAGACAAGCGGCCAAGGCGATACTCTCAAAAGTAGAGAGGGAAAGGGCTTACCAGAGGGGAAAATACACAGTCCGGAAAGAAAGAAAGTTGGCATGGACCAAAAGGGTTCCTCTGTCAGTGAAAACAAGAAGACTGATCCAAGACTGGAGTCAGCTAGGACTGCCCAAGAATCCAAGTCTCCTGTAAGCTCTGGTCAGAGGATTGAAACAGATCTGAAAGATGTTAAATCATCGGTATCAAGCCATGTGGTGCAGGGACAAGCAGGTGAACTTAAAAAGGCAGTGTCCTCATCTGACCACAAATGGAGTGACAAAGCTGCAAAGATTAAACAGGAACCTTTGAGAGCTGGAGAAAGTGGGGAAAAGTTGCAGGTGAAGGAAAAATCAGAGTCGTCATCGAAAACGTTCGATCATTCCGAGAAGCATAGCAAGCCAACCAAGCCTCCCAAACCTTCAAGATCTGAAGACTCGGCTAAACCAGCCAAGATTCCAAGAAAAGACGACTCTCCTAAGCCGGAAAAGAAGAAGGAAGACTCCCATCGGCCTCCTAAGACCTCCAAGTCTGAAGATTCCACAAAGCCTTACAAGATTCCAAAGAAGGACGACACTTCTAAATCTTACAAGATTCCAAAGACTGAAGATTCCTCTAAGACACATAGACGAGACGACTCTCCTAAACATTCCAAGGTTGGCAAAACTGAGGACCCTTCTAAAGTATCTAAACTGGCCAAATCCGAAGACTCAAGCAGATCTCCTAAAGTGTACAAGAGTGACGATCCAAGCCGACCAAGCAAGATGCCAAGAAAGGAAGACATTTCCAAAACTTCCAAAGTTACCAAAAGCGACCTGACTAAGTCTTCTAAAGTCTCCAAGACAGAGACGTCTAAATCCACTGATTCTAAAGGAAAGTCCGCCAAGGTTGGAGATTCTAAAGTTCAGGGAGAAGTAAGATATAAGTCGTCATCAAAGTCAGCTTCAACAGAAGAAAGTAAAGTCAAGAAAGAGATGGTATCAGCAACAGTCAGGAGTCTAGAAGAGAAAAAGTACAAAGAGAAAGAAAAAGAGGACACATCAAAAGGGAAAGATGACAAAAGAAGTAAAGAAAGGGAGGAATCAGAGAAAAGGAGGGAAGAAAAGAAACTGAAGGAGAAGGACGTTACACCTAAAACTGCAGAAGAAAAGAAGGGTGATGAGAAGGAGGCTACGTCAAAGATGATCACTGAGAAAGCAATAAAAGGTGGTGCAGCAGAGCCCTCTAGCAGTAAGAGCAAGAAGCACAGAGGTGATGAGAAGGTAAGAAACACAATACGTAGATGTTATAACAGAAAACATCCAAATAGATAAATGTTTTTGATATATGCATACATATGATTACAAATAAAGAATCATATCCTAAGTCCAAGATGATTTACATATCTTAGAATGACTTAGGTATTTCTTTTATCTTCTTGACTTAATTTCTCCTTCTCACAGAAGTATGAAAATAGACAAGTATGATTTTACACACAAAAAAATGTAAATCTAAAGAGAATAGAGTCCATTCCAAGACACCGCACGGATGTTTTTTGCCATTGTTTAGAACTAATTTGAAACCTTTGTAACTATTTGTAATATAAATGTCATGGTCTCTTACATTTCTAAATGTGTTTACACTTTCTAAATGTTCCCACATTTTCGTGGAATATTCAAAATATTCATGGCACTGGGAACAACATTTCTGATACTTTCTAAAGATTGACTACAGCACACTGCCTTTATTTCGAAGTCTGAATCATTTTTTCGAAAGAAGAAACTCACAATCTGCTGTTAATTAGTTAATAGCACCCAAAAATAGACCGTTGAAAGGAGTGGTGACACCCCGCCGTGCTCTCACGCCGAGTCGGGCGTAATGTAAACAAACAGTTAATTTCTGCCTCTAACGTTAGCAGGACAACAATCCGAAAGAAACATTATCAGTGTCTCTCGGCTTCTCTATCAATCAAAACTAGAAATCTTGCAGAAACGACCCAAATGCGACAGAAATAACAAAGTACCGAAGGAAGCTGTAAGTGGTAACAGTAGCCTGCCGTGCTGCCCTCCCCACCGGGACCGCTAGAACAAGAATGTTCAACTGGGACGTAAAAAAACCTGCAGAAACTCCGCCAGGTCCAGTCTAATTATGAACGCCAATCAGCCAGTACAGAAAACATACAGGCTTTATTGTTAGCTGGACTGTGTAAGATAAAGTCCTCTCTTGTGGGATTTGTTTCCGAACCAGAACGCCTCGTGGGAAGTTTGTCCCCGTGTTCTTGTTCCCCCGGCAGACGGCATGACTGTTTCTCCCGGGGAGGAGTTAAAACACGTTGTCTAAAATGTCTATCTTTTAACGTATGTTGATAGAATTTAAGATTTGAATGCTACAATCTAAGCATTACAGTAGTATTGGTGTGATGTTATTACTGTGAACTTTTGTATCTATAATTATTTGACAATAGTTTCTAAGAAAGTTCCCCCTCCACACAGAATAGACTCCCCCAGGCAGGCCTCCAGAATCTTCGTGATTTTGTCGGTAAGAATCTCTACAAAAAATAACACTGCCTTTTAGTTTACAATTTACTGATACCATGGGAAAAGGAAGCCTCCCTTTGACTGTACATGTCGCCAAACTGAGATCAAAAAACCCTTTGGGGCTAGCCGGCTCTCCCTTGAGCTCCCTTTGCATTGTGCCGATTGTTGGGCTTATTTGACGTGGATAAAACTTTTGCTTTTGCACAGTACGTGTGGTGTTTTGACCACTGATCATTTGCAATGTTTGCTAGCCCTTTTTGTGCAGCAAAATTACAGTTGAATTGTGCTTATCCTCTGGAGGAATTCTTGCTGATGTCCACAGACAGTGTCACGCCACAGTGCCTTCCTGCGCGGTCGGCGGTCCCCGCTCGATCCAAAACATGCTTTGTTAGGATTAGCGGCTCGTTACGGGGGGCAAATGACCCAAATCTTTATTTCGAAATCTTTCGAAACTTGACACAAACCAATATATATTTCAAATCTATTAAAAAAATGATCTCTTTTGACTGTCACTTTCGAAATGTTTGCAAATTATCATAACACTTCTAAAACATGGTACTCTCGTATTTCTTTTTTTTCGAAACATTTATGAATATTTCTAAAGATTTGTAATTATATAACAATAATTCGAACATATTACAAATATCATAAAAAAATCCGTGTGGTGACTTGGAATGGACTCTAAGTGTTGCAACTTTTGTGTGTTGCAAATAATTCTGTAATGCTATAATCGTTTATGGTCTTTTATCCACAGAAAAGGGACCACAAGCCAGTGTCTAACCGAGAGCCCGGGGATGAAGACCTGGACAACTTGTCGGTCAGCTCGGTCCACACCAGTGACCTGTCGTCCTTCGACGAGGAGATCAGCTCAGTTTCGTCTAGCGAGATTGAGGACGAACTCTCTCAACAAGAGGTTTGTGCATGTTGTTTTTTGTTTGTTTGTTTGTTTGTTTGTTCCTTCAGCATGACCTTAAAACCGCCCGCCGACTTAACACTGAGCTGTACAAGCTGGATGTGATCAGACTGATAACTTTGATCCACACACACCAGGATGGATCCCCTACACTTTTCCATAAGTCATTAAGTGTTGTGGGTCATGCTAGAGGTGTGGCTCTCCTCAAATATGTACATGTGACCTGTGGCCTTATGTCCCATTTAATAGGACGTCCCTATAGCTAACTAAAGCTAGGTAGAGTGACAGACGTGAGGAAATATGTGTAAGAGGCCTTTTCTGAGGGCACAACTATGAGGCCTAGTCTGCTAAGTTTTCAAGTGATTGAGTGAATACTTACAATATCGCTTTTTATTCCCATCATTGATTGTCAATTTCTTTGCTATCACAGGGTAAGAAAAGAAGTAAATCAGACCTGAATGACACAGAAGGAAGCTCCATGCAAAGTGAGTTTGATCTCAGGATTGTTAACGATCTTATTTTCTTTCATCTTTTACACAATCAATGAACTAACATACAAATTGTACTCTTACTTAAAGCACAGCATGGGACATAGACAAAGTTTAAGACATAACAATGGGAACTAACTCTTAACCTAGCCTACCATACAGCAAGGCTCATTGCCAGACACCTATCCTGAAACATTTAGGTGCACCGAAAAAAAATTGGGTACACAACATATGATACATTGTAGATAAACCCAAATTCTAGAGCTAAGTTCAAAATTCTAAATAAGTGATACAAACTTGTAGGTTTTAGTATTTTACAATAGTAAATACATTTTGTACATTACCCTTCACAAATACATTTTGTATCTAGGTGCATTGGAGCACCCACAGGCAAAGATAACATTCAGTAGTATAGGTGCACAGCTCCAATTTTTGGTCACAAAAGTGCATATTCACCCAGTATTTCAAGTCCTGATACCTGTACATTGCTATTTGACAAATTTGTATTTGGACATCGATACCCATGCCATGTACATGTGTATGCAGCAAATAGAAAACATACACTATGGGTATGTTGCTGCATGAAGGACATGAATGTACAGTAAAGCATACAAAATCAGGGAGAGGCTGTGCCTTGCAACTTCTGTGAACCGCTTGATCAATAATGTAGCAAATTTGAAATAGAAGACCACGGTTGATTGTCATAAAGTCAAGTGGATAAATAGTAGCCTCCCCTAAGCTTAATCATTATTTTATGTTGTGACTCTTCACATTTTGGTTCACTTCACTTTTAAGTATTGAGACATTTCTTGCACTACAACACTGCCTGGCTATATACAGGAATAACCCCTTGCACATTCAAATACATTGCATGCTCTGAGAACAGCATGCTATCTGCATGGTGATTTAACGGTCATGTTGGCACTGCATGCGAAGGATTTGCCAAACAGTTATCATGAAGTGGTGTTGTTGGTT